>NW_028270150.1:60828274-61188099 GCF_037043375.1 Chiloscyllium plagiosum
CACAGTCCAAAGATGTGCAAGTCAGTTTAATTGGCCATGCTAAAATTGCCCGTAGTGTTAGGTAAGGGGTATGGGTGGGTTGCGCTTCGGCAGGTCAGTGTGGACTTGTTGGGCCGAAGGGCCTGTTTCCACACTGTAATGTAATGTAATCTAATCAAATCTCCCAAGTGAGGCCAAAATCTTGCATGTCAGGGACAAGGTGGTATTGAGAATCTGGAAGCCAGGGCATAGGATGAGAGTGGAGCACAGGCAGGGGTCAGGACCAGGAGTGGGAGCAAAGTAAAGCAGTAAAATAGTGTTGGCAGTAATGTAGTACAGCTGTACAGTTCCACATGATGGGTGAGGGAGAGATAGTGATTGGTGGGAGTGCTGACAGCACCAAGGACTTTCCCATTTCCTGCCATCAGCCCTGAATTCCCAATGTCTGGTTCAATAAATAATCCTTATATTTGGAAGGCAGGTGCTCCACAATTTGGCTGTGATGTTGCTATGACACATGATGATCCTGCAGTCAGAGGGTCATAGAGTTGTACAGCATGGAAACAGCTTCGGTCCAACTTATCCATGCCGACTAGATATTCTAAATTAATCTAGTCCCATTTGCCATCATTTGGTCCATATCCTTCTAAACCCTTCCCATTCATATACCCACCCAGGTGCCTTTTAAATGTTGTAATTGGACCAGTCTCCACCATTTCCTCTGGCAGCTCATGCCATGCACCAACCCGTATGAACAAATTGCCCCTTAGGTCCCTCTTAAATCTTTTCTCTCTCACTTTAAATCTATGCCCATTAGTTTTGGACTCCCCAACCTGGGAAAAAAACCTTGTCCATTTATTCTATCCATGCCCCTCATGATTTTATAAACCTCTATAAGGTCACCCCTCAGCCTCTAAAGCTCTAGGGAAAATAGCTCCAGCCTATTTAGTCTTTCCCTACAGCTCAAATCCTCTAATCCTGGCAATATCCTTATAAATCTTTTCTGAACCTTTTCATGTTTCACAACATCCTTCTTGTAGCAGGGAGACCAGAATTGTACGCAGTGTTCCAAAAATGGCCTAACTAATGTCCTGCACAGTCACAACATCACCTCCCAACTCTTACAGCAGAAAGTGAGGACAGCAGATGATGGATATCAGAGTCGAAGAGTGTGAAGCTGGAAAAGCACATTCGTCAGGCAGCATCCGAGGTGCAGGAGAATTGACATTTTGAGTATAAGGCCTTCATCAGGAACCTGGACTTATCCAGGCTTCATCAGGGCTTACGCTCAAAACGTCAATTTTCCTGAACCTTGGATGCTGCCTGTCCTGCTGTGCTTTTCCAGCACCACACTCTTTGACTCCCAACTCTTATACTCAGTGCTGAGATCAATAAAAGCAACCATACAAAATGCCTTCTTCACTACTCTATCTATCTGCAACTCCACTTTCAAGGAACTATGAACGTACACTCCATGGTCTCTTTGTTCAGCAACATTACCCAGGACCTTACCATTAAATGTATAAGTTTTTTCCTGATTTGACTTTCCAAAATGCAGCACCTCACATTTATCGAAATTATTCTCCATCTTCATCATCCACGAGCCACTCCTCAGCCCAATGATCCATCAGATCAAAATCCAATTTTACTCTGAAGTAACCTTCTTCGCTGTCCACTACACCTCCAATTTTGGTTTTATCTGCAAACTTACTAACCAAACCTCCTATATTCACATCCAAATCATTTATATAAATGACAAACAATCGTGGACCCAGCACCGATTTTTGTGGCACACCACTGGTCACAGGCCTCCAGTCTGAAAAGCAACTCTCCACCACATCTATTTGTCATCTATCTTCGAGCCAGTTCTGTGTCCAATGGCTAGTATTTCCTGTATTCCATGTGATCTAACCTTGCTCACAGGTCTGCCATGAGGAACCTTGTCGAACACCCTTACTGAAGTCCAAATAGATCACGTCCATCACTCTGCTCTCAGCAATCCTCTTCCTCACTTTTTCAAAAAACTCAATCAATTTTGTGAAACATGATTTCTCACACACAAAGCCATGTTGACTACCCCTCATCAGACCTTGCCTTTCCAAATACATGTAAATCCTGTCCGTCATAATTCCCTCCAACAACTTGCCCACCATTGATGTCAGACTCACTAAGCTGTAGTTCCTTGGCTTTTCTTTACCACCTTTCTTAAATAGTGGCACCACGTTAGGCAACCTCCAGTCTTCTGGCACCTCACCTATGTCAATTCAAGAAGAAGCAAAGAAAACATTCTAATCAGAAAAATTAGTCTATCTTTAAACATTCATCAGCTTAAAAACACACAGAACCTGAAAGCTACCTGGAAAACAGCAGTCAGCTGTTATAACGACCGCAGGAAAAATAGAAATACGAAGCCTTTCTATGGAAGCTCAAAATGGCTAAAAATAGTGAAAATGTTGAAAACCTTGTGAAGACCATATATGGTCTCACCAGAGCGAGAAAATGAATGAAGCCAAATTGTAAGCCCAGGAAAAAGCTATCAATATCAGAAACCCAAAGAAAGATCTTAGAGTAAAGATGTAAAAGTTCATATTTAAAGAGAAAACATCCAGGTTGAAAAGGTAAAGGTAAGCTTAAATCACTATGTTTAGCAAATGAGCATCATTATACTCATTTAACATTTTCAGGAAAAGCATGAAAGGTGATTTCATTGAAACTACCAAAATACTTAAATGGATAGATGGAGTAGATACAGGGAAGATGTTTCCTCGGGAGCACAGTTCAAAAATAAGGTGGAAGCTTTATGTCTGAGATTAGCAGTGTTTTCTATTTAAAAATTCAGATTCATGTGAACTGTGCTCAAGTGACCACAGCCCCATAATAGGACATTGTAAATTGACCCATAGCCTGAGATCTCTGGCCTGACAGAAAATTTGCTAAACTAGATTAATCAGTAGCCAGTAGCTATCGACTACAGAGAATAGTGGAAACAAGATCAAATAGATTACAAAGGTTCAAGGAGAACCAGTTATAACCAGTCAGGGGTCCTGTATTGGAGAAGCATCAATCTGATGTTCTGGAATCTTGATTGCCTGAATAGGTGTACTTTACACCTCTGGCATGGCCACAGTGTTGGCATGACCCGGTTGGATAATTTGAACCCAGCCATGGCCCTTTGGCCAAAGGCCACAGAATATTCGGGAATGTCCAAGGTGTTGGGGTTAAGAACACACAGCTGGATGCCACTCACTCAGTGAACACTCAGTGAAGACTCACACTGAAGACTTGAGCTGGCCTAGCAGTGGAGATCCAACCACGTGGAGAGAGGAAGAGAGAAGATCCATCATCACCCTGAGGCCCACCTTTATCAAAGAGAAACAGGCTTATGTTCAACAGGAAAAATCCAGTGGACCAGCTCAAACACATGGAACATTGAGGGTAATATCCTTTCACTTTTCATCTTAAAATTACATTAAAAAATTAGATCCTTCAACTGGGGGGAACTTCTTCTTCATCCTCCTCTGTTGTATCATTCTCACTCATGCACTTTCTCCTCAGTTACAAACCGTGCACCTGATGGCGCAGTGGTTATGATATGATGGTGGGAATACACAGCGTGCTGCAGACTATAAGTAATGATAATATTCTGTTTACTGAAAATTACAGAACTCCACTAGAAGAGATCATACATCATACTTCTATCTGCCCTATTGCATTTCTTGCAGCAGCATAGCTTTCAGTGTATGTATGCAGTACCCATGTATGTGTTGTGCACCAGGGGTATTACCTATATTGTCAATTGATAGCACTTATCACCCACTAGTTACCCTTTTGTTTATTATGGTGGCTTAAGTGCAGCTGGTGCAGTGAACTTGGTGGTACCCAATGATTGCTAGAATCTCTGGAATTAACCTCCATCTGTCTGCCAACTTTTACACTCTAGCTTGATGTTGAAATAGTGGGAACTCTTTCAGTTCTGATAGATGGCAGAACTCAAATGGATGTACTTAAAGTAATGTCCATTTTGTGAATGAAGCAACATGGAACACCATGCAATCCTAGCAAATCCACCTGTGCATGAGTTAGCTATAAACAAAGAGAGTTCCAGTGATACCTCTTTCACAATAATCATCAGTAAATTGCAAGATGTTGCTAAATGTCTATAACTTCAGCCTGAAAAGAGCCAGACATACAAAGCCTCATTGGCACACTCACCTTCACAGCCAGTGGTAATTCTGCTCTGAGGCTACTGAGATTATGAAACGAGCTGGTGGATTTCAGTGAGAGTATCTTTGCTGACATGCAGATATTGCACATGTTGCTGTTCTCTGAGCTTAAGGTACAAGAATTTCTCCCTGAGCTTTTAGGCTGAAAGGCTGCTCCCATAGCTCCTCTGCCATCTTCTAACAACTTGTTGCGCTTTGAACGGACCTTTAGTGGTTCAAGAAGAAGACTCATCACTACCTTTCTTAAGGGCAAGAAGCATCCATCTTTGTGGCAAAGTCAAATTCTGTGGACAAATATTTTGCTTCTTTTGCATGGTTCTATTTCCATTCACTGCATTGGCACAATTGTCACCACCAGCACGACATCTCTTGCAAGTCACCCAAAATGTGTGTTCAATATTATGAATGCCACTTTGTCCCTTGAGCAACACTTATAACGCCCAAGCAATGTACACTAACAGTTTATTTTTTGCAAGCCTACTTCCATGTTCATTGGGCTGTGGGAGGCAGCATACAAGTATTTTGAAAGCATGCTGCTGATGATTTAAATTAAAGCAACAGTACAGGAAAAGAAGGCTGCCTGCAACATTAATGGAGTAATTACCACAATTGCCTGCACTTTTAGTCATTCAGCATAACTTCTCTCCCACTATTTTTGGTAATTTTAGCTTTACCAAATTACTTGTCCTAATTGTGGGTGATCTCCATAGCATTAGTTATGTGTGATTATGCTGCTAGACTTATAATTTGAAGGACTAAACTAACAATCCATAGAATACAAATTAAAATCCTTCCTTATGTGCTTTAAAATTGATCTCAGATATTTTTAAAGATTTGGAAATAAAAGCCCAGTATTAATAATAGTAGGTTTTAAAATACAAAAGTTTCAGATTGTTATAAAGCCCCAAATAGTTCTTCAGGAAGGACATCCGCTGTCTTATCTGCTTTGGTCTCTCTGTGATTCCAGTCCCATATATATGTGGTTTGTACTTAACTGTCCTCTGATTTGACCTTCTAAGATGCTCAGTTTTATGAAGATACCCTATGGTTCAAGAAAGAGTTCTCTCAACACCTTCACAAGGAAATCCAGGGATATGGATAGTAGATGATGACCTTGCCATTTATGTCCACATTCTAAGAATGACTGAAAAAAAAGAAATTCTAATTATTTTAGTAGTTGTCTTTCTGCTTGTGACCCACATTCTAAATGTTCTCACTCTTACATCTTTGCTTAATTTCCATTCAGCCAATTTTCTCAGATTCCTCGCAGATTCCAAAGTTTGTAAGGTTCCATCTAGTGCCAAAAGAAAGAAGAAGGAATTACATTTGATAAAGCCTTTAATGTGGCTTTAGAGCCTAACAACCATTGAAATATGGCCTTGAAGTGTATTTACTTTGTAGTGCAGCAAAAGTAGCAGCCAATTTGTGCACAACGGGCAATAAAATAATAATCAAAATCCGTTTCTGTTGTTGATTTCGGGAAGATGTTATCCAGGGGAATTTTACTGCTTTTCATCAAATAGAGTAGTTATCTTTTATGTGTAGATGAGAGGATAGATAGGGCCTTGCTTTAAAATGTCATCAAAAAGTCAGCACCTCTGACAATGCAGCACTCCCTCAGTTCCACACAGTCCCCCTCCGCGCACGCCTCAATGAATTCAATACCAGTGGTGACGTAGAACACTTCTTCCGCCGCCTCCGCTTCTGAGCTTACTTTTTCAATCAGGACTCCCACCCACCCTCCAAGGACCCCTTCACTCACCTCCAACACACTCCATCCACCTGGACACCCCATGCTGGCCTATTACCTGCCCTCGATCTCTTCATTTCCAACTGCCACCGAGCCATTAACCGCCTCAAACTGTCTACCCCCCTCCCCCACTCCAACCTCTCACCCTCACAACGCGCAGCCCTCCACTCCCTCTGCTCCAATCCCGACCTCACCATCAAACCAGCGGATAAAGGGGATGCAGTGGTAGTTTGGTGCACTGACCTCTACACCGCTGAAGCCAGACGCCAACTTGAAGACACCTCCTCTTACCGCCCCCTTGACCTTGACCCCACCCCCCATCACCAAACCATCATCTCCCAGACCATACACAACCTCATCACCTCAGGAGATCTCCCACCCCCAGTTTCCAACCTCATAGTCCAGGAACCCCGCACTGCCTGATTCTACCTCCTTCCCAAGATCCACAAGCCTGACCACCCTGGCCGACCATTGTCTCAACCCGCTCCTGCCCCACCGATCTCATCACCACCTATCTCGATACTGTCCTAATCCCCCTAGTCCAGGACTCCCCACATACGTTCGAGACACCACCCATGCCCTCCACCTCCTCCAAGACCTCAGTTTCCCAGGCTCCCAATGACTCATCTTCACCATGGACATCCAATCCCTCTACACCTCCATCCGCCATGACCAGGGCCTCCAAGCCCTCCGTTTCTTCCTCTCCCAACGTCCCCAACAGTACCCTTCCACCAACACTCTCATTTGTTTGGCTGAACTGGTCCTCACCCTTAACAATTTCTCCTTTGAATCCTCCCACTTCCTCCAGATGAAAGGGGTAGCCATGGGCACCCGCATGGGCCCCAGCTATGTCTCTCTTCACCTTTTCCTCCGCTACATCGATGACTGCATCAGCGCCACCTTGTGCTCCCACGAGGAGGTTGAGCAATTCATCAACTTCACCAACATATTCCACCCTAACCTTAAGTTCACCTGGAGCATCTCTGATACGCCTCTCCCCTTCCTGAACCTCTCCATCTCCATCAATGACATCTGACTTGAACTGACATTTTTTACAAACCCACCGACTCCCATAGCTACCTGGGTTACACCTCTTCTTCAGCCTATCTCCTGCAAAAATGCTATCCCGTATTCCCAATTCCTCCACATGCCCCATATCCACTCCCAGGAGGACCAGTTCCACCACAGAACACACCAGATGGCTTCCTTTTTCAAAGATCGTAATTTCCCTTCCCACATGGTTGAAGATGCCCTCCAACACATCTCATCTATGTCCTGCACCTCTGCCCTCAAACCCCATCCCTCCAATCGCAACAAAGACAGAACCCTCCCGGTCCTCACCTTCCACCCTATCAACCTTTGCATAAACCGCATCATCTTCTGAAATTTTCGCCATCTCCAACTGGACCCCACCACCAGGGATATATTTCCCTCCCCATCCCTTTCTGCCTTCCGCAAAGACCATTGCCTCCGAGACTACCTGGTCAGGTCCACGCCCCCGAACAACCCACCCTTCTCTCCCGGCACACTCCCTGCCACCGCAGGAATTGCAAAACCTGTGCCCACACTTCCTCCCTCACCTCCATTCAAGGCCCCAAAGGAGCCTTCCACATCCATCAAAGTTTCACCTGCACATCCACCAATGTCATTTATTGTATCCGTTGCTCCCGATGCGGTCTCCTTTACATTGGGGAGACAGGACGTCTTCTAGCAGAGCACTTTAGGGAACATCTGCAGGAAACCTGCACCAATCAACCCCACCGCCCCGTGGCCAACATTTCAACTCCTCCTCCCACTCTACCAAGGACATGCAGGTCCTGGGCCTCTTCCACTGCCACTCCCTCACCACCTGACGCCTGGAGGAAGAATGCCTCATCTTCTGCCTTGGAAACTTCCAGGCCATCAATGTGGATTTCACCAGTTTCCTCGCTTCCTGTTCCCCCACCTTACCCCAGTTCCAACTTTCCAGCTCAGCACCATCTTCATGACCTGTCCTACCTGCCAATCTTCCTTCCTACCTATCTGGTCCACCCTCCTCTCTGACCTATCACCTTCATCCCCATCTTCATCCACCTATTGTACTCTTTGCTACCTTCTCCCCCCATTTATCTCTCCACCCCGAAGGCTCCCTGTCTTCATTCCTGATGAAGAGCTTTTGCCCGAAACGTCAATTTTCCTGCTCCTCGGATGCTGCCGGGCCTGCTGTGCTTTTCCAGCACCACTCTAATCTAGACCCCACACAGGAATGTCAGTCTGGATTATATACTCAAGCATGCGGACTGGAATGTGTGTGCTGATAATGCGCCAAAGCTGAGGGGAGATGAGGGGTGGGATTGAGGGACTGTAACATCATAATAATATCACATGTCTAATAAAACAGAGGCCCAGGGATTAATCTGTGACACACATTCAAATCCTACAGCACCAACAGGTAGAATTTAAATTCAATTAATAAAGTTTGGAATTGAAGGCTGTCTTAAAAAAAAACCTGAAAACTGTCAATTGCCATTAATACCTATTTGGTTCACAAGGATTTCCTTTTAAGAAAGGAAACCTGTCATCATTACCTCATCAGAACCACACAATGTGACAGACTCTTAACTGTCTTCACAAATAACCTAGTAAATTTCTCAGTTCAAGGGCACTTAGGGATGGACAGCAAATCATAGTCTTGTCAGTGACATCATATTTCATGAAGGAAAAAAAATAAAACAAAAGAAACCTGAGGTGAAGTTAAAGATGGTGTGTCGCTTCCAGCAGGGTTTTAGTCAAACACATAAAAATGCATTGATTTTGAGACCAAGATAAATCAGAAGGGGCACTTCCAATTATATATAAATAATTCACTTTTGTTCAAAATGGATATTATGGTAGAACTATGGGGAATGTTGTTAACTGATGAGAACTAGGGGTGCAGGTGCATATTTTCTTAAGATTGGAGTCATGGGGGTAGACAGGGTAGTGAAGAACACATTTGGTATGCTCATATTCATTGGCTAGTGCATTGAATATAGGAGTTAGGAGGTCATATTGCGACTCCATAGCACATTGGTAGGCTACTTTTGTACAGTATTTAGATTTGGTCTTCCTCGTATAGGAAGGATGTTGTTAAATGTGAATGGGTTTTTACTTGGTAAGACAGATCCCAGACTGAAATCTGGTTTGCCAGATGATATTATGTTTTGATTTGTTTTTATTTAATCTGATGCTCTTTCACTGAAATGTAAGCATGTAATATTGCAGATTTGGTTTTAACAATACAATAGAAGTTTACAACAGAACAGTACAGAAAAAAAGACCATAAAATAGAACAAATCAAACTATTTACAAATAATACCTTCTGAGAAATTTCAAATCATGTAGTAAAATACAACTCAACTATTCTAACACCATCATGTTATAGTATTCAAACACCGATTGAGAATTCTCTTCTCTATCAGATTTGTAGGTTAGAATTAGCTTTGCTTTGAATTCCTGATCTTGAGATTTGGTAGACTGATTAGTCGCAACTGATTGTAAACTTCCTTTATTTCAAATAACCCCTTCAGAGTCGTACCCAAACACTCTTGGTCTGGAGCTTTCAGCTGAACCCTTACACCAAGATAACTTATTTCCTCTCTTTTCAGAAATAACCCCTTTTTCAAGGAATAACTGTTTCACAAATTTGACATGAGCCAAGATTTCTGTGAACTGAAACTAAAAGCTTTCCAAACTATGAGTTTTGCCCCAAGTCACAAAAAACCCGCTTCTTCAAACTAAAAACAAGCTAATGCTCTTTAATGTTTAATCTGCTTGTAAAACTCTCCCACAGCAAACAAATTCCCATTATCACACCAGAAGCTCTCTCCCTCAAACTAGTGTTTTTTAAAAAAGTCATTGTTTCATAAATTCTGACAAATTTATCATTAAACACCTTCACACAGAGAACAAAACTAGCATGTACTTATTTAAAATCCAAGCTCTTTAATAGATTATGTTAAATGTATATAAATTACATGTCTTGCACTGCAACATGAATATTGTTCTAGAATTGGTGAAGGAAACCAATCTCCTCACCCAGCCAGTCTACTCATACATCATTGTCTACCCATTCTGCAGTACACAAATCTTGCAAATCGTCTCAGATAGGTGGTGTTGCAGTGGACCTAGTCCCGATGAAAGAGGTGGTGCAGGACACCATGAGAGTTACATCAAAATGCAAAGACATGAAGAGCAGGCTCTATTGACAGTTTGATCTTGATTTCTGGGATCAATGGGGTTGACTATATGAAGACACCTAGCAGAAAGTGAGGACTGCAGATGCTGGAGATCAGAGCTGAAAAATGTGTTGCTGGAAAAGCGCAGCAGGTCAGGCAGCATCAAAGGAGCAGGAGAATCGACGTTTCGGGCATAAGCCCTTCTTCAGGAATGAGGAGGGTGTACCAAGCAGGCTAAGATAAAAGGGAGGGAGGAGGGACTTGGGGGAGGGGCATTGGCAATGCGATAGGTGGAAGGAGGTTAAGGTGAGGGTAATAGGCCAGAGAGGGGGTGGGGGCGGAGAGGTCGGGAAGAAGATTGCAGGTCAAGAAGGCGGTGCTAAGTCCGAAGGTTGGGACTGAGATAAGATGGGGGGAGGGGAATGAGAAAGCTGAAGAAATCTGCATTCATACCTTGTGGTTGGAGGGTTTCTAGGCAGAAGATGAGGCGCTCTTCCTCCAGGCGTCGTGTTGCCATGGTCTGGCGATGGAGGAGGCCAAGGACCTGCATGTCATTGGCGGAGTGGGAGGGGGAGTTAAAGTGTTCTGCCACGGGGCGGTTGGGTTGATTTGTGCGGGTGTCCCAGAGGTGTTCTCTGAAACGTTCCGCAAGTAGGCGGCCTGTCTCCCCAATGTATAGGAGGCCACATCGGGTGTAGCGGATGCACTAAATGATGTGTGTGGAGGTGCAGGTGAATTTGTGACAGATATGGAAGGATCCCTTGGGGCGTTGGAGGGAAGTGAGGGGGGAGGTGTGGGCACAAGTTTTACATTTCTTGCGTTGCAGGGAAATGTGCCGGGAGTGGAGGTTGGGTTGGTGGGAGGTGTGGACCTGGCGAGGGAGTCGCGGAGGGAGTGGTCTTTCCGGAACGCTGATAGGGGAGGGGAGGGAAATATATCCTTGGTGGTGGGGTCTGTTTGGAGGTGGCGGAAATGTCGAAGGATGATGCAATGTATCTGGAGGTTGGTGGAGTGGTAGGTGAGGACCAGTGGGGTTCTGTCCTGGTGGCGATTGGAGGGGCGGGGTTTAAGGGCGGAGGAGTGGGAAGTGGAGGAGATGCGGTGGAGAGCATCGTCAACCACGTCTGAGGGGAATTTGCGGTCTTTGAAAAAGGAGGCCATTGGAATGTAGAACCTATGGAAGAACAACACAAGCAGCTTAGTGATGAAGGAGAAGCCACGGACATTTCAGCTGCAAGCAAAGGCACTGCAGAAGGCCACATCTACCTTACACTGAGCCTTAATAGAAGCACTCTGAAAACGTAGGAGATGTTTTGTCCAAGGCTTTACATTACAGAATGGCTGACACAGTATAAGTGCAGACATACTTATAGTATAATTGATTTTATTTATTTATTCAAGATTTTAGTTATGAGGCTTTCTGTCCTTGTCACTTTACACTTTTTCACTCAAACCCAATCTCTATTGTTTGTGTATGCTTCTGATCTTTCTTATTTGTAGATTTGTGGCCATTTGGTAAAGTGTGTCGATCTGAGAAATTATTCTGATAGTTCGAATCTTGTACATTTTCAGAAAGTCACACATTCTGTTAGCAGTTTGTCTGAATTTACACAAGGTTTCGCAGGAAAGTCTTGCTGTGCAATCCAAGGGACATAAACATTCTGAGATGACCACAGGATGAGGGCATCACAGGAAAAGGATGGATGATGCAAAAAGACAACTCATGTTGCGTGGTTTCCTTTTGAATATGTAGGAATATAAATTAAATAAATGTACAGGAAATTATCTTATTGCTTGCACATTGCAACAACCTGGTATTATCTTAAACATTACACTTCATATCAGATGAAAATCTCACAAAAAATGTTTATTTTTGATTAGAAGCAGCTGAATAACCCACTTTTATTTTATCATGCATAAAATCTTAAACTGGTATAGCTTTCTCATTTTGCTGACATGATCATGTGACTTCTATTCAGTCAATACAGATCTCAGCGTTCTGTTCAATACAAACACAGAATTAACAGTTTTAAGAGTTATGGGCACTACAATCATTATTTATTGTCTGCTTTATAATCTGCAAGAGCCTGCTTTACAGTTTGCACACGCAAACACTATGCTGAACATTGATGACTCATTGGTACAAAAGATGCAGAGCATGTCAATAAGGAAACTAATTCAGGCAGTGGAAGCCCTAGGAGTGGGTGAACTCGGGAATGTTCAATGCAATCACTTTCTGATTAAATAAAGTACTTTGTTGGCCTTATAAGTCTCAATATTACAAAAAGTTGTTCAGCCAAGAATCTAAATGGAACACTATGCACAATTATTTAAACAATTGTTTTGCTATAATCAATAATGTAGAATCTGATGAGCAATAAATTAGTTATTAAGTAACTGAAGAAAATACCTGCCTGTAAATTCAACAGATTCACAGCCAGTTTTACAGTTAAATTAATTTGGACTCTTATAGCTCCACACAGTTTAAAATGGAAAGAGTATCTTAGAGTAAAAATTTGATCATCAAAATTGCTGAGTCCCTTTGTAGATTTAATTTTGATTTCTAATGTTCCTGTTATCAATCTTCTTAAGCCATCAACACTTTGTCCATCCAATTAAGTTGTAATAAAACCTGAGGCTGAATTTTACGAAAAGTCAGCTAAGTGTCCATTTCAGGCAGTTTCAGGGAGGATTTGACCCTGTAAATTCTAATGTATATTCTCACTCAATTCTACACTGTCCACTCAAGCATGGCACTTGTGCTCACCAGTTACAAACATACTCGCCCCTAACTGGGCCTTGCAAGATTTTCAATGCTGACATCATATTTAAAGCTCAGCTGTGCACCAGGTCAAACACTCCTGGCCAGGAACTGCCCTTTACAGTACCCATTGTGGGAAAGAAGTGAAAAAGAAAACGCTGCTGAGGGCATAAAGGTGGCACAGATGATACTTCATTGCAAATAGAAGCTCACATTCGTGAATGTTTTGCTATATTAAATCATCACTTGTCTGATCAACTGTAATTTTAACTACAGCTGCATGAACAAGCTACACAGGCTGCCTGTCCTTAGAGCCACACAATGTTAAAATCCTGTCTAAGGGAGTGTTGCTCTTTCCCTAAGTAGAGTACCCAGAGTAGCATAACATCTTGCCATTATTCAATATTTGAACATCGCCTGATTTAATTCATTGAAAATGTTTGCTTTTGCTGTTAAGGGAAAAAAAAATTAAAAATTGCCTTTTGGGTTCCAACAGTATGTGGAGAAATAGATGGTGACATCTTGAAAAGTGTCCATATTACAGAGGAGGAGGTGCTGGATGTCTTGAAATTCATAAAGGTAGATAAATCCCCACAACCTGATCAGGTGTACCCTCGAACTCTGTAGGAAGTTAGGGAAGTGATTGCTGGGCTCCTTGCTGAGATATTTGTATCATCGATAATCACAGGTAAAGTGCTGGAAAACTGGAGGTTGGCTAAAGTAGTGCCACTGTTTAAGAAGGGTGGTAAGGACAAGCCAGGGAACAATAAACCAGTGAGCCTGACGGTGGTGGGCAAGTTGCTGGAGATAATCCTGAGGGAACGGATTTACATGTATTTGGAAAGGCAAGAACTGATTAGGGATAGTCAACATGGCTTCGTGCATGGGAAATCATGTCTCACTAACTTGATTAAATTTTTTGAAGAAGTAACAAAGAGGATTGATGAGGGCAGAGCAGTAGACGTGATCTATATGGTAGGGTGTTCAACAAGGTTCCCCATGGGAGACTGGTTAGCAAGGTTAGATCTCATGGAATACAGGGAGAACTAGCCATTTGGTGGTGATGGGAGGTTGTTTTTCAGACTGGAGGCATGTGACCAGTGGTGATTGGTGCTGGGTCCACTGCTCTTCGTCATTTATTTAAATGATTTGGATGTGAACACAGGAGGTGTAGTTAGTAAGTTTGCAAATGACACCAAAATTGGAGGTGTAGTGGACAGTGAAGAAAGTTACCTTGGATTACATTGGGATCTTGATTAGATGGGCCAATGACCTGAGGAGTGACAGGTGGAGTTTAATTTAGAAAAATGCAAGATGCTGCATTTTGGAAAAGCAAATCTTCACAGGGCTTATACACTTAATGGTAAGATCCTAGGGAGTGTTGCTGAACAAAGAGACCTTGGAATGCAGGTTCATAGCTTCTTGAAAGTAGAGTCATAGGTAGATAGGATAGTGAAGAAGGCGTTTGGTATGCTTTCCTTTATTGGTCAGAGCATTGAGTATAGGAGTTGGGAGGTCATGTTGCAGCTGTACAGGATATTGGTCAGGCCGCATTTGGAATATTGCATGCAATTCTTGTCTCTTTTCTATCGGAAAGATGTTGTGAAACTTGAAAGGGTTCAGAAAAGATTTACAAAGATGTTGCCAGGTTTGGAGGATTTGAGCTATAAGAAGAGTTTGATTAGGCTTGGGCTGTTTTCCCTGGAGTGTCGGAGGCTGAGGGATTATCTTACAGAGGCTTATAACATCATGAGGAACATAGATAGGATAAACAGACAAAGTCTTTTTCCTGGGGTGGGGGAGTCCAGACCTAGAGGCTATAGTTTCAGGGTGAGAAGGGAAAGATATAAAAGGGACCCAAAGAGCAACTTTGTCATGCAGAGGGTGGTGCATGTATGGAATGAGCTGCCAGAGGAAGTGGTGGAGGCTGGTACAATTGTACCATTTTAGAGGCATTTGAATGTCGATATGAATAGGAAGGGTTTAGAGGATTGTGGGCCAAGTGCTGGCAAATGGGACTAGATTAGGTTTGGATAGCTGAGCAGCATGGATGAGTTGGACTGAAGGGTCTGCTTCCGTGCTGTACGTCTCTATGACTCTATGACTCTAGATAGAGCTGGTTCGGATAGACGTGAGCTGGATGCAATGATCATTCACTTACTGTCTATTTGTTGTTGCTCAAAAGGTGACCAGCCCTTGTTCTCCTAACTGATCTTTGTGCAGTTGTCTGATTGCATTGTCCTAAATCCCTAAACTTGTTGCACTGGTTGTGCAGTATTGACATGGTCCAGACTCAAGACTGCATTGATATGACTGTTACTGACCCTAACTGTTCCAGTTGGTTGACTGACCATTCCCAATTCCCTGGACTGATGCAGCCCTTCACTGTCTGTGTTGGGACCCCTGAATGACAAAATTCCCCTTGACTTGATTGAGGATTACTGCCCTTAGACTTTGATAAATGGCCATTTGGCTGAAGCACAAGCAATGCATTTACTGTGTCAGCTGCTGGAAAATGCTGGAGGTGTGACATTGATAAAATTAAGATGACAGCCAGCAACATGTCCACACCTTGACTGATCACATGACAAGCTGCCTGGCCTTGAGTCTGTGCTAACAGGCAAAGTAACACAGAAGTACTGTGAAGCTTTTAAGCTATGAATGGGGCAAAAAGGCAAGGCATGGCAAGCCAGTGGTGCTGTGTGCATCCAAGTAGACATAAAATGAATAAATATTGAGAAATAAGCAAAAGTATGCCCAGCTCTGATGCATGAAATGGGTGTTTTTCTTTGCATGCTGAAGTGTCCTGGTCGCAACCATTCAATAATTCACAGTGTACTCCAAAGTAAAACACCGAAGCACAGAAATGTGAGAGGTAGTGGGATCGCTGCCCACATTATCCACAATGCTTAGAGTAGCACGGTGGCACAGTGGTTAGCACTGCTGCCTCACAGTGCCAGAGACCCGGGTTCAATTCCCGCCTCAGGCAACTGACTGTGTGGAGTTTGCATATTCTCCCCGTGTCTGCGTAGGTTTCTTCCAGGTGCTCTGGTTTCCTCACACAGTCAAACAATGTGCATGTTAGGTGAATTGGCCATGCTAAATTGCCTGTAGTGTTAGGTGAAGGGGTAAATGTAGGGAAACGGGGGTTGCTCTTCGGAGGGTCGGTGTGGACTTGTTGGGCTGAAGAGCCTGTTTCCACACTGTGAGTAATCTAATCTAAACTGAGCTGTGTATTGGTTGGAGCTATGTCGTGGTGAGGTTGGTGCGCGTCCGATGCCAGCCTTTGTGAATGGACAGTATAAGCAGATGCTGTCCAAGGAACAAACCCTGAGATTTTGGAGACTGTTATCGAAGATGGAGGAGCAAGTAGTGAACTGGAGCCATCAGATACCTGCTCCTACTTTTATGTTGGGAATGAAACTGTGTATAAATGAGGTGAGATCAGATATTAATGAGTTGCAAATACATGCAAATAGACTTCTCACCACTCATTAGCAAGATTCTCATCAAGCTATTCAAACATTCAGCTAAAATTGGATATTTTCTTGATGCCAAGAATCTAATGTATCCAATCTCAGCATATTTTTCCAACAGGCTCGCCATTGTCCAAGTCATTTAAGGGCTGGGAAAATTTAGCCTTTGATAACAAGATGATATTTTGAGCACAATATCATCAGCTTTCAGCTCTGTAAGCAGAAGTTCTCCTTACAAGAGAGTTGGGGAAAATCTTAGAAAAAACAAAATTTATCTGACTCTCCATTGGTACTTGTCATTATGTTTTCACAAGAAATAACATTGTCGGGGTTGTTTTCACAGCAATTCAATGCAAGAAAATGTATTGGAAATTAAGAAGGAATTAATATTAAATACCAAAAAAATCTAGTTTATATGAATATTCTTAAAGCATCATAGCCAAATAGAATGAAACATTGAAAGAGATGACAAAGTAGTAAGGGAGCTCTGGTAGAATATTTTGCTGTTCATTAAACATAACAATATCAAAAGATTAACCTCTTTTCAGTTAGTTCAATAAAAGAAATATGATTAATTAATCATAGACTTCTGACTTGACATAATTATTGAGAAAAAACATTGAAATAAAATAAAACAATACAAACATAGTTAATTGAAATGAAAATAATTAATACCAACGACAGTTCATTTGCAACAAAATTATAAGCAAGATTTCACCATGATAGGCACAATATCTTGATTTTCGCAAATCAGTTCTTATTGTGCCTTATTGTGCTCGATACAATGAAATATCTTGGGATAAAATAGAAAGTTGTGAATTGAATAATAATTGCCTATATTGTAAGTATTGATTAATGCCAGAAGTTAACTTTGAGGCATTACAAATGAAACATATTAATTCAATTCTTAGAAACATCTGCATCTTTGTAGAAAATATTGAATGTTGAATATTTAAGTTCCCAGATATCAGCAATTAGGCTGTTCATGGTACTTACATTTAGAATGGTGAGGTTTCATTGAGGCAACAGAATCCTCAGGGAGGTACTTGAGTAACAAGAAGTAATTTATGACATATGGACTAAGGTGACAGATTACCTTAATTTTTGACTGGTAAGCAATATTATATTTGGTAAGTGACCGTTGTAGCTCCTAAAAGATACCAGGCTAATCTAATTTACTCAGTTAGGATTGGGGTTAGTCTAGTTATTATTATATAAATTAATTAATTGGAACAAGTACAAACAGGCAATCGAGGTGAGTAGCTCCTCCAAGAGACTATCACTTTACATATATGTGAGCTCCAAAAAACTTCAGTGTTAACCCTTTCAGACCAACTGTTCTACATTATTCTTATTTAACCTAGGTACTAAGTATATATCAAAGTTATCCCTTCTCCTCTCAAGTCTCAGACTTTTTAAATTCATGTCAACTTGGACAAATTACATGCATATTTTAGGAAACCTACTCTTAAAATTCAAGACATTCATTCTTGTATCCATTTCAAAGGAAGGATGAGTGGCAGCTAGTAACTAGTTGGGTACTGGAGGGATCAGTCCTGATTAGGATGAGGGAACTAAATGTAATATTTCCACATTTTCAGATAATTCAAAGCTGGATGGGATGTTACATTGTGTGTAGTGTGCATTGATTCATCTGTGTAATTTGTACAAGGAGATTGAGTGACAAATGCATGGCTGATTAGGTGTGACATGGATTTCATCAAAAAAAAATTGAACACTGTTTGCATTGGTTTGTTTTGTAATTATCTGGAATGTTTGTACCTTATGAATTTGATACGTTCTGATGGTCTTTTTGAGTATGGTCCTCCTGTTCCCCCAATGCTTCTATATTAGCTTCTAGCATAATATAGACAATCCTTTCCAATGTAAAATCTTCCTTCAATTGTAAAAGGATCTGAAAGAGATGAATCAGAAATTCCAATTACATTTTTCTACTTAGTTCTGGTTGCCTTAAATTTACCTGGACCATCTCTGACACCTCCCTCCCCTTCCTGGACCTCTCCATCTCCATTAATGACGACCGATTTGACACTGACATTATTTACAAACCCATCGACTCCCAAAGCTACCTGGATTACACCTCTTCCCACCCGACCTCCTGCAAAAATGCCATCCCATATTCCCAATTATTCCACCTCGGCCGTATCTGCTCCAAGGAGGACCAGTTCCACCACAGAACGCAATTTCCCTTCCCACATGGTTAAAGATGCCCTCCAATGCATCTCGTCCACATCCCGCACCTCCGCCCTCAGACTCCACCCTCCAACCGTAACAAGGACAGAAAGCCCCTGGTGCTCACCTTCCACCCTACCAACCTTCGCATAAACCAAATCATCTGCCGACATTTCCACCACCTCTAAATGGACCGCATCATCAGGGATATATTTCCCTCCCCACCCTTTCCGCCTTCCGCAAAGACCATTCCCTCCATGACTACCTGGTCAGGTCCACCCCCCTCTACAACCCACCCTCCCCTCCTGGCACCTTCCCCTGCACCGCAGGAATTGCAAAACCTGCGCCCACACCTCCTCCCTCACCTCCATCCAAGGCCCCAAAGAAGCCTTCCACATCCATCAAAGTTTTACCTGCACATCCACCAATATCATTTATTGTATCCGTTGCTCCCGATGCGGTCTCCTCTACATTGGGGAGACTGGACGCTTCCTAGCAGAGCACTTTAGGGAACATCTCTGGGACACCTGCACCAATCAACCACACCACCCTGTGGCCCAACATTTCAACTCCCCCTCCCACTCTGCCGAGGACATGGAAGCCCTGGGCCTCCTTCACCGCCGTTCCCTCACCACCCGATGCCTGGAGGAAGAATACCTCATATTCCACCTCGGAACACTTCAACCCCAGAGCATCAATGTGGACTTCACCAGTTTCCTCATTTCCCCTTCCCCCACCTCATCCCAGTTCCAAACTTCCAGCTCAGCACTGTCCCCATGACTTGTCCTATCTGCCTATCTTCCTTTCCACCTATCCACTCCACCCTCCTCTCTGATCTACCACCTTCATCCCCACGCCCATTCACCCATTGTATTCTTTGCTACCTTCCCCCACCCTCCTCCCTGACCTATCACCTCCACCCCCATCCCCATTCACCTATTGTACTCTATGCTACTTTCTCCCCACCTCCACCCTCCTCTCATTTATCTCTCCACCCTGCATGGTACTCTGCCTGTATTCCTGATGAAGGGCTTTTGCCCGAAACGTCGATTTTCCTGCTCCTCAGATGCTGCCTGAACTGCTGTGCTTTTCCAGCACCACTCTCATCTAGGATTTGGTTGCAATGATACATATTCTCAAAATTCAAATAACAAACACAGATTACATAATAGTAGTCTGATGCTTCTAAATCAAGTAATGTATTAGTGTTTTCCTTAACTTTTTGTCTGTAAATTATGTGGTATGCTAATGGTTCCACAGAATAACGCAATTAGCTTGTTCTGATTGTGATTTGGTGTCTAGGCCTGAAGAAATTCTGTATCTCATTAACAGTTTCATCCATGGTGACCAATTTAATTTTCTGTCTGGAGTATTTGTAACCTTGACTCTGCCTTGTGGTGCAATTTCTTTTTCATTTTTTTGTTCAAATGAAATGGCTTACCTCAAATTCTGAAACCACTTCTAGGATTTTTTAAATTCTGATATATCTTCAGCTTTTCACCTTTCAGTTTGCATTGTGGTTTCAATTCAATTGTTATAAATCTTGTTGGAGAATTTTCAGTTTACAGAATTTTGATTGAAATTGTAAGTCAATTTTAATTACAGGTAAGTTTAAAGGGACCAGCTTATAGGCTATTAAAATGTAATGAGTTCTTAATTTAATAAAAAATTAAAATTTCTTGCTTCAATTCTTCTCTGATTCTTAAAAAAAGTAATTTATTAAGATTTTAAAAATCTTTGAATTGTAAAGGTACTTTTATAATAAAAATTTTGAAATTGTTTTTAATAATAACTTCATCACTTTAAAATAAGATCTAAAATGGGGGTTTGGCTCAAATTGCCCTTCATTTTGGTCATTTGTCTGTTCTTTGCAACAATATGAATAATTTATGCCATTTCTGCTATTAACCAACTAATTTGCATCGCTTTCAACTGAAAAACATTGTGCCACCAAGTTCTTGTGTGCATCATTTTTTAGTCATACATTGTTTTCTATTAACAAAAACTGATTGGATTTAATAAAGTCATCTTAAAGTCATAGAGTCATACAGATGTACATTTCAGAAACAGACCCTTCGGTCCAACTTGGCCATGTTGACCTGCTATCCTAACCTAATGTAGTCCCATTTGACAGCACTTGGCCCATATCCCTCCAAATCCATCCTGTTCATATACCCATCCAAATGCCTTTCAAATGCTCTAATTGCACCAGCCTCCACCAACGTACCACCTTTGCGTGGATAATTTGCCCCGTAGGTCTCTTTATATCTTTCCCACCTCACCTTAAACCTATGCCCTCTAGTTCTGGACTCCCCGATCCCAGGGAAAAGACTTTGTCTATTTATCCTATCCATGCCCCTCATAATTTTGTAAACCTCTATAAGGTCACCCCCTCAGCCTCCGATGCTCCAGGGAAAACAGCCCCAGCCTGTTCAGCCTCTTCCTGTAGCTCAGATCCTCCAAACCTGGCAACATCCTTGTAAATCTTTTCTGAACCTTTTCAAATTTCACAGCATCTTTCCGATAGGAAGGAGACCAGAATTGTATGCAATATTCTAAAAGTGGCCTTACCAATGTCCTGTACAGATAAAACATGACCTCCCAACTCCTGTACTCAATGCTCTGACCAATAAATGAAAGCATACCAAACGCCTTCTTCACTATCCTATCCATCTGCGACTCTACTTTCAAGGAAATATGAACCTGCACTCCAAGGTCTGTTTGTTCAGCAACACTCCCTAGGACCTTACCATTTAGTGTATAAGTCCTGCCCTGATTTGTCTTTCCAAAATGCAGCACCTCACATTTATCTAAATTAAACTCCATCTGCCACTCCGCAGCCTATTGGCCCATCTGATCAAAGTCCCATTGTACTCTGATGTAACCTTCTTCGCTGTCCACCACACCTCCAATTTTGGTGCCATCTGCAAACTTACTAACTCTACCTCCTATGTTCACAGTCAAATCATTTGTATAAATGACGAAACGTAATGGGCTGAGCACCGATCCATGTGACACTCCACTGGTCACAGGCCTCCAACCTCGATCAATTTTTATGCCCTAATAAAGATGAATTATATTACAACTTTAACACATTTCTTAAAGATAAAGATGTTGAAGAATTTACCTGCAGCTTAAAACAAATGAATATACAAATTAGGGGCTGGCACAGGCCATTTAATCCTGTACAACTGCTCCACCATCTGACTGAAGCTTCAAACTGGGTAAAAACAAGGACTGCAGATGATGGAAACCAGAGTCTAGATTAGAATGGTGCTGGAAAAGCACAGCAGGTCAGGCAGCATCCGAGGAGCAGTGAAATCGACATTTCGGGCAAAAGCCCTTCATCAGGAATGGAGGCAAGGTACCTCTATTCCTCTCTCCATTCTGCAGGGTCCTCTCTCCACTCTGCAGGCACCCTGCCTCTATTCCTGATGAAGGGTTTTTGCCCGAAACGTTGATTTTCCTGCTCCTCGGATGCTGCCTGACTTGCTGTGCTTTTCCAGCACCACTCTAATCTGGACTGTAGCTTCAAACTTACATTGCCTCCTGCCCCTCACTCAACAATAATCTATTCTCCTCTGCCTTAAAAATATTTAGGATGCTACTTCCACAATTTTTTCAGGAAGAAGATTTCTTCTAAACCTCTGAGAGAAGAAAATTCATCTCATCTGTTTTGAATGGTTGATTTTTAAACAGTGAGCTCTAGATTAAGTAAGGTGTACTCTGGATGCAGTGCACTATGTAACTGAAACACAGCCTCATTACTTTAGTACTTGAATCCCTTCATGATAACATTCTATTAGTTTTCCTAATTACTTGCTATATCTACATGCTTAACTTCTTTGATTCATGCACAAAGATATCCAGAATCCATTGCACCTCACAGCTCTGCAATCCATCACAACTGGATAGTATGCTGCTTCTTATTCCTCCTGCCAAAATGGACAATTTTACACATTATATGCCATTTGCCACATCTTTGCCCATTTACTTAACCTTTCTGTAGCTTTTGTGTAGCTTCTTTACTTTCCAACCACCTTTGTGTTACCATCAAATTTGGCAACCAAGCCTTTGATATCTTCACATAAGTATTTTATATAATGATAAACAATTGAGGTCCCAGCACCGAATCCTATGGCATGCCACTTGCTACATCTCAGCAACCGGAAAGTGTATTGCTCATCTTTTGCTTCCTGTTAGCCAGTCAATCTTCGATCCACATCAACATGGTACCCCTTACTCCAAGCTTTTATTTTCTATACTGAAACCAGAAACATTTATTCACCACAATCACAAGGGTTTTAAATTGTGAAGGCAAATATCTTAAATAAATAAGCAAACTGTATTTTAACTGGCACCTCATTAAACTTATTTTAATAAACTGGCAACAATTATATACCTCAAATCCTCGGATCTACTATGATATCTGAGTATTTATGCTGTAAGGAAAATATAATAGTGATGCTTATAGCCTTGCATTATGTTATTATAACTTACTGTGTGTTTTTGCAATGATTTTAGGAGGTGTGTTGATGTTTTATATAGATTATTTGAGGGATGTTGATGTCTTAAAGCTTCACTTGATCACGGTTTACTGCGGTTATGTGAACCTCTTGATTATCTGGAATATTTGATTAACTGGCACACTCCTGGTTCCATTGGTGGCAATTAAAAATAATTACTGATATTTAAGCTTTCTATTATCTTTTTAGCCCAGATTGATGACGTAAACGTAAATATTTTCACCCTTCCTCTAAGGGTCTGAACTTAATTTCTAGAGTCTGGTGACTGGCCTTTGCTCAGTTCACAACTTAGACTTTCACCTTCTCGCTTTAGTGAGATTCCTTCTGATCTTTACAAGTGTTGGAATGCCTTTTATTTTTCCTGGCTTTGGTTGATTTAAACTGATACAGGGAGCCTTGCTTTTCCAGCTCTAATCTATCAGCTGCTCTTAGCTGCTGCTGATGCTTCAGGAGCTGACTGGATCTATGCTGCTTTTCAAAATCTGCTCAATTCTTAAAAAGACACTCAGTTCCTCAGTGGACCTTTTTCTTTCTTTCTTCTTTTTGGGCTGCAATGGATTCTTGCATTGCTGTTGATTTTGTCACTCTAGAAGCAGCTCACACTACATTGCTATCAGTTTCAAGAGATGTCCTTAGTTGTTGGCTTGTTCTACCCGCTGGATAGATATGGACCAATCCTTCTTTTAATAAGAGCCTATGGGCTTATTAGCATTAAGTAGTAAAATATCAACCACTAGTAAGCCTTTGCCAGAAGAGGTCTGCATTTGATTATCAGGAAATAACTTATTATTTACTAAGATAACAAATTATATTAGTTTACAGCTGGATAACTTTGTTGCACTGGGTAAGAGACATTGGTAGTTCCTAAGAGATACTAGGCTGACCTAAGTTACTTGGTTGTTGAAAGTAAAAGTAAGGCCAGCAGAATGGAACAACCACAACAGGTGAGTTGCTTTCCGGAGAAATTGCCATGTATCACTCAGTGGACAGACTTACACAAAGGCTTCACTCAGAGTGTTTATGATTCAGTGCCAGAAATAAGTCAGCCAAGTTCCTTAAATTAATAAAAAAATTGTTTCGTTGCAAAGAAAATCTTCATCACACAAAGATGGAAGAAACATTAAAAGGTTTAAAATGTACAAATCTAGTCTGCAGCTGAATTCACTTTCCATGCAAGCTATTGGTGAGCTCAATTATAGCCAGTTAAATTCTCACTTCCTGGAGACAGTGGTGTAGATTGAGACTTTTCCTTTAAGAATACACTACTTGCAGCAATGAGGTCTTACAATGGATTTTCAACAAACTAACTTTAATGAGATGTGCTTCACATTTTAGAAAGCATATTTGCATTGTACAGTGCTTTGCATTTTTAGTGATGGAATACATTTTTGTTGCTGTATAGACCTGACATTTTGCATTACAAGATGCATATACAAAATAGTTTCTTAAAACTGCTATTCAGATGCTATTTGACTGGTAGCATCCAAAGTACTGCTGCAGTTGATATTTGGAACTACTTCCTGCCAGAAGATCTAATGTCATGGCACAGCATACTTGTTTGTCCTGTGTCAGCCTTACACAACTATTGTAGCTCATTTGCAACCACTCTTGATCATCCAACTATGCTTAGGTCAAGACTTTTTCTGTTCCTTTCAAAAGAGATCACTGTAACTTTTCAGTACTGATCAAATGGCCAAAATACTGACATTTTCTTATCTGGACATCATTTTTCAATTTTTTTTCCTTGTTCTTGCAATTCCAAGCATCTCTTCATTTGCTTGTGATTGTGTATGGATTTTTGACGTTACCTGTCAGCATCCACATTTCAGCGACATACATTTTTTCCCATTGATCTTGATTTATTGTCCAGGGTTCTGAGGCATACAGGGAAGTTGATAAAATTTAACATCTTATGAGATTTTCTCTTGTTACAAAGTTGAAATTCTTTACTGTTAATACATGCTCCTGAGATATCATCCACTTTCATCTTCATTCAAGTTCCTGCTAAAGCTTTTCTTCTAACTACCCTTGCTTTTGTCTTTTTATTGTTTATAATCTATATTCTAAACATTTGCAGGATGCTACAAGTTTGCTATATGCTTGCCTCCACTTTTTATCCTTGGATATGCATCTAATTATCTGAAGATTTATTCTGTGCACTGATGGATAATTTTTTCTGGCACTACACACTTGCTGTACTGCTGTCATCATTTGTAACATATATCATTGTCTTTCAAGTCTGATGTACATTATAATGGACCAGTACAAATGCTGGATAAATCTTTCCTGACATTGTCACATTTCAGCAACACATCTATTAACTTTTGGTGATTAACTCAATCAAAAGGTTTTTATGCTGTATGGTAAGACTGAAAAATGACAGTATAGAGGCTTCTAATGATGTTTCTAAGATTGGGAGAAGAATGGGTCCTTGGGGGAACTAGAAAGTTAGGTTGTTTATAGCTCATGTATTAGTTGTGCATCTACCTTTACCGAAGGCTGAGATATTCTGCTCCACGATATTTTTCAGTGTGGTGTAGAGGACCTTTCTTCAATATCTCAGTTTGCTGTTGAAGAGTAGAAAGTAAAAATAAATTTTAAAAAAGAATTAAGCAATGAAGGATTTTTCATTAGTTTGGATTGCAAGCACTGATCTCCGACACATAACTGTGGAGTAAGCTGTGGAACTCGTGTATTCTGATTACATTGCTGACTCCAAACAAATGGAGGGTTTTACTCAGCACTTTTAAAATTTCAGTTAATAATAATTGTGGAAAAATACATGAGCCAGCTGGCTCTCTATTAAGCTTAGTGTTGAAAACATTTAAGATTAAACAAGTTGTCCAAATATCCAGTCATGCTTCAGGTTTTGCATTGATGAATCTGCAAATTATTCAGGTGAGCAGAGAAAGCCTTGGGAATAATTTACCAAATATTGACAATGAAAGGAAGGAATTGCAAAAGCAAATAGAATATTGCGAATATAAATGGATTAATAGAGTACAAATGGAGGATGACTCATGATACAAAACTTCATGCAACCATTAGTAGATATGCAGCTGAAAATCCCATTGGACTGTTTTCACTGCAGAAACAAAAAATACAATGCCACGTCCAGGAACCTTTGGAGATGACCTCTGGTGCTTGTGGGTCAGTCCAAAGATCACAAGTCGGAGGGTGCAGCAAGAGTTGAAAAATGTGGTGCTGGAAAAACACAGCAGGCCAGGCAGCATCTGAGGAGCAGGAGAATCGACGTTTCAGAAGGCCATTCACTGAGAAGAAGGTTGGGGAAAGGGGTTATCTTGGGGCAGTCTGAAGGTTGGATGCTTGCAATGATGAGCGAAGGGATAGTCGATTGTGGGACAGGCAAGGATTGGAAGCTGCAATGGAGAATGAACAGGAAGGCACTGTTGCTTGTACAACAGGTGGAGATAAGCATTTGCAGCAGGACTGGGAGAGACATTGATCATGGGGCACATGGAGATCAGGCCATTGAGTAGGAGAGAGAAGAGAAAGAAAAAGAGGTCACGATTAGCAGAAAAGGGGCCAAATATTTGTTTGAGAGGCCGGAGGAGTATTTATGAATCTGTGATAAAATGTAAGGGATCTATAACCCCTAAGGATGTTAAGGTGTGGATGGAAGGGAAGTGAAACTAATCTAAATTTCAGGCCCAATCCTAACCCACCCACTTCCGGTTTTAACGGAGGTGGCTCTGGGCAGGCTGCCAATTCACTCTCAGGAGGTAAGTAGTCACTGAAATGTTTTATAGGGTTGTGTGCCTTCATTTTCACAGAACACTTTTGTTTTCATTTTTAACTCATGGTAGCCAGATTTTCTCATGAAACCAATGTGTCAAAGAATATAAAAGGAAGACAAGTATGAGGCTGGAAGAATACAGAAAAGCATTCCATAACTCCAAGGAGGCTGATATTCCATCACCAAGTCACCCTTCATTTACGAGTGCACAGTACATAGACTCTGACCAACTAGCACAGAGCCAGTCCCTAGACTAGTGAGACTCTTTGCAATTCCTGTTTATATCTGTCAGCCAGGGCTCCTCAATTAGCTCAGGTTAACAAACCCAATCTTGGAACTCATAGTCAAGGAGATCCACCTGGCTATCATTCTAATCATTGCACAAAGTGTAAATATGTTTTTCCTGGCCCATTGACAATCCTCTTGATAGACTTTACAATATTTAAATCTCTCCTTCTAACCCTCTACTTCTAAGCGTTCAACTACCATGATTTACAAGTGCTCACAATCCCTACAACCTCTGAATTTCACCCCCCACCCTGAACCAAAACAATCACCCTGTTACCTCTTATGTACCTCCATTGCTCAGTTGTTTTCCCACTCAAAAGGTAGACAGGTCATTAGTCTAACTGATTGATGTGTGGGAAACCTGGAGAAAGAAAACTTAAAACATTGGCTGTGGCTCATTTCAGTTTAACATCTCGAAACCCTGCACAGGTCGTTGTTCCTGAACATGATGGTAGCGATTTGTTCAACCCCGCATGAGAGAAAAATTGTGCTTTAGTAACTGTGCTTGAAGTATTGGTGACATAATCGCATTACAGCCAACATACATTTTAAATGTTTGCACTTTAGAAACAGTGTCTCCAATTTGTCAATCATGCTACAGTGAATTTGCATTAACAAAACCTGTGTTATAGCAGAATGAGATGTAATTCAGACTCAGTCTGGATATACTTCCCTCTTTCACTCACACAACAAATGTTTATCTGACTTATTCCTAGGTCTGATATATGATAAGAAGAATGAGGGGAATCTCATGGAAATATATAAACATCTAACAGGTCTAGACAGTGTAAATGCATGTTCCCAATGACCAAGGAGTCCAGAACCAGGGGTCACAATTTAAGAATTGGGTTAATCTCTTCATCCAGACACTGGTGAGCCTGTGGAATTCTCTTTCATATAAAGCAATTGACATAAAATATTGACTGCTTTCAAGGAGATAGATATAGTTCTCGTGACTAAAAGGATCAAAGTGTATGGGATGAAAGCGGGAACAGACTACTGTGTTGAATGATCAGATACATTAGTGTGGATGGTGCAATAGGCTTGAAGGGTAAATGCCTGCTCCTTTTATTTCTATATTCCTGTACTTCTAATATAATAATACAACTATTAATATTCAACACTGTGATTACATTTCACTTAGTTTCACTAATAGTTGTAAGAAGAGGAGAAAGGAATATAAAGGAAAGTTGATCAAGAGGAAATGGCTTAGGAAATGAGTTGGACACTTGTAGCTCTTCCACACAACCCAGCTATTCCCTGAACCCGAGAAAATAATCTACTAGCTCTGCTATTGGAGTAGGTACAACATTGGAGTAATGTTGAGGAGGTGGACAAATGCCTTGATGCCAGCTGGAACAGACCCATAACCTTCTGTTGTAACAAGAAAAGCCCCATATCAATCATCACATTAAAAAACAGGGAGGTCTGTGCCCTTTCCACCACCATAGCTACTTGGCACACCTTTCCAGGCTCCTACACAATTCGACCCACCCTCCCAGTACTCCATATCCATCGAGATAACTCTAGGTAACTTCCTTAT
Source organism: Chiloscyllium plagiosum (assembly GCF_037043375.1). Taxonomy (NCBI): domain Eukaryota; kingdom Metazoa; phylum Chordata; class Chondrichthyes; order Orectolobiformes; family Hemiscylliidae; genus Chiloscyllium; species Chiloscyllium plagiosum. Next base: position 60,856,967 of record NW_028270150.1, read on the forward strand.
TGCCAATATTCTCTCCTATCCCAAGCCTATCATGGAGGTCTGGCTACTCCCCCCTTACCTACACTCTGGTACAGCTTCACTATCTCAACCTTAAAGCTCTGAAGTTCTTTTCTCAAACCATTTCTCCTTTCCATCTCTTTATCCTTCATTAAGTTGCTTATTAAACCTTTCTTTGACAAAGCTATTGATCATCTGCATTAATGCTTCAGTGGTGGTCATTGTCTTCGGTGTATTGTCATTTTTTTGACAGATTAATCTGTCTGGAAGTGCTTTGTGATGTTTTATTATATTAAAGGCAAACATAAATTCAAGTCCTTGTTCTGTTTTCTTTTTAAATGGGAAGATTATCTGTTATTTTGTATGGAGCCTATGAATTACACACCACAATTCTAATTATTTTTACCATTTAAGTGTATATAAAACATAGAATTCATTCTCCAAATTGACACATTCAGTCTGAGAGGATAATTTGATCATTGCCATAAAGCAATGGCTCTAACAACATATGGTATGCCACAAAAATGTATTTACTCAGTTTAATTGCAAACAATTCCATAGATAATCACATGCATATTTTTGATTAGCACCTACAGCTTCATTTGCAAACCTACATCTCCCATTCCCTTTCAGCATCTCATCATTCCATTGGCTTCAATGTCATTCTTTTTGAGATTTAGTGTGACACTATGAATGGCTTCATCATGGTTTCCTTTACTTCATTTCCATACTAACATCATGGGTGGCTTGAATCTTACTATTTGCGTGCAGACTGTGTATCCTGCAGCTGTTACATATCTATAAAGAGGGTGCATCCAATTCCCTTGATCAATGATAACTATTTAAAATTCAGATCATGTCAAAGTTTGGTATGAGCAGGTCTACCGGTTCAAATGTGAAAAGATAATTTGTTTCATACTTCTGCTATCTAAACAAAATTTAAAAGACCCAATTCTGCTTCAGAGTCATACCATTTCTCCTGATACGCCAACACATCCCATTGGGTATAAATAAAAGAACTGTCTGATTCTAAAAATACAAGCAATAGTTTGCCAAGTGTTTTCTTACGCTAATAATCTGCATTTTAAAGCAAAGTGATTTTCCTCTTTAAATATATAAACAGATTAAGACACAGGTCATGTTGCCATAGTTTCAGTAGCTATGTGGAGATCTCATGAAGATTTTACACTGCCTTCGATGCAATGCTAACACAGAGGTGACACTGACTTTGCAAGAAAGGGCAATTGAAAAGGAAAATAAAATTGAGAAACTAAATAATAACGCTTTCATCACACATTTTTGTAACAACCAAGAAACTGATTTGCTTCAGTCTGTTCTACAATTGACACTAGTTCCTGGTTTGGAAATATTTAGCTCCCCATTCATGCCCACGCCAGTCACCATGGTAATACATGTTTTTTTGAAAATGTCAGTTGATCAGAGTGTGAGTGGTGTTTAAATAGATGACTCGCTTTATTGTTAAATGTTTTATTTCCTGATTATCAGATCAATAAAGAACTGGTAAACAGGATTGTCTGGATTGTTCCATTCTGTTAAAGTGAAGGAGAGATCTATGAGAGAAAATGGCTAGTATTGGACAATTTATGTTATTATCACGTGCCAGACATTAGGAATTATTTGCTAGCAAAGCAACTAAATAAATGTGTTTTACTAATTTACTTACTCAAATATTCAGTACAGAAGTGTTCTAAATTGTGTGCAAATGAGTACAGGTACAAAATAACAAAAACATTAACTAACATATATGTCTGTAGACTGACACTTCTGTACAGTTATTTTAAGAGAAAAATCTGGTCAAGCCAAATAGAAAAAGTGAATCCCTGCCTTTGCAATTGGAAAAATGAATGCTGCATTTTCCACCTTCTTTCAAATGTCTGCTTCGTGGCTTCAGAATCCAAAATGGATACCAGCAATTATATTTTTTATTGCTTGGAAAAATATCACAATACAGTCTGTGTTTATTGATGCATTCTGGATCACTAGGTAAGTTATTTAATTAAATATCTTCCAAAAATTAATATTTGCAGAAAACTTCTGATTACAAAAGCCAAACTAAAGAAGACAACAGCTTCAAACAGATGACATAGAGCATAGAAAAGTAAAGCACAGCCCTTTGGCCTACGATGTTGTGCCGAGGTTTAATACGAATGTAAAATATAATAACAACCTACGTACTCTTCAACTCACTGCTATCCATGGGCATGTCCAGCAGTCACTTAAATGTCCCCAATGACTCTGCTTCCACCACCACCGCTGACAATGCATTCCATGCAAAAAACTCATTTAAGGCTTCCCCTATCTGCTGAGACTCCATGCACAAGTTCCCTCTGCTATCCCTGATCAGCCCTACCTTCTCCCTGATCATTCTCTTATCCCTCACGTATGAGTAAAATGCCTTTGGGTTCTCCCTAATCCTTCCTGCCAAGCCTTTTTTGTGCTCCCACCCGGTTCTCCTCAGTCCATTTCTGAGCTCCCTTCTAGCAAGCCTGTAATCCTCTGAAGAGAAAGTGAGGTCTGCAGATGCTGGAGATCAGAGCTGGAAATGTGTTGCTGGAAAAGCGCAGCAGGTCAGGCAGCATCCAGGGAACAGGAGAATCGACGTTTCGGGCATAAGCCCTTCTTCAGGGCATAAGCCATTCCTGAAGAAGGGCTTAAGCCCGAAACGCCGATTCTCCTGTTCCCTGGATGCTGCCTGACCTGCTGCGCTTTTCCAGCAACACATTTCCAGCTGTAATCCTCTGAAGCTTTGCTAGATCCTTGCCTCCTCTACCTTGCGTAAGCTGCCTTCTTCTTTTTGATGAGATGGTCCTCTGTTCTCGACATCCAAGGTTCCTTAATCTTACCCCTTCTTACCTGTCTCAGAGGAACAAATTTGTGCATCACTCGCAACAACTGCTCCTTAAATAGTCTCCACATGTCTGCTGTGCCCTTTCTGTGGAACAATTGCTCCCAGTCTGTACTTCCCAACTCCTGTCCGATAGCGTCATAATTTCCTTTTCCCCAATTAAATAACTTCCCTTGGTAACTGCTCCTTTCACTCTCCAAGGCTATGGTAAATGTGAGGCAGTTGTGGTCACTGTCACCAAAGTGTTCTCCCACCACAAGATCTGACACCTGTCCTGGCTCGTTGTCGAGCAACAAATCCAAAATGGCCTCTCCCCTCATCAGCCTGTCTACATGCTGAGTAAGGAAACCCTCCTGGACACATCTGACAAAAAGGCTCCATCCAAACCATCTGCACTAAGGAGGTTCCAGTCGATATTGGGAAAGTTGAAATCACCCAGAACAACAACCCTGCTGCTTTTGCATTTTTCCAGAATTTGCCCGCCTATGAGATCTTCAATCTCTCGACTACTATTAGGTGGTCTGTAGAAACCCCCCAGTGCGGTGGCTGTTCCTTTGCTGTTCCTAACTTCCACCCATACTGACTCAGTAGACAAACCTTCCTCAACAACCTTCGTTTCTGTAGCTGTGATGCACTCTCTGATTAGCAATGCTACACCCCCTCCTCTTTTTCCACCCTCCCTGTTCTTTGTAAACATTCTAAACCCTGGAACATCAAGCAACCATTCCTGCCCCTGTGAAAACCACATCCCTGTTATAGCCACAACATCGTAGCCCCAAATACTGATCCATGCTCTAGGTTCGTCAGTCTTATTTCGGACACTCCTTGCATTAAAGCAGACACACTTTAACCAATCCCTTTGTTTCATCGCATGAGAAACCTTCCTGATAGATTCAATACATCCTGTCACTGCCCCATCTGCAACTGACCCCCTCTCAGACATGTGGCTCTGATTCCCATACCCCTGCCAAACTAGTCTAAACCCTCCCAAACCACACAAACAAATCTCCCACCCAGGACATTTGTGCCCCTCCAGTTCAGGTGCAACCCGTCCTTCATGTACAGGTCCCACCCTCCCCAGAAGGTATCCCAATGGTCTCGGTATCTGAAGCCCTCCCTCCTGCACCAGCCTCACAGCCACCTGTTAAGCTGCATTCGCTGACTGTTCCTTATCTCACTATCTCATGGCACCGGTAGCAAACCTGAGATCACTACTCTACTCGTCCTGCTCTTCAGCTTCTAACCTAACTCTCTGTAGTCGCTTTTCAGATCCCCAATCCCTTTCCTGGCTATATCATTGGTGCCAATATGTACCACGATTTCTGGCTGTTCACACTCCCTGTTCAGAACCTTGTAAACCCGATCGGCAACATCCCAGACCCTGGCACTGGGGAGGCAACATAGCTTCCGGGAGTCCCATTGCTGACCACAAAATCTTCTGTCAATCCGTCGAACTATTGAGTCCCCTACCACTAGCGCTTTTCTATTTTCCCCACTTCCCTTCTGAGCCACAGTGCCAGGTTCAGTGCCAGAGACCTGACAACTGACAAAAGTATTCCTAAATAAAAATTACATGATAAAAAAATATGTAATTATGCTGAAATCGCTTTGGGATTTGGACTCCTAATTTAAACTTATGACATTCAAATCTCTTCCACTTTTTGCACATGTAGTCCTGACATAGCGAGCCAGTGTAAAAGATTAAAAACAAATCTTTTCTGTAGAACTTGAAGCATGTTTCTCCATAAAAGTGTGATTTTAAACATTATCCAAGCATTTACCACCACTTTGAGAGCTACAGTGAAAGCATGCATTGCATTTTTTCATTGAAAAGTCAACATTGACTCAATTTTACCAAACAAATACTCGAGTTGTTGTTCAATTCATGTGCACAGAATGGTGATGTTTCAATCAGTAAATAGTATAGCTTCAAGTTTCTTGAAAATCTCAGATAAGGTTTCTTAACATACAAACCGAAAGCTTGCACTTGCAGAGTAGTTAAGGATACATCCTTAGTCCAGTTTACTGCTGCATGAACTATTCATTTTTGCTGGTCATGTAGTGACATTGTAGACCTTGGCTCATTTGCATTATTAGGTCTTAAAATCATAATAAAACATCTGATTTTCTTCCTCAAAATAAAATTACATACAATAAGAGTAAAATATCTGTATGCATTAGCAAGTCACCAGCCTATTTGCAAGAATTGTAAACATTATGCGTTTAAGAATCTGGAGTCTGTATAACATATAGCTGTTTTGACAATTCAATAATCACCTCTACCTCACAGTGCAAGGGTTTGATTCCAACCTTTGGTGAATGTCTGTGTTGAGTTTGCACATTCTCTCCGTGTCTGTGTGGGTTCCCTCCAGGTACTCCAATTTCCTCCCACAGTCCAAAGATGTGCAAGTTAGGTGATTTGGCTGTACTAAATTGCCCATAGTGTTCAGGGTTGTGTAGGTAGATGCATTAGTCAGGGATAAATGTAGGGTAGGGGAAATGGGTCTGGGTGGGTTACTCTTCAGAGGGTCAATTGGGCTAAAGGGCTTATTTCCACACTGTAGGGTTTCTATGACCTGATAACATAGCCTTCCAGAGATGTAGACTTCATGCTTGGTTGTACGTGTATTGATCTCTTGCTTTTGTTAGCATGTTGATTGCTGTCATGATGGCTTTTCACACATTTATTGTGCAAATATATCTTGGTGTGCTCCGTTACTCAATATTGCTCCATTAAGTGTTGTGATTTTGTACGATCTGGGCTCATTGATACCTCTGTGGGTAACTGGTTTTAAGACTCTGCCCTTTTGTTTTATGTGCACATTATAAATTTCTGCACCTACATGTCTGATTGCACCATCTTTATTTCCTTTGCTTTTCAAGAAGTTTGTCCTATATAGCTGAGAAAATGGTAGCTGCTCTTGTAGCTACCATATTCTTAGCTATATAGGCTCTTGTAGTTACTCTTGTAGTTTGTGTGGTGACTCCAGTTGAGTTTCTAGTCAATGATTACCCCCAGGATGTTGATAGTGGGGAATTTAGTGATAATAATACTGTTGAATGCCAAAGTGCGGTGTTTAGGTTGCCTCTTACAGATGATGGTCATGGCCTGACAATTATGTGTCATGAATGTTACTTGTCACTTGCCAGCCCAATTTATCTTCAGATATAATTCAGATATCTGCTGAATCAACTGAATGTTGTTTAGCACATCTATGTGATTTGAGCATTGCTGATCGATATTTACTGCCTCTCCTTAAACACCCTTGAATTAAATGGCTTGCTCAGCCACTTCAGAAATTAATTAAGTGGTATGCACATTAGTATAGGTGTAGAATCATATGTAGGCCAGACCAGGTAAGGACAGCAGACTCCCTTTCTTAAAAAAAAATTAAACTGTATTGGTTTTTGTGACAATTGATGATAGTTTTGTTACTGAAACTAGCTTTATGTTCAGAGATATTAAGCTGTTGTGGTGCAGAGTGCTGTCCCCATGTCGCCAGAGTATTGGTTTGTGCCTCTGGAATAATAATCCCCTAACAATCCAACTAAGCCAGCATCTCCCCCTATTATTATTGCATTCATTGGACAGAATCTTATGGGGTTCACAAAATGTATGGCAGAATCCGATATGAGGACTTGTGAAGTCTATTTTTATATTTAGATCACCTCACTTCAACTTTTATGCTTCTCACATGTGGCTTGGTGAAATTTTCACTTGACAATATCAAGATGCTAAATGGAAATTAATGCTAGTTAAACACCACTTATTTATATTCAGTTTCCCATGTGCCAAGCTCAGCAAATGAGCTGGACATGAGGAAAATTCAACAAAGTAGCCTGAGCAAGCATCTGTAGAGTTCAGCTCACCACTTGCTCCATACAATCCACATGGTGCCTGTGAACAAACTGCAGCCTAGGGCACAATCAATGGGCACAAGAAGCATGTACTCTCTTCCATTGGCATTGCCATCCAATGTCTGAAAACCCATTACTACCTTTCTGGCACAGACTTGAATTGCAGGATGCTCCAACATCTAATATTGAAATGCTGCAGGAGGGTTACTTTGTGCAAAGGAAATTAACCTAGCTCACAGAATGCACTGGGCTGTATCTCACATTGTTCGCCTGCTCTCCTAGTGCTTGCTCCCTTAGCACCTACTCACATGTTCACTGCATCCCTGCCTTGCCTTGCCATGTCATGCCATTGAGCACAGTCACAAAACCAGGACAGTAACCCTCACTCTGGGGAGGAGCATGCACTGTGTTATGTCAATCTCAAAGCTGCACCATGTGCCAGCAACCTATGCAGCAAACAATTTTTTTTTGACCCAGGTGAATTTAGATCAGAATCAGATTTTTCCATTTGATTAATTTGGCTATTGGATCTATCCTGACCCAGGCAGTGTTTAAGATAGATAATACACCCAAGACACAGTAGACCTGCAGAGATGTCTTGCATTGATTTTTAACCTCCTAGCACCATACATATCAAACATCTCATGCAAAGTATAGCCATTTAAAAAAGAACTCTCTGGGAAAGCTGTATGATATGTATGGCAGGAGGTCCATCAGCACATATTCAAAAGATTCAAACAAGCATTGTCAGCAGGCACTTGTATCCGACAGTACTGCAACCCAAGGTGGAAGACCATTCTGGAAGTTAGTGCATCTCAGAAAGGGCTAGGAATGTGTATCAGAGCAAACTAATTTCATTTGGACCGAAAAGTCTATCACAAGCACAATTCAATTATTTCAATGTAGAGTGAGAAGTAGTTGGCATTCAAGGGAGAGTGAGAAGATTCCAAGCATCATTGTTCTGCCAGCATTTCGTTGCATAAACCAATCACAAGCCATTGGAAATGATTTGACACAAACTATGGATAAGTGCATCACCTACACCACAATAACTTCTGGTAAAATAACAAGGGTAAAACTACAATATCTGCCACAAAACCAATACCAAAATGGTTCACCAGATCTGCAACTTCATAGATATTTCTTCAAGTGATGCAAATACCTTTCAACTCCATCCTCTCTAAATATAGACATAAAACAGAGATGTCCACTTACAATGAATCGTTAACTCAAACTGTTAAGCTTCATTGTCTGATATCCCTTGCTCTTATCATAGAATCTCTACAGTGTGGAAACAGGCCTTTCAGCCAACTGGTCTGCACTGATCCTTTGAAGAGTGTCCCAACCAGACCCCCCCACCCCCAGCCTATTCCTGTAACCCTGCATCTCCCATGGCCAATCCACCTAACTTACATATCGCCGGACACTATGGGCCATTTAGCATGACCAATCTATCTAAGCTGCACATCTTTGGACTGTGGGAGGAAACCAGAGCACCCGGAGGAAACCAATGCAAACAGAGGCAGTATGTGCAAAATTCACACGGCTTTTTAACTTCCATTTCTGTATCCATTGATATTGTTTTTCCTTCCTCCTCTCATTCCAATTCAAGCCTTCTAATTTCAATCTTTCTTTCAATTTGTTTTTTGTTTCTCTTGTTCTTGACCATTTCCATTTCTTTTGTTGTCTGTTCTTTCTTCAGTTCACATTTTTCATCCTTCTGTTCTAAATATTTAACGATCACTTTCAGCATACCATCCTCATGAGATCTTGCTTTTATTTCTACTTGCAATTTATTTGTTAGCCTTAGATAAGATTTCAAATTAATGTGCTAGGCCTCTGCATGGCAGAGATGGATGGAAATAGACTGTCAGTGAAGGATACAATAAAAGGGGACACAGAGGCCCAGAGGGATGGTGATGATCAGATGGAGTTTGATGCTGATAGTGTTCACCATGAGCTGCATTCCTTACCAGCATTTTCATTCTTTGTGAAATGCAAGCTGGAAATGGCTGGGACAATATCTGGGTAGGGAGGGTAACTGTCACTTTGAGAGAAAGCATGGGACTCACATCAGCTGGACTGTAGAATATTGAAGGGGCAAATGCAAACTGTTAAAAACTCAAGTTACATTTTATTTGCAATCAATTATTCATTCACTTGTGATGCATACAGAATTGACGTAGTCAAAGTCCAAATGCATAGTGCTATTAGTTCTTCCAAGTCTACCATGGTCTTCTCAGCAATGTGGAAGATAATGGCAATGGCTTAAAAGATGGAGAATGCTGACCAAGAGTGTCCTATTAGTTATGAATTTTCCATGGATGCTGGGGAGGAAGGGAACATTACTTAATCATATGTCACATAATTATGACAATGGATTCTACTAAATGCAAAGAAAGGTTCAATGATTGATCTGGGTCTAGGCTGAGAAAGAGGTTGAGGTACAGCAGGCACTGCCTTTTTGTCATAATGTATTAATCCTTCAGTCAGTACAGCACCTTCACCAAGTTAGTGCATGTGCTGCAATTAGGATAGTGGCTCAGCAAACGATAGGACTGCTAAAGCTATGGTTCCACTGCCCGAAGCAGTCATGAGGGGCCTGTAGGTACAATCTGGACAGAATAAGTTTATAACTTCATAAGTTCATAAAACATAGGAGTAGATGTAAGCCATTCAACCCATCGAGTCTACTCCACCATTCAATCATGGCTGATGTGCTCGTCAACCCCATTTTCCTGCCTTCTCTCCATATCCCTTCAACCCATTACCAATCAAACATCTGTCTAACTCCTCCTTAAATTTACTCACTGTCCCAGTATCCACTGCACTTTAGGGTAGTGAATTCCACAGATTAATAATACTTTGGGAAAAATAGTTTCTCCTCAACTCTGTTTTAAATTTGCTATCCCTTATCCTAAGACTTTTCATCCTAGAATGCCCCATAAGATGAAATATCTGCTCCATGTCTATTTTATCTACACCTTTTATCATCTTGAATGCCTCAATTTGATCGCGCCCCCATTCTTCTAAATTCCAGAGAGTATCAGCCTAAACTGTTCAACCTCTCTTCATAAGACAAGCCCCTCATCTCTGGGATCAATCAAGGCAACCTCCTCTGAACTGCCTCCAATACCAACATTATCTTTCCTCAAATAAGGGGACCAAAACTGTTTGCAGTACTCCAGATACGGTCTCACTAATGCCTTGTATAGTTGCAACAATACTTCCTTACCTTTATATTCTATTCCTTTAGCTATAAAAGCCAACGTTCCATTTGCCTTCTTTATTATCTGCTCTACCTGCGTGCTAGTTTTCTGTGACTCATGAACAAGTACACCTAGATCCCTCTGCACTGGAGCACCCTGGCGTCTTTCCACATTAGGATAATAGGTTGCCATCACATTTTTTTGACCCAAATGCATGACTTCGCACTTATACATGTTAAACTCCATCTGCCACATTTTGGCCCATTCTCCTAACCTATCTATTTCCATTTATAAGGTTGTTATTTCCTCATTGCAATTTACCATCCTGCCTATTTTTGTGTCACCTATAAATTTGGCTATAGAGCCTTCTATCCCTATATCCAAGTCATTAATGTAGATTGTAAATAGCTGGAGTTTAAGGGCCAAACCATATGGCACCCCACTAGTTGTATCTTGCCATCCAGAGAAAAAAAAACATTTATCCTGGCTCTCTGTCATCTGTCCATCAGCCAATCATCTATCCAGGCTAATAAATTACCCCTAATCCCATATGATTCAACTTCATGAATTAACCTTTTGTGTGGCACTTTATCAAATGCTTTCCAGAAGTCCAGATTTATTACATCTGCAGATTCCCCATCAGCCACTGTCCTTGTTACTTCTTCAAAGAACTTTAGCAAATTAGTCAAACATGATTTGCTCTTCATAAAACCATGATGGATAGTGTTTTGACTTTCCAAATATCCTGTTATTGCTTCCTTGATAATTGATTCTAACACTTTCCCAACAATAGATGTTCAACTAAATGGTCTGTAATTTTCCACATTTTGCCTCCTTCCCTTCTTGAATAAGGAAATTATATTAGCCATTTTCTAATCCACTAGAACCTTTCCTGTGTCTAGGGAAGTTTGGGATATTGCAACCAATGGATCTACTATCTCCGCTGCCACTTCCTTTAATACCCTAAGATGTACTGCATCATCCTGACGTGCTGAGGTCTGCATAATTCAAGCAGGCAATGTGATGATGTGATAGATGCTGAGGAACTGGGAGAATGGGCATTGGCTTCAAGGAGGGGGCTGAGGACATTGTGCATGACGGATGCATTGTGTGCTATAAACCAGACATGACCTGATTGACGTCTGATTCCAACAAATGAGAGCTGAGCACAGCTATCATTATGGAGTGTAAAATACACATTTGTCATGATGCCAGCAATTTGTTTGCATTGTGGGGATGAACTGCAGTCTCTATTCGTTTGTTAATGTTTGCATTCGCTGACTGCAAATTATAGCTTATGTTTGGAATTGTCTAATTGCTTCCCTATATGTGATTGTCCCCTACTGGACAATGACAAGATGGTGTTTCCATTGGGGCTTTGGGAACAGAATAATGGCTACTCTGGTGTTTAAATGGAATGTAGTTATGGACAGGTAAACTATGTGGCTTGGCTGTTAAACAATAAGGAGGAGAGAATTGGGTTGTATGTGCAATGGAGAGTCGGTTATGGTAGTTCTTTATCATTAGCAGTGTGGCTTTGTGGCTGCTGTGTCATTATGTTAAAATGACAGTTCGCTGATGCTTGTCTGGATGCAGAGTGGCCTTTTAAATATATGACACTGGAGCAAGAGATGTTGGTCTTTCAGTAGACTTCTATCACATGAAGCGTTCTTCTGGGAATGGTCAGTGGCAAGATGGGGTTAGAATTGGATGAGAGAGATGCCATAGGGTGAATTCAGTAAAATAGGGTGAACAATCTCATTAGACCTTATGGGACTTAGTCAAAAATATATAAGATTCAACCTAATGAATTGTAATACCAGAGGGAGTTTGTAATGATGCCAACTGATGACATTACTGGACAAGTCGGATCCTCAAATGAGATATGACTTGATAAGTTTTATTTTTCTTTTTGTCTATTATCAAGGTCAGTCACTGCAAACTCACAGAGACTGCCAGTGTAGTTTAAAGAAATTAGCATAAATATTCATTACACAAAAGAAGAACCTGAACTATATAACACTATGCAACAACTTTTTGAGATGGTTTCATTACAAATAGAATGAAAAGAGATTCAAATATTTTACTCAAACAACAACCTTACAGACACCAAAACCTTGGTGAAGAGTCGCTCTTGTCTCTATGTTAAAGCTCATCCTCAACTCGCTTAGTTGTATTTAATTTCTGTTTAGCATTTTTTTTCTGTATTCACTTGTAACTTTTTTCTGAGGGGATTCTACATCTGCTGGTTATACTTTCTTTTCTTTTTAAAAATCTATTCCCCACACTACAGCCTAACTGTGGTAGTGCTTATATTTTCCCCAACACCCATGATGTGTATGTGCAGGTGTGAGACACAGTGAAAGGTAACAGGTGTATAAATCTTTATTCATTTTCCACCACCAGGAAGAAAGGAAACACCTGAGTGGCCAGTGACAAGCAATGCCCTTCTAAGAGGGCAATGCTGCATGATCAAACAGTGAAGGGGAGGGCAGGGATTAAATCAAAATAGAATTGGAGGGGGAAATAAAACACTCCACTCCCTGCAGTGCCCACCGCTCCCTGAAAACCTCGAGGGTGTTAGTAGACATCGAGTGCTCCTTCTCCAGAGACACCCGGGCTCATTGATACTGTTTTATTTAGTTACTTTTGAACAAGTTGTGAACTCAGTCCATTTATTAATTAAACAGTTCATTTCCAGGGTGGCACGATGGCTCAGTGGTTAGCATTCTGCCTCCCAGCGGTAGGGATTTGTGTTCGATTTCAGCCCCAGGCGACTGTCTGTGTGGAGGTTGGACATTCTCCCCATGTCTGCCTGTGTTTCCTTTCCCAGTCCAAAGATGTGCAGGTTAGGCGGATTGGCCATGGTAAATGCATGAATGCTCTGCTTCCACATTGTAGGGGTTCCATGATGATTAACCATGCCAGCTTTATAATATGCCTTCCTTTCTAACCCTTCTACAGCTTCTGCTTCTGGCTTTGTTTGAAACAACTCAGGACTTTTTTCCTAGTCCTGATTGCTAAGATTGCTGAGAACAGCATCATTGTTGGTCAGAACCTCTTCTGTCTGAATGAACCTCTTTCAGGACTTCTTTCTCTGAATGTCATCGACATACAGATATGTCGATGACACGTTTGTAATCATTAAAAACACGGAAATGGAAAAAACACACCGGATCATCAACGCCACACTCACAGGAATCCGATTCACGAGAGAAGAAGAAAAGGATAGCCAACTCCCATTCCTAGACGTGATGGTACAGAGAACACCGAACGGAGAATTCACTACAAGGGTATACAGGAAAGCCACACACACAGACCAAGTCCTAAACTATGAAAGTAACCACCCCAACACACACAAACGAAGCTGCATCAGGACACTATTCAAAAGGGCCACAACACACTGCAGCACACCAGAACTGCAAAAAGAAGAAGAGGAACACCTATACAAGGTATTCGCCAAAAACGGATACCCGCGCAACTTCATCAACAGATGCCTAAGAGAAAGACCACGGAACGAGGACATACCACAACCAAAAGGACTAGCCACACTACCATACATCAGGAGCATCTCAGAACTGACAGCCAGACTACTGCGACCCCTAGGACTCATAACGGCACACAAACCAACAGCCACGCTCAGACAACAACTCACCAGAACGAAGGACCCGATACCCAACATGAGCAAAACTAATGTAGTGTACAAAATACCATGCAAGGACTGCACAAAACACTATATAGGACAAACAGGAAGACAGCTAACAATCCGCATACATGAACATCAACTAGCCACGAAACGACACGACCAGCTATCCTTAGTAGCCACACACGCAGACAACAAGCAACATGAATTCGACTGGGACAACACTACTATCATAGGGCAAGCCAGACAGAGAACAGCCAGGGAATTCCTAGAGGCATGGCATTCATCCACAAACTCCATCAACAAACACATCGACCTGGACCCAATATACCAACCACTACAGCGGACAGCTGAAACTGACAACTGGAAGCGGCAGGGACAGACCACTATAAACACCGGAGGAAACATCAAAGAAGCGCTTCGCAGGAGGCTCCCAAGCACTGATGATGTCGCCTAGCCAAGGGACGAAACATTTGCAACAAAAATTTCCAGCTCGGCGAACAGAACCACAACAACGAGCATCCGAGCTACAAATCTTCGCACAAACTTTGAACTTCTTTCTCTTTTTCTCTGCTTTGTAAAACATGAGCCAGGAAACACAAAATCATCTTCACTGATGATTAGCTGAACAGTTATCTAAAATCACATGATTTCTTGGAAGTGCTACTTTTCAAACTCATTGATCAAAATGACATTCTGATCTTGTCATAAGAAAACAATACAAACTTTACAAAATCAATACTTCCTCCAGTTTAAAACCTGAGTTTTCAAATAACAATAACAATAAATTTTGAACCTGCATCTCATTTATCTGAGGTTGTTTCCTGATAAATTCAAGTTCACATTGTGACCTATGGTTTTTTTTTCAGGATAATCGCTGTTGGTTACCCTCAGACTTTCTTGAGTTGCATTTGTTAGCATAGAACCATTACTCTTGTACTGGAATGGTCAGTTGTGTACGTTCACTTTTCTTGAAAATCTTAAACAGGTTTCTTTAACAAGAAAACTAATAATTTGCAGTTGCAAAACAACTTACGTTCACATCCATCCTCAAGCATGCTGCTTATTGGAATGCTGTTTTTAGAGAAGAAATCTATTTACATATTTAACTCTGCTGTGTGTTTGTGTGTGTGTGGGATACAGCAAAAAGCGAGAAAAACATTAATTGCTGCCATGATCTTTGCAGTTGTTAAAACCCTTCAAGATATATCTGCCTCAGCATTCACTGAGTGCTTTTCCAAAGGAACCTGGGAAAGTTCTTCTCTGAAAAACACTCAATTTTGACATTACTGTGTATGTATTTTCCTCTTTTAAATGACTTTGCATTTCAAAATTGATAGATATTTAATCTGAAACAAAGCAAAACAAACTATTTGGTGGTAGATATTTGGATGCTCCACTTCCCAATTCTGAATGCTGTCTATTTGACATTATTTCTCTGGAGCCAGACTGGCAGCAGCTGTATTGTGATTAATTCAGCTTCTTGAGGAAGCAGTGAGGGAATAGGGTTCTGGAATTTTTGGATTGGAACACATCCAATAGCCCACAATCAGGTTAATAAATTTAGAAAACTTACTTTGTAAGTGGTATGTATTTCAAGGTTTGGAGAGAAATCTTTCAATCTCTCTTAATGATTTGGATGATGGGTCAAGAGTATTACAGCCAAATTTGTTAATGATACAAAGATGTGTAGGAAAGAAAAAAGGGTGCACACAAAGGATACAATTTAATGCCCCTTCCAGAGGTGAGTTTGGAGTTGGGAGCATTTGGTAGAGCAGGAGTCAGTGAGGTAGGTACCTCACAGTTTACTCACCTCTATTCAATTGAATCCAGGACAGGAGGGCTCTGAGATGTCATTCACACCCAGAAGCTAATGGAAACCCTTAAGTGGTCAATTAATGCTTATAGAAGAGCCACATCCTATTACCTGGCATTCAATCATTTTAAAAATTGGGCTTCATCTATTGCCAATGATTATCTGTCCACCTGAATTTGGCAGAGAATGGCACTGACCAGTGAGCAGCAAAGGCCATAGTCTGCTGCCCAATAACAATGAAAGGCTCCTTGGTAAGGCGGTAAGTAACATGCAAGATGTTGGGACCTTCAGGAAGGCAAGTACGTAAAGTGTCCAGCCAAGACTAAATCAACTGGAAAACTTGCAAATGACACCAACTGCTTTGACTTACCTTGTATAAATAAATGTGATGATCTAGTTGTAATCAATAGTTTCATTTCCAAATATGTCTTTTTTTACTGTACTTTTTCCTTCCAGAGGGGGCAATATATAAAATGACAGCAGAGCAAAAGTGTACCTTGTGGCCTCCTTAGCCTCAGAGCCCAGAGTTCAAGTTCTTCACCTGCTTTCTTTTTCTTTCTATGCTTTTTTAACTGTTTCCATTTATTATGGTATCTTATTTTCTTTTAATTACTTTGGCAGAAGGCTTCTTCTCCTGTCTCAGTCCCAGCAACAGGGTGGCTTCCAATGACCCAGAACAGACCTGGCAGGCAGAATCCCAGTGTGGGGATCTCGTCCAAGATGAGCTGTCTCCTGGTGTAGCAGTTCCCTGTGCAGCAGTCTCCAAGTACAGTGGTCTCCCAGTGTATTTGTCTAGTCCAGGGGCGGCAGTCTCAACCTGGAGTGGCACTGTTGTTCTGGTGTGGATGTCTTTTTTGGTGGCTATTGGGTATTCCAGAAGCCTGGTATGAATGTCTAATCCTGGCGTGGAGGTCTCACCTTTGTGTGGAGGTTCTGTCCTTGCTTCAAAGCCGAATTCTGCATCTTCCAATAGCCCAGTGTGGAGGTCTAGTCTCCATGTGGAGGTCTGATCCCAGCGCGGAGATCTTGTCTCATCCTAGTGGGGTGGTCTTGGCCCAGCTCTGCATGGTCATTTTGGCCTGGTTTTCCAACATACCCCAAACCCAGACCCAGGAACTGTTAATTGAACAGTGGTGAACTTTTACTTAATTCTTCTAATTTATGACTTCTGTCATTAACTTAGGAGTCGTGGTATGGCAATTTCTAAAACATTTTGCCATTTTTGTTTTGTTAATATACACATGACAATAAATGCTAATCTATTCTAAGTTAAAATCATACAACATCATGCTATAGTCCAAGAGATTTACTTGGAAGTACTAGGTTTTGGAGCGCTGCTCCTTCATCAGGAGCAGGATGGTAAGACACTTAATTTATAGCACAAGATCATAGTGTCATGCAATTGATACAATATATTGAACAAACCTAAATTGTTGTTAAGTCTTTCATCTTTTGGAATGGGTTGCAGGTTTAGATTCATTAATATGCAAATACCAGAACTTCTTTCAAGTCACATTCCCAAGATTACTTAAGGTTTTATAAATAAAAGTGACATCTCAGCTTAAACAATGCATTAGAAGTATGAGGTTAGAGTCTGTCTGTATTCCAATCTTGAATCAGACTGTTCTACTTTCAAAGTAGGAATTTATAAAATGTCACATGGATTGACTGCCTGTGTGTTTTTTGAGCAAAATAGAATGTATCTACAAATACAATCCTGCAAATGCAAATTCACCCCATAGACTTATATGTGTATATGTGTGCATGTGAGGGGGAGAGAGAGTGTGTGTTTGTGTGTGGGAGAGAGAGAGCATGAGTGTGTGTGCATGTGTGTATGCGTGTGTATGTGCTTGGTAGAATGTGTGCGTGTGATGGAGTATAAGCCTATGAGAAGGTGTGCATGTGGGTGTAAGTGTGGGGGTTTTGTTTGCGTGCCTGTGCGCGCGCTTGTGTGTGAGTGTGTGTAAGAGTGTATTGTGTAGTGGAGTCATCTGTAATGTGACATGAACCCCAGGTTGTGTTCTGGAATCTGAAGAACTCTCCTCCACCTACTGGCCCATCCGAGAACATTGAGTTTACCTGAGAGATTGTGTTCATCCTTTTGTGAGCCCAAGAGGTGCCTTCACCTGGTTACTTCCATGTTCAGGATGGAGATGCATCATTTACACACTGTCTCTAATCTTTTAGTCATTTTACAATTTATGCTATGTTAAAGGAAATTCACACCTCTTTATAATGTACACAATGTTTGTTCTAATTTGTCGCATGTATCAGACTCACATTTGTGAATCTCATTGTACCTGTGAACAATTTCTATTTAAAGCAGTTAAGGTGATTCCATTTTAAAAAACACTGCTAAAAATTTTGTTTGTGTAAAGTATGTGACATACAAGAAATGCATTTGCAGGTGGCAGACAGAGTCAAATTTGTGAGGGACATTATAACTTCCAAGAAAGAAGGTGAATCACTGGAAGGGGGAAATACCATCTCCAATGAAACATGGTAGTTCTATCTTTCAGCTATGCACTTGCTGTAAGTAAATTGACCTGACACATAAATTAATATTTTATAGATATTAAAATATAATAAAATAGTGAAAAAAAATCTGTTGATCAGGATTGAAGATAGCATTTGGAAAAAATGTTTGCATTTTTAGCATTTCAACTTCATACAATAGATTGAGTTCATAATTTGATGATTTTTGCCCCAGTGCTATACTGAAGATGTGTTGCACAGTGAGAGGTGTCATTCCTTGAATACGATGTTGAACAGAGGACCGATCCGTCCACTTTGCCCTTCATTTTCCCAACATGTGATAATACTTTCAAAAGATCACATATGGTACAACAAATACAACTACTGATTATATTTTCGTCACTGTTTTTGGAATGTCCTTCTTAAAATAAATGCTGCGTTTGTCTACATGACAACTGTTACTATTTTTCGAAGTAATTATTTGGCACAAGATGATTTGGTGTGATAAAGGAAAACATTGTTAGAGCCGGTAGGCTCAGGTGATTAAGAATCTGATGCTTAATGGAATCAACAGCAAGAGTTCAATTTCTGTTGCAGCTGAGTCTTGTGAAGTCTGTCTTTTCTGGTTGCTCAAATGAACAGAGAGAGATAATGATACGTGGATGCAAATGTATTGCTTTTTTTGTTTTCAACCATTACATGTGACTTTTACCCTGCTGCACTGTCGGATTCAAATCCATGAAATGGAGAATGCAAGACAGTATGTTAATTAATTAAATTTTAAAAAGAAATACATTCTCCTGCTGCATGAGCCAGATAACATACAATTTGTACTTTGATGGAAGAACAGCCCTATATTCACATGCACACATGTATTATATATAATTTATATATAAAACTACGTCCATATTTTAGAAATATCAAGTATTTGTTAAAAAAAAACAGTTTATACATTTTGCATTTCATTAAGATATATTTAGGTTTGATTCATCATTGCATTTTTAATATCACTGACTTTAAGTGAAAGATAAATTTTATCTGTTCTTCAAAGCTATGGGACTTGCCAGGAATTTTGATGGAGTCTTGTACAGTTACACCACTAGCAATTAGTTAACAAAGTGGAAAATTGCCCAGTGATATTCTATCTCCCCCCCCTCAAAAAAAAATGCACAAATCAAATCTACCAAATTATCTCCCTGAAAGTCTGTTTCTGATTGTAAAAACATAGAAACAGAAGCAGAACTAGGCCATTTGGCTATTTGAACCTGCTCTGCCATTTAACATGTTCATGGCTGATCATCTAACTGAGTGTCTTGTTCTCACTTTCTCCCCATAGCATTTTATCCTTTTACCTCAAAGAAATGTTTCTAACTCCTTCTTCAAGACACTCAATGTTTCAAAACAATCAATGTTATCAGGAAAATGATGGAACATATTATCAACATTGTTATGACTTACTTGCTAATAATTTGTTTATTGATGTTCAGTTTGTATTTTGGAAAAACCACTTGGCTCCAGACTTTAATACAGGCTTAGTCCTACCAAGGATCAAGAGGTGAGCTCAGAATGACTGCCCACCATATCAAGGCATCAAAGACCCTTAATAATGTTAGTCAATGTGAATCAAGTAAACTTGTTCCAATAATTTTCAAAACAATGATAGATGATTGTGATCTTCAGAGGCTGATCATCTCAGCCCCAGGACATCAGTGCAGCAGTTCTTTAGGGGAGCATCCAAGACTTAACCATTTTAACTTTTCTCATGAATGAACTGCAGTCCATATAAATTCAGAAGTGGGTTTGCTTACATCTGATTGTACAGTCTTCAATATCATGAGCAACTCTTCAGTTAATGATGCTGAACAATATCCACAGTTGGGCTACCAAGTATCAAACAACAGAACACAGCTGTCCATCTTCAGGAAGAGAGAGTCAGACCATTGGCCAGTGAATTGCCATTGCTGAATCTGCTTTCATCAACATCTGGCTCTCCACCATTGTAAGTATCTTGAACAGATTCAAGATTGTGATTGGTGCGGAATGTATTAGTACAAACTAATTAACAAATATTAACCACTCACAATATTTAAAAAGACAAGGTTCAGCGTACCACCCTTAGAGCTTTCTTCTTTTAGGTCCCAGTCCCATGTTGTCTGATGTGCTCTAACCATTATCATAGTAGCCTTAACCCCTTCTGCTATAAGAATCATGCAGAAACTGAACTGGACCAATCACATAAATACTTTGACTACAACACTAGATCAGGAGATTGGTACTCAGTGATGAGTAACTCATCTCCAGATTCTCCAAAAGTTTGCCCATCATCTACAAATGAATGAATGAACAAGTAATGTCATTGTCACGTCTATTTTACCATAAGAAAAACAGAAAAAATAATTGAACAGCTTTCCCACTGTCATCATGATCCAGCGCTATTTTGAATGGTTTAAGAATAAGAAAAAAAAGAGAAAGTAATGGCGTAAAGAGAGTTCGTCAATCTTGAGCCAGCTCATCATCAACAATGCCTGGTCTACCATCTCTCCTCCACTACCTCGCCACCATCTATATCCGACCTGACCAACATTGAAGTTGCCCCTCATCAGGTGCCGTCTTTTGCTGCTGGACCGATTCTCCCCTGAAACCACCTCAGTGCTGCCTGTGCCGGACCTACCAATGTAAGAGTCGCATCTCTTGCTGCTTGGCCCACCTCGTCGATATCACCCCTGCCGAGATGGCAGCCATCGATTCCGATGCTAGATTTTGCGATTGCCCCAGAACAGAGAGTTAGGGTCCACTTGAGTCCGCTCTGGGCTCACTCACCACTGCCATATGGTCCATGCTGAGCCCACTCAAGTCAGCTCTGGGCTCTCTCATTCACTGCCACACGGTCCCTGCTGGGCCCACTCAAGTTTGCTCTCGGCTCACTTGCCACCACCACACGGTCCATGCTGGGCACACACAGGTCTGCTCTAGGTTCACACACCACTGCCACATTGTCCATGCTGGGCCCACCCAAATCTGCTCTGGGCTCACTTGCTGCTGCCACATGGTGGGCTTATCCGAGTCCGTGTTGGGATCCCTCACAGCTGCTGATATCATTCAAGTTCAGGACAAGAGTAAGCAAAGGAAAGAGAAGAAAAAAAAACAAGAAAAGAGAAAAAAAAACAAAAAGAAATCAGACTAGATAAACCCTGTCCCAGGTGCCCCACTAAGTCATTGTCTTGATGAATCAAGATCTCCAATGTTGCCTGTATGACGAAATATTCTCCACTTACCTGGATGGCTGCACCTCCAACAACATTCAAAAGCTTGACACCACCCATGAAAAAGCAGCCCACTTGATTGATATCCCATCGAACATGTCAAACATTTATTCTTTCCACCAGTGGACTCAATCTGCAAGATGTCCTGCCACAACCTGCTGAGGCTCCTTCAAGAGCAGTTTCCAAAAACAGAATCTCTACTGCCTTGAATAAAAAGAACAATAGGTCCATGGGAACCACGGTTGGCCAACTGTATACTCCCTTCCAAGATACACAATACCTCACTTGGAACTTTATTGCCATTTCTTCATTGTTCCTGAAAACTGGGAACTGCTGACCTAGCAACACAGAGGCATACCTAGAGAATAGACCTCAGTGTTTCAAGAAGCAATGCACCACCAGCTTTGTAAGGACAATCATGGATGGACAACAAATGCTAACCTTTCCTGAACAAATAAAAAAAATCAAAATATCTTTGTGTTTCTTCTCAGCTCACTGCAGTCAAGCAAAACATGTACAAAGAAATATTGAATGCCCAGATGCAAGGTATTAACGACTCACAGAGGGCTGTTGAGTCTGGGTTATTAAGTACATTCAAAACTGGAAATATTTATAATAAATAAAAGAATAAAGTGTTATTGGGAAAAGACAGAAAAACAGAGTTTAGTGTTATCAGATCACCCATGATCTCATTGGATGGTGGAGCAAATTCGATGGGCTGAGTGGCCTACTTCTGGTTCTATGTCTAATGGTTTAATAAGTGACAGGCGTCCATTCAAGGTCACAGATTGATGTCATTAATGACTCCTTCAACCAGTCATGGAGCAATTATTTTTCTCCTCAATGTTGTTATTCCCATTTCCTGTCAGTGTCTGTTGCTTTCCCATCTCTAAATCTCGCTTGACTCCGAGGTCTCTAGAATGTTTTTGTTCACATTAACTTCTATTTGTACAAGCTTGCTTACAGATTTCTGCTCACACTAAGCTCTAGGTTTGATAAAGTTAATCTGGTACAAGGCTCATTAATTGAAATCTGTTCATTGCTTTAATGTTAAAATCTCTGTTTAACCTGTACCATCTAAAATCCCAGCAAGCCAAAAGGTCAGAGAGGCAGGCTGGTCCAATTCATAGGCTGGGAATGTAACTTTGAGCACAAAGGGTCACACTATGGCATTGCCAGGATAGTTGCTATTGAATGCTAAGGTACAACATTGAAGTGTAGACATGTCCTGTATGTGGATCAGCATTGTGCCATGAGAACTCCTAGAGGCTGCAACATGTCACATACCAACGTCTGTGCTCATGAGTGTGCCTGGGCATCTGTGGTGCAGCCAGAAGATGTTGTTGCCTGGTATCCAAAATGAAAATCCTTTGGACCAAGCAGCAAATTGAAGTCACAAAGTACTGTATCTGCTCTGAATTCCATGTCAAGAACTCTCAGCATCAGTTTTCTTTGGCAGTTTTATAAGTTAAGAAACTGCAAGAGGCAATATCCCCCTCAATAAGTAATTCGCTGGTCTTGGACAGAATCTTATCTTGACATCTGGCAGCTGCATTACAATGCAGTGAGTAGCTCCTAATGTCAAGAAAGGCCTGTGATCCTGCACATTTTTTCACCATAGCCCACATTTTCCAGGTCCCTTTAAATTCTATCTAAAGTAATTATTGAGTTTCTCTGTCATTTCTCTATTCCTCATTATATATTTGCTTGATTTCACCCTAATGAACTCACATTCACTTTCACCAAAAGTTTCCTCTTAAAATACCTGTAGAAACTTTTACAGTCCAGTTTTATTATTTTGCAAGGTTGCATTCATACGTTATTCAACTTTTCCTTATCACTTTCTTAACCTGCCTTTGCTGTATTCTAAAATTCTCCAAATCCTCAGATTTACTGCTTTCTGGCAACTTTATGAACCTTTTCTTTCAATCTTATACAATCCTTTATTTCTTTTGTTAGGCATGGTTAACTGACATTTTTTAAGGTTTTTCACATTGAAGGAACATATAGTTGCTGTAAACCATGTTATAGTTCTTTAAAGGAGAAAGTGAGGTCTGCAGATGCTGGAGATCAGAGCTGGAAATGTGTTGCTGGAAAAGCGCAGCAGGTCAGGCAGCATCCAGGGAACAGGAGAATCGACGTTTCGGGCATAAGCCCAAAGGGCTTATGCCCGAAACGTCGATTCTCCTGTTCCCTGGATGCTGCCTGACCTGCTGCGCTTTTCCAGCAACACATTTCCAGTATAGTTCTTTAAAGACTATCCATTTTGTATGTATAGTCATGTCTTTTGACATATTTTCCAAATCCAGCTCAGAGAATTTGTGCCTAATGGTTTCATAATTTCCCCTATTCAAATTTATTACCCTTCCTACAAATTCAACTAGCCCACTTTCCAACAAAATGCAAAATTTTACTATTGTGTGGTCACTTATCCCTAAGTGTGCTTTTATAACTTGATTACTAATGAGCTCTTACATAACATGCGCTGGAAACATAGCCTGTCCTCAAGTTGGCTCTTCAACACACTGTTCTAGACAGCCGGGTCTCCTAATCTCCAGAGATTTAGTGCTCAATTGGTTACTCAGTCTAAATGTAAAGTCACCCATGATTACTGTGTTGCCCATGTTAATGCTTGTCTCATCTTCTGATTAATACCAAACTCAATAACACTACTACTAATTTGTGGCCCATAAATAACTCCAACCAAAAAGTCCTGCCCTTTGTTCCTTAGTTCCACCAAAATAGATTTCATACATTGTTTTACTGAGTTGAGATCCCTTTCATTCAAACATTCACATCCCTCATTGTCAGTACAATTCTATTTCATTTTCCTCTTGTCTGCCCTTCTAAAACATTGAATATCATTGACTGTTCAGTTCCCTGTCCAGCTCACTATGCAGCCATGTTTCCGCAATGATAATTAGATCACAAACATTTGTGTCTATTTGTGCCTTCAGATCATCCAATTACAAATGTTGCATGCATTCAGTTAGAGTGCCCTTAATGTTGTCCTTTCAATATCACTCCCCAGTTGAAGCGTACTCGATGCTCAGTTTTGTTTATTCTGTCTACCTAGCTCCCTAGTAGCTTTTGTACTTTCTGTTACCAGCCTTTCTTCCTTCCAATTTGATTATCCCTCAAATTCCCATCCCCTCTGATAAGCTGGCTTAAGTTTACCCCAACAACTTCAGTAAATCTTCCTGAGAGAACAGCAATCCCACACCTGTTAAGATGCAACCCATCCAGCTTGTACAGACCACCTGCTCCAGGTGTGGTCCCAATGCTTCAGATCAAGTTCCTACTAAACCAATTCTCTGGCCATGTTCAATCAATCAATCAATTCTCCTGTTCTGGTGCTCATTAGCACATGGCACTCAGAGTAACTCTGAGATTACTGCTCTTAAGGTCCTGCTTTTTAATGTCTTTCCTAAATCCTTCAAATCTGCTTTCAGGATCTCATCAGTTTCCAAGGTGGAATACTGATTAGTAGATAAGATAGCTGCAGGGGACTTCTGCACTATCTGCCTGATTCTCCCAGACTGACTGCTTGTCAGCCTTTTTCTCTCTGCTTGCACAATTCTAACTAGCATTGTGACCATATACCAATGCGTGCTATCCACATAGTCCCCTACCTTACAATGCAAGACAGAAATTCCAGCCACTGCTTAAGTTCCAAAGCCCACCGCCCAATCTTGTGCAAATGGTCACTCTTCCTGCAGATCTTTGCCTGGGACATGTGGTATGTTCATGACATTTCACAAACTGAAGGGTATACACTCACTTGGTCAGGTGACCTGCCATTCCATAACTCTAAAAAATACTTCTAACCCTTACAATGAATATAAACCTACAAGAAACACCTACTAGTAACTTAAGGTTACTTTACTTATGTTAATATTTTATTTTATTTTATTTTGACTTGATTTAATTACAATCCCCTTTTGGTCATGTTTCTTGCTGAAATCAAAACAGCTACCTTTTATTTATAAACAAATGATTTTCTATTTTTAAAATACTTACACTCGCTTCCTGACAGCAGCTTTTCACCAAGCAATGCACTTACAACTTGCTTATGGTTTCACTTTTGGATTTTTTTGTTCATACTCAGTTCAGCTGCCGAGAAACCCTGAATTGTAGTGTTGATCAGAAGTCTGACTATCTCCATTCCCAGAAGGTGAGATAAGGCCCTGAACTTCACTCACTCTTTGTGCATGGTGTAAGTTGAGGTGTCTCTGCTTCTGGAAAGTTTCTGGCCTTCAGTGGCTCCTCTCTCTCATGTTGCATGGATGAAGGCTTCAGAAAGATCATGGCCATTAGCAATGCAG
Organism: Chiloscyllium plagiosum; assembly: GCF_037043375.1. Classification (NCBI taxonomy): domain Eukaryota; kingdom Metazoa; phylum Chordata; class Chondrichthyes; order Orectolobiformes; family Hemiscylliidae; genus Chiloscyllium; species Chiloscyllium plagiosum. The sequence continues at coordinate 60,882,419 of NW_028270150.1, forward strand.
ATATCTTGTGCAGAACAAGAATTTCTATTTAAAGTAGAGCTAGTTGGCCATTCTGCAAATTACAATGGACACTAATGAGACAGGTCACCAGATACCCACTCTGTTTTATTTTCTTTTTTTCTTTTTTTTTCTTTCTTTCCACGTTGTGTCTGTGCGCAGGTGAGAGACACAGTGAGAGACACAAGGTGTACGACCCACTCTGTCTTACTGAATTTTCTCATCATTAAGTTTCTCAAATGTGATGAGGAAGATTGGAAGCATGGTGTTAATTGGCAAGTTGGACAAATGATTAGATGCAAAAACATGGAAATAAGCTTGTCACCATCTGATGGTGAAATACTGATCTCTCCATCTGTGGTGCCAGGATTTAATAAAGAGAGCATGTCTCAATGTTGGGAATCTAATTTTTTAGTTTTTGCCTGATTAAATCATCTCACCCACCATCATTTTCAGCATCACAGACAGTGGCAAATTCCACTTTTTTTAACAGATGCAAAATGATTCAATCAGAAAGTTGGTTGATCTGGAAACTGAACTTAAAAAAATATTAAAACTATATAACTTGATCTAAGTTCACTTTGCATTTACTTAATTATAATAGTAGTTTGAGACCTTAACGGAATAAAGCTCTGTGTTACAAATTATATTGAATCACTCCGCTAATCAAGCCATCACCCAACTTGTAATGACCAACATATAGTCATACAATCATAGAGTCACAGAGATATACAGTACGGAAACAGACCCTTTGGTCCAACTTATTCATGCTGACCAGATATCCTAAATTAATCTAGTCACTTTTGCCAGCATTTGGTCCATATCCCTGTAAACCCTTCCAATCATATACCCATCCAAATGCCTTTTAAATATTGTACCTGCCTCCACCATTTCCTCTGGCAGCTCGTTTCATACACCCACCACTCCGTGTAAAAGAGTTGCCCCTTAGAATCATTTTAAATCTTTCCCTCTCACCTTAAACCTATGGCCTCCGGTTTTGGACTCCCCACCTTGGGGAAAAGACTTTGTCTATTTACCCTATCCATGCTCCATATGATTTTATAAACCTCTATAAGATCGCCCCTCAGCATCTGATGCTCCAGGGGAAATAGCCCCATTCTATTCAGCTTTTCCCAATAGCTCAAACCCTCTAATTCTTGTCATCATTCTTGTAAATCTTTTCTGAACCCTTTCAAATTTCACAACAACCTTCCTATAGGAGGGAGACCAGAATTGAATGCAATATTGTGGCCTAACCAATGTCCTGTACTTCCCAACTCCTATACTGAATGCACTAACCAGTAAAGGCAACCATACCAAATGCTTTCTTCAATATCCTGTTTCAAGGAACGATGAACCTGCACTCCAAGGTCTCTTTGTTTGCAATGCTCCTCAGGACCTTACCAGTAAATGTATAAGTCCTGCCCTGATTTGCCTTTCCAAAATACAGCACTTCACACTTATCTAAATTAAACTCCATCTGCCACTCCTCAGCCCATTGGCTCATCTGATCAAGATTCCATCTGAAGTAAACCTCTTCGCTGTCACTACACCTCCAATTTTTGTGCCATCTGCAAACTTACTAACCGTACCTCCTGTGTTCACATCCAAATCATTTATATAAATGATGAAAAGCAATGGACCCAGCACCGATTTTTGTGGCACACCACTGATCACAGGCCTCCAGTCTGAAAAGCAACCATCCACCACCACTCTCTGTCTTCTATCTTAAAGCCAGTTCTGTATCCAAATGGCTAGTTCTCCCTGTACTCCACGTGATGTAGGCTTGCTAACCAGTCTACCATGAGGAAACTTGTCGAAAGCCTTACTGAAGTCCATATAGATCAAGTCCATTACTTTACTCTTATCGACCCTCTTCATTACTTCTTCAAAAAGCTCAATCAAGTTTGTGGAACATGATTTCCCACTCACAAAGCCATGTTGACTATCCCTGATCAGTCCTTGCCTTTCCAATACATGCAAATCCTGTCCCTCAGGATTCCCTCCAACAACTTGCCCACACTGATGTCAGGCTCACTGGTCCATAGTTCCCTGGCTTGTCCTTACCACGTTTCTTAAATAGTGACACCACGTTAACCAACTTCCAGTCTTCCGGCACCTCACCTGTGACTTTCGATGATCCAAATATCTCAGCAAGGGACTCAACAATCACTTCCCTAGCTTCTAACAGAATTCTAGGGTATGCCTCATCAGGTCCTGGGGATTTATCCATCCTTATGTGTTTAAGAAGTCCAGCACCCCCTACTCTGTCAGATGGACAGTTTTCAAGATGTCGTTATTTTTTCCCCATGTCCTCCATCTTCCATATCCTTCAACACATTAAACACTGATGCACAATGCTATTTTTGTATCTCTCCAATCTCCTGCAGTTCCACTCATGGGTAGCCTTGCTGATATTTAATGAGCCCTATTCTCTCCCTAGTTACCCATTTGTGGTTAATGTATTTGTAGAATCCCTTTGGATTCTCTTTAACTGTGTTTGCCAAAGCTATCTCAAGTCTCCTTCTAATTTCCCTCTTAAGTATACTCCTACTGCCTTTAGACAATTCCAGGGATTTACTCAATCTCTGTTGTTTGTATCTGACATATGCTTCCTTTTTATTCTTAACCAAAATCTCCATTTTCCAGTCATCCAGCATTTCCTACATTTACCAGCCTTGCCCTTCATCCTCACAGTAGCATACTGTCTCTGGACTCTCGGTATGTCTTTTTTGAAGGCTTCCTGTTTTCCAGCCGTCCCTTTACCTGCGAACATCGACCCCCTCCACCCCCCCCCCCCATACAACTTTTGAAAGTTCTTCCCTAATACAGTCAAAATTGGCTTTCTTCCAATTTAGAACTTTAACTTTTAGATCCAATCTATCCTTTTTCATCACTACTTTAAAATCCATAGAATTATGGTTGCTGGCCCCAAAGTGCTCCCCAACTGACATCTCCGTCACCTGCCCTGCCTCATTTCCCAAGAGTAGGTCAAATTTTGCACCTTCTCTGATAGGTCCACCTACATGCTGAATTAGAATATTTTGATGTATACACTTACCAAATTCCTCTCCATCAAAGTCCTTACCACTATGGCAGACCCAATCTATGTTTGGAAAATTAAAATCCCCAATCATAACCATCCTATTATTCTTGCAGGTAACTGCAATCCCCTTACAAATTTGCTTCTCCATTCTATACTAAATATTGTGGGGTCTATACTACAATCCCATCGTGGAAGATCTGTTATTTTAGACCCAGCATGAATATCAACAAATTCCAATAAATGCAATTATTTTGCTGCTTTCAGGGCTTGTCATAATCTACAGCTATTAAACTAGAAGCAATTCAAATTTAATTAATCTCAGGATTTATGTATTTAGGCCGTTTCCCCTGATTTCCCTCTTAAGTATACTTCTACTGCTTTTATGTTTAAGGGGACAATCTCGATTAGAAGCTGACAATGTTAGGGAAAAGATTTGGGTGGCACAGTGACTCAGTGGTTAGTATTGCTGCCTCACAGCGCCAGGGACCTGGGTTTGATTCCAGCCTTGGGGGTTGTCTGTGTAGAGTTTGTACATTTTCACCGTGTTTGTGTGGGTCTCCTTCGGATCTCCAGTTTTCTCCCACAATCCAAAGGTGTGCAGTTTAGATGGATAAGCCATGGGAAATGCAGGGTTACAAGGATGGGTCTGGTTAGAATGCTCTTCGGAGGGAGTTGTTGACTCGATAGACCTAAAGCCTGCTTCTACACTGTAGGGATTCTGTGAATGTAACCATGCTCCAGAATGCATACCATCCAGAACTAATTTTTGAACAATGCTACATTTACAAATAACAAAGCTGAATTTATATTTTCAATTATTTTTAATGCCAGCAGAAGTAGACTAAAAATCGAGTAACCACAACTGAAGGAATATAGATATTCATGACTAACTGACATCTATACTACTAACAATCAGACAATATATCGGAACAACTCAATGATATTGCAATCACTGTCCATAGTCAACATTCAACATCTCCTATTTTTTAGAGCATAATAATCCCAAGCAAAAAGGGTCATGCATGTTAATTTGCAGGTGTTAACATAATGAATCTGTAATGTAAAATGAAACTACTTGTGTTTAATGTCCAAACTGAATAAAGGCTCGTTTTGTTTTGTTATCTATTTACTTAGTGGAAATCCTTATACCTATTTCCATTTGGGGGAAACAAAAGAGTCCTGGCACTTTGCCAGTAGTGACTCATTCTGGCTGGAATATAATTTGCTGTTCCCTATACTTTGTAATGTACTCATCGAAATCAGAAATGGCAATGCTGGGAATAAACCATTTTTCCAGTTAGGCCATCAGTGGTGATAGTTTTAATTTCATTAAAAGCACACACAAGATTATGCAGTATATCCGTATCTAAACATCATCATAAATTATCTTCACAAGCATTCTCACACATGCTAATCTGTAACATACATTCAAACCTCCATCCTGAATTAATGGCTTGAGATGCACAACATAGAACTCACAACTACACGTAATCATAGGCTATGGATGTTATTAAAGGCAGTTGCACATCCATGGTATTTTTATTAACATATAATTCAGTTAAATATAACAATGGCAGCAGAATGCTTGTTGCCAGCAATTGCACCTTGTATTATGTAGTGACTTTACAATAGAAAGTGATCCCAAGAAGCTTCACAAAAAATAGAGCTTATTGCTCTACTTTCAAACTTGCAATTAATGCAATTTAACCTTTTACTTACTTTGTTCAGAATTTAGTCCTTGTCATTCTTCCAGAGAAATTAACAGCTGGATTCTGCAGAATTCATTTCAACAAAAATAGAGGATGGAAACTTCCCATCCTCTGAAGAATGTGGGCCATGGCAGGAAAGTTGGGAAAACCAGGTGAGATATCCAGCCAGGACATTTTTGATATTGATACCAAGAAACTTCATTTTCCAACCAAGTGTTGAATGGCAAATTGAGATTCTCCCAAGCAAGCAGAGAAAGGCCTGGATTATCACTCATTAACAGCCTCATTATCATCTAATCTCACTTAATTAATATGCAGCTTCCTACATCCCAGCTACCAGATAGAAGTTAGATGCTGAGAATTCCTGCCCTGAAAGACAGAGTGGTCGCCTGGTGACTCCGGCTCACTTCAATACTGAACTTTGGAGAGCATTTCTTATTGGACGTCAATGCAAGGATACTTTATGTGCAAGGACAGCGCCCGTCTTGTGACTTGGACTATGGTGCATCTCAGGAATTCTCACTTGCTCTCAGTTTTGCCTCCCAGAATCTCTGCCTTGCTTTTTTGCACTTTGACCTCTCAGCCAGATCTAAAGACTTCACCACGCTTCTGTTTTATGTCGTCATTCAGTGGAGACATAAAGACAGGCATTTTGCCATGGTTGTCAGCAGTCACCAGTCAAGTTGTCAACATGTTGGTGCATGGAACCATGCCATCTCACATCTGCAAGCCACATATGTGCCAAATACACTGCTTGCACTTCAAACAAATAACTATGTCTCAATGTCTAAGTGCAGACATTCTCAGTCAAGTTAAAGGAAGTACCTTTAGGTGGAGAATCCTGCCATAAGACATCATTCAATATCAGTCCAAAGGCTTGACCATATATATATGGATGTTCAGGGCAGTTACATTAGGATCCTCTCCTTGTAGGGAATGAGGTACTGAATTGTCAGCACTGTATCGTAAGTTTTGGCTCTGTCTGCACAATAGTAGGTTAGTTTCTCCTTGAATGAGATAAAGGGAGGGTTTGAGTAAGACAGTGTATAGCACATCTGCTAGTGCTGGTGCAAATGGGGGAAAGCTCATGCAGTGTCTTGAATGAGTAAGTAGGAGGCACAGAGGTCATGCAAAGTTATTGTTCTGGGGCATTCAGGGTATGTGATTGAGGGAGTGATGATTTAGCAACTGTGAGAGTGATAGAGTATGAGATGTAGATGGAGGTGAGTACACTAGCAGAAATACAATGAGTAAAAGTAGAAAAGAATACTGTGAAGTCCAGAAAAATGATCCATCATTTTGAACAGGATTGAGTCACTTCTGTCAGGTGGGAGATGGAAGATGGTGGCACCCACCCTGGTGGAGCAGGGAGGTAATTAACTTTCTTGTCCAGTATTAGTCCAGATGTACAGACTGTACAGACAATATCAGGCTGCCCTGGCAGTATCTGTTGTCTTGGCCTTCTCTACCCCCATGGGGGAAGAAGACAGCCATGTACCACCTCATCCACCAAGAACTCCAGTTCATTGTCTGCAAAACAAGATGCCAATTTCTGCCATGTCCAGGGCAAATGTCACAAACTGTACAGTGCAACTTTGGAATGTCAGTGTCTGACCAGATGCATGTTACATTTTAAATATGGTACCAGTGCCAGGAATGCCAGGGTCTTCTGGCAGTAGCACATGCATCCACCTAAGGCGAGTGGGAAGTTTGGGCTAGCATTGGATAAGTGCAACAAGGCATGGTATGTTAATAAGGTAAGTTTGGGAATGATAGTGCAAGAAAGCTCACTAGGCCCCATGGAGAGACATATTTTAGTAAGATTCACCCCAAAGTGCTGAATACTTTATTAGATCTACAGAATAGTTGGCTGACTCAGTCCCATCAAAGACTGATCATTGTTCTGCACCTCCCAAACTTTTCTGTTTTGCTTCTTAAGACATCAGATATCAGGCCATAAACTGGATATCAATTGTCATGGTAACCTTACTAACGAATGTGGCTCATCCACATAAGTTTTGTCAGAACATTCTCTAACACTCACTACCACTTAATCTTAAGAGAGTTAACTCCCTCCTATCTGAACACACAGGACCAGAGTTGTAACACAAGCATATGCAACTCATTCATAACTGCATATAAAATTACAGTGGGAGACTGCTTTGTTGCACTATAGCAGTAAAGTATTTATATTCTGGTTTGTGCAAGTTTACATATTAATCATATTTCTAATAATCTTTCAAGGTTACAATGAGATGAACTTAATAATAATCTAAAATCTTAATAATAACCCAGATGAACAGCAGAGTTCATTTTGATTTTGATTGTGTAGTATCCGCTATATTGAGTAAGTTACTTGTTATGCAATTCTATCAATAAAGTCGGAGAGTCATAGAGATGTACAGCACAGAAACAGACTGTTCGATCCAACTTGTCCATGCTGATCAGATGTCCTAAATGAATCTAGTCCCATTTATCAGCATTTGGCCCATATCCCTCTAAACCCTTCCTATTCATATAGCCATCATGATACCTTTTAAATGGTGTATTTGTACCAGCCTCCACCAGTTCCTCTGGCAACTCATTCTATATATGTACCACCCTTTGCATGAAAAGGTTGGCCCTTAAGCCCTTTTTTAAATCTTTCCCCTCTCACCTTAAACTTATGACCTCTGGTTTTTGAATCCCACTCTATTCACCCTATCCATGCCATGCATGATTTTATAAACCACTATAAGGTCAGCCCTCAGCCTCTGTTGCTCCAAGGAAAATACTCCCAACCTATTCAGCCTCTCCTTATAGCTCAAACCCTCCAACCCTGGCAACATCCTTGTAAATCTTTTTCAAACCCGTTCAAGTTTAACAACATCCTTCCTATAGCAGGGAGATTAGAATTGCGTGCAGTATTCCAAAAGTGGCCTAACCAATGTCCTATACAGCTGCAACATGACTTCCCAACTCCTATACTCAATGTACTAACAAATAAAGGCAAGCATACCAAATGCCTTCATCACTGTCCTATCTACCTGTGACTCCACTTCCAAGGAACTGTGAACCTGCACCCTAAGATCTGTTTGTTCAGCAACATCCCTATTTGTAACTATTGCTAACCTCTTAACCAAAACAATTGGAAAACGTCTTGGAGCAACATCAATTTTCTTGCACATTATTTTTAATAGATTTCATGTAATAAAGCATTCCAAGATGCACATAGAAGCATTATGAATCAAGAACTGTCTCCCCCCCAACTCCCAAAACACATGAGGCATCTTTAGGGAAGATGGCCAAACTTAATTTGTCAGAGAGTTAGGTTTTAATGATCATTGTAAAAGGAGAAAGAAAGCTTAAGACTTGGAAAGATTTGAGAACAAAATTTAAAGCTGAGGGCTTTAGCAAATAAAATTATGGTCAATTATGCTGCAGCAATTAAAATCAGGGATGTTCAAGAAGGCCTGGATTAGAGAAGAACAGATATTTCAGATTTGGATGAATGTGTGAACAGGATTTGTTATGAGTAAACATACGGATATCAGATTTTGAATGACATCAAGTTAATGGAGGATAAATTGTCAGAGTCGGGCCAGGAGTATTTTGGAATAGTCAAATCTCAAGGTAATAATGGGATGAATGAGAGATTAATCTACAGGTGAACAAAGCCAGGGCAGAATCAAATGCTGTTACAAAGCTCAAATTAAATCAACAATGTGATCACAGTATTCTCAGTGTTTTGGACATTTTTACTAGTTTATGTGGTAAAAAGACTCTACCCAAATGCTCTTGTCAGTAAGGTGGATAATGAGGCCAAGAATTTGATTTGTGGTTCAACTCGATTTTATTAACAAATAACTTATGAAAAAGACCTTATGAGTATTTCTCATATTCTGACAAATATTGACCCTTTATGTAGCTCTATCTGCCTCAGAAAGATTATTACCTGCAATGCAATGGTTGAGCTAGACCATTGGCTCTTTCATACTCTCTTTCTTTCTCTCTCTCTCTCTCTCTCTCACTCTCTCTTTGGCATGCCCTGGTTCATACCATCCAATTTGGAAACACCCTTTACTGTTGCTTTGATTGGGGAGATATAAAGTGCACTTCTTTAGGCATTGGCTGCAAGTCAAGATCTGATCAAATCTTCTGGAATATACACCCACAGGCTGCTTGTAAATGGTTCCCCTGAATGTCTTTATCTTTTTGATCTTGATTTCTATGGTTCTCTGTAGCTGATAGCTTCTGGCTGTTGTTTAATTTAGTTTGGTCAATTTTCTATGAGGCCTGATTTCTGCATCTATGGATCAATATGGAATGTCCAATTTTGGGTCTGTGGTCATTCGACTACAACACTGGCTGAATGAGGAATGAAGAACAACATGACAGAAACAGCACCTTGTGATTCCAGAAATTAAGTGCTGACAGTCATATAACACTCTAGGTTATCTGCCAGCAGTAATATGTGGCTGGGGTACAGTGTGGCCGTCAATCTTCCTTCCTATTCCGTGTCTAAGGGGTTCTCTTATTATTAGTGGCAGATGATGGATCACCACTGAGTGTTAACAAGAATAAACATGTCTTGCAAATGAAGTGGCATTTCATTGCATGATAACAGTTAGTACAAGCTACATTGTCTACCTAAATATAATTTCTCAAGATGATCAGAAGCCAGAAATAAAAAGTTTGTCTCTATCAGGAGCTTGTGTTAAGCTGCCTGATTCTCCATACAAAGCGTGTACAGGACTATACAAAGCTCAGTTTGGGGTCCATTGGAATCACTCAGCATCAGATGACATTATAAGTTTAGCCCACACATGGACAAAAGGTGAAATTTCACACATGAGTTTACAGTGCCTGCTCTTAATATTAAACAGCATTTGGCTAAGTGTAGCATCAAGGAGCCCTGGCCAAAAACGATGCCAATAAGAATCATGGATAAAGCTTTCCACTGGTTAGAGTCATGCATTCTGCTCTGCCATCATTGTGTGGGTTTTGCATCCAGCAGGGTATTTGTACTTAATGGGGCTATGTTAGTTCCTATAGCATAAGAGCGAGACATGGATAACGTGGCATTGAAAGATTCAACAGATATTTATTACATCTCCTGGTATGTACATTAAAAAGTACAGTCACAGGCAACTCAGTATCTGGTCTAATATTGAATAACTTCTTTACAAAGAGTAGCAAACTTACTTCAGTGTATCATGCATCAAGTAGCCTCAGTTAAGATGGACTGTGAGATTTTTAGATCCTTAGGTCACATGTTATGATAGTATGGGCATGTGTCTTTAAGTTATACTGCATACATGCTGTGATATATAACACAATACATCTTACAAAGGAAAATTCTCTCAGGCATAATGCCCAAGCATCAAAATGAACCATTCAGGATTATACCCTTGGTCCAATTATCTTCAGCAGCTCATAAGGTCAACAGTGGGAATGTTCACTAATCATTCCAATGTGTACAATTATTTTCACAATGCCTCAATAATTAAGCCATCCATACTGACCTGTTCCAAGATCTGGACAGTGCACAGACTTGGCTTCAGGGCTGGTTTTATGGGTGAAGCCATGGCTGAACACAGAAGGCACTGTAGTCGGAGCACAGGAGTGAGGAGCTTTAACCAAGAAGGAAGAAGAAAGGTTCAGGGATGCTGGGCAGGAAACAGTAAGCTTAGTTAACAGCTATCATGAAGTAAGATACAGATGGGATGGAAACATATTTGAAATTGGCAGCTAATTAAAACAATTTTGCCATCAACTGGTTAAACCAGAAAATGTTAGAGTGAATTGAGGGCTGGTGGACTTGTGTTTACGAGTAGGATTCTTACGTCCACATCCAGGTCTCCTTGAAGAGGAGGCACACAGTATCCCAAAGCTCTCCCAAAACTTTTCAGAGGGGTTGACATTTTGTGGGCTGGAGTGATCTCAGATGAAAGTTTGACTTGTTAACCTTTTCCTTTGATTTAAATGAATTAAGTTACAGTGCCCCAAAATGTTTTTTCTGTTTTCTTGTTTCATTAAAACATAAAAGTCTGGGCTCTTACCCAGTCAGGATTTGGCTTCTGGAAAAGGAAAGGGTCCAGATAACAAGGAGGGAAACTAATATCTGTGCTAAGCTATAGATTTACAAAGAGAGCCTTGCAAATCTCTAAAAGATAGTTGTAGCCAAATTCAACATATTGGTATTAGTCCACTAAACAATAGGCTGTCTTTACTCACCATCCTGCCTAATAATTATGTTGCAAATCAAAATAACATACATTTGTGATAGAAAAAAACTTGCAAGTTCATCTTCTAAAGTTTAAGAATTTTGTTTTCCAAATATTCTACCTTGTATTCATTAGATTCATTTAATTATTGCACTGCCTGAAGGCAGGTCCCACTTCATTGTTTGCTCAGGTTAAAACAGACCATTATCCTTGCTGTAATTTTATTAGTGATGGCATTCATTGTCATGGACAGAGTGGGAATTCGGGTCCCAAACTGACCTCAAATGGAAAAGAATTTACATCAATGCAGTTGGCGTTGTTCTGAACCACATCCTAGCCATCCAATTTAACTGCAACTTAGATATAATGGGAGGAATCTTATATTTTTCACATCTGCAAAGTTCAAGTCAGGGGTATGATGGAATACTCTTCAAATATCTGGCTGAGTGCAGCTCCAATAACACTTAACATGCTTGCAGGACAAAGCATTACTTAATTAACATTCCATCCAACACTTTAAACATTCACCCTATCCATACTAGCATACTGTGGCAGCAGTGTGCACAATGTATTAGTTTATAAAAAGAAAATAAAAATAAATTGGAGTTAGAGTAGATCATTTGGCTCCTCAGCCGAGATACATTAGTCAATAAAATTGAAGTTAATCCGATAGCCTCAATCTTACTCACTGATGGCTTTCCATCTATGACTTATAATAAAATTAAAATTGGAAAAAAAATGTGACACAAGTGGCTTCATGAATTTTGTCTACTTTACACATTCATAAAAATGATTTCCCAATTAAACCAGGACTACACCATTTCTTATGCAAATCAACCTATTCAGTAAACGTCCTCTACAAGTGATTGGCAGTTTGCTGTTAAACAATGACACATTAAATACAAAAACAATTCAGGGCTGATAATAAAAAAAACCTAAGTATCACCATGTCTCAGTTGCACTTTTGCCTTTGAGTTACAGATTCTGGGTTCATTTTCTGTGCCAGGTTTTAAATCCACAAACATGAAGATTAAAATTCCAGTGCAGTCGTAAGGAAGGACCTCGTCTTGGTGGTTGATTCATTTCAGATGCGACACTGGAATTAGGTGGATATAAAGAACCAATGAGACTGCCTTGAAAAAGAGTAAAGAGATTGTCCATGGTGCCCTGGCGAATATTTTTCCTCAATCTACATTATAGAAATAGCTTATCTGATCATTATCACATTGCTTTTGGTAGGATCTTGCTGTGCACAAGTTCATTTCTTGCATTAAAACATTACATACACTTCAGAACCACTTAATTGACTGTAAACATTTCTGGTCGTTGCGTAAAATGCTAAATAAATGGAAACATTTCTTTTGCTCTTCTACTTTCAGTGATCAATACCACCATGTTTTTTGCGGGTATGGTTACAGCCACATTTGAATGTATACATTTACTGTGAAAATATCAGTGAGGATAACAACACTCTGTTCCTTGTTACTTAAATTGGAAAGCAACTTCTGTCAAGCTTACAATTGCAATTATATGTCAAAATCCAGAAATTGCTGTGCATATTTGGCTGCTCCTCTGTAAGCTGCAGGAAAGTTACATAGTACTATCTGGTTCTCTATTCAAATATGTTGAACAGAATAAAGTTCCTGTACTGATTTCATAGATACATGTCAGATGTTAGGTGAAGTCATTCCTGTCTAAGTACCTTAACATGATAAGACTTAATTAACAGTGACATAAATCTCTGTCACACTGAAAGCTTACTTTTATAAGTGTAGAATATCATTTCTTCAGATTTTAGTTATTGTTAGAAAGTCGTGACCAAATACAAATTTAATGAATTGATGCACTGCTCACTGCAATGTTAAAAATAATAGACCAAATGCCAAATCTAGTGAAACAGTATAAAGAAACTTTTCAGTTAATCTATGCAATTAAAATAAGTCTGTAATTTTGGCTTTTATCAGTAGTTTAAAACAGTTAGCATCAGATTGCCCACCAGTTGTCAACTTTGATTTTCATTTCTATTGAAATCAGTAGAAATGAAAATCAAAAACATTTCCAAGCTGAGGAATAAGAATTTCATCACTTATTCAGCAATCTAGCATAAATTACTTGAGTCAAAATATTCAGATGAAAGGCAAGTAAAATGAAAGAGAAAGTGGCGTTGTGGAAAACAGCTTAACAAATATTTCTTCTCTTGGGAAATTAAGTGTTGGAGTTTTGTTCCTGCGGACTGATCCTAGCATCAGGATGAAATATGGGAAAGGAACCCAGCTGCAAGTCAAAGAAATTTAGACCATAAGACACAGGAACAGAAGGAGGCCATTCAGCCCATTCAGTCTGGTCTGCCATTCAGTGAAATCATGGCTGGTCAAATAATCCTTAACTCCACTTCCATGCCTTTGCCCCATACCCACTGATTCTTCTACTGATTAAAAATCTATCTTAGCTTTGAAAATACTTAATAATGCAGCCTCTGCAGACCTCTGTAGTGAAGAATTCCGCACATTTACTACACTCTGAGAGAAGAAATTCCTCTTGACCTCTATCCTATTTGGGCAATCCCTAACTCTATACTGGGGCTGCCACAAAAATCTCTCTCACTCCAATCAACTTGTTTAAACAGTGAAACCACATCTTCAGCAGCCATAGCAGTTGCTCCACCAGGACTGTGGTCAAAGTATGGGAAGCATTGTGTTGCAATGCGCAATGGTGTCATAAGTCATGGTTGCACTGGGTAACCCTCGTCCCCTAATAATTAGTCAGGTACAATACCTTGCCCCTCAAACCATGAGGTCCATGACAATGTTCCAGGACTTAAGAGTTGTATCAGCCGCCAGTGGGCATACATTTCCAAGAAGTAGGAACAATGATCACAGATCACTTGGACATTAATTGAATAGAACTGCTTCCTATTGTTGAATTCTGCAGTATAATGATCTGGCCATCTCAGTGTCATGTGTGTTCAATCATAGGAACATAGAAATACAGAAACTACAAGCAAGAGTAGACCACCCGGCCCTCCATCATTCAATATGTTAATGGCTACTCTTCGCTTTCAATACCATATTCTTGATTTCTACTCCTTGATGCCTTTAAAATGTAAAACTTTATCTAGCTTGTTCTTGAACATATTCAGTGGCTTTGCCTCTACAATCTTCTGGGATAGAGAATTCCACCTTTTGAGTGAAAAAAATCATTCTTTATCTCAGTCCTACCCAGTTTCCTGAGATGGTGACACCTGCTTCCCAACTATCCATCCACGGGAGGTATCCTCTGTGTATCTAGTCTTTCTAGCCCTATGAGAATGCTAAACATTTCATTCAAATCTGCTTTTATTTTTCTAAACTCAAGTGATTAAAGGCTCTGTTGAACCAATATCTTCTCATAGGGCAGTACGACAATCACAAGTATCAGCTTAGTGATCCTCTGATGCACTATGGCAAGTACAGTACAACCTCAATTATCAGAATGAGACAGGCAGAGAGTGTTTTGACCGGATAAGTGATTGTTCAGAAAACTGATCTGATCATAAACAAGCGGTAATATATGAGTCCCGGATGTCCGATCATGCCTCAGTTATCTGGCAATACTTGCCATAATGCTGTTTAACTGATAACGATCTAATCGTAAACAAGCTACCTGTAAGAATAATAGGGTGGCTATGGTAGGGGATTTTAGCTTTCCAAACATAGATTGGGACTGCCATAGTGTTAAGGGTTTAGATGGAGAGCAATTTGTTATATGTGGACAAGAAAATTTTCTGATTCAGTATGTGGATGTACCTACTAGAGAAGGTGCAAAGCTTAACCTCCTCTGGGGAAATAAGGCAGGGCAGGTGACTGAGGTGTCAGGGCAGCACTTTGGGGCCAGCGACCATAATTCCATTAGATTTAAAATAGTGATGAAAAAGGATAGACCAGATCTAAAAGTTGAAGTTCTAAATTGGAGAAAGGCCAATTTTGACAGTATTAGGCAAGAACTTTTAAAAGCTGATTGGGGGCAGATGTTCACAGGTAAAGGGACAGCTGGAAAATGGGAAGCCTTCAGGAGTGAGATAACAAAAATCCAGAGAAATTATATTCCTATTAGAATGAAAGGAAAGGCTGGTAGGTAAAAGGAATGCTGGATGACTAAAGAAATTGAGGGTTTGGTTAATCAAAAGAAGGAAGCATATGTAAGGTACAGACAAGACAGACCGAGTGAATCTTTAGAAGAGTATAAAGGAAGTAGGAGTATACTTAAGAGGGAGATCAGGAGGGCAAAAAGGGGACATGAGGTAGCTTTGGCAAATAGAATTAAAGAGAATCCTAAGGGTTTTTACAAATACATTAAGGACAAAAGGGTAACTAGCGAGAGAATAGGGCCCCTCAAAGATCAACAAGATGGCCTTTGTGTGGAGCCGCAGAAAATGGGGGAGATACTAAACGAGTATTTTGCACCAGTATTTACTGTGGAAAAGGATATGGAAGATATAGAATGTAGGGAAATAGATGGTGACAGCTTGCAAAATGTCCATATTACAGAGGAGGAAATTCTGGATGCCTTGAAATGCATGAAGGTGAATAAATCCCCAGGACCTGATCAGGTGTACCCTTGAACTCTGTGGGAAGCTAGAGAAGTGAACGCTGGGCCCCTTGCTGAGATATTGGTATCATCGATAGTCACAGGTGATGTGTTGGAAGACTGGAGGTTGGCTAACGTGGTGCCACTGTTTAAGAAGGGTGGTAAGGACAAGCCAGGGAACTATAGACCAGTGAGCCTGACGTCAGTGGTGGGCAAGTTGTTGGATGGAATCCTGAGGGACAGTATGTACATATATTTGGAAAGGCAAGGACTGATTAGGGATAGTCAACATGGCTTTGTGCGTGGGAAATCATGTCTCACAAACTTGATTGAGTTTTTTGAAGAAGTAACAAAGAAGATTGATGAGGGCAGAGCAGTAGATGTAATCTATATGGACTTCAGTAAGGCGTTCAACAAGGTTCCCCATGGGAGACTGATTAGCAAGGTTAGATCTCATGGAGTATAGGGAGAACTAGCCATTTAGATACAGAACTGGCTCAAAGGAAGAAGACAGAGGGTGGTGGTGGAGGGTTGTTTTCAGACTGGAGGCCTGTGATCAGTGGAGTGCCATAAGGATTGGTGCTGGGTCCTCTACGTTTTGTCATTTACATAAATGATTTGGATGCAAGCTTAAGAGATACAGTTAGTAAGTTTGCAGATGACACCAAAGTTGGAGGTGTAGTGGACAGCGAAGAAGGTTACCTCAGATTACAACAGGATCTTGACCAGATGGGCCAATAGGCTGAGAAATTGAAGCCAGATGGAGTTTAATTCAGATAAGTGTGAGGTGCTGCATTTTGGGGAAGGAAATCTTAGCAGGACTTATACACTTAATGGTAAGGTCCTAGGGAGTGTTGCTGAATAAAGAGACTTGTGAGTGCAAGTTCATAGCTCCTTGAAAGTGGAATCGCTGGTAGATAGGATAGTGAAGAAGGCGTTTAGTATGTTTTCCTTTATTGGTCAGAGTATTGAGTACAGGAGTTGGGAGTCATGTTGCGGCGATACAGGACATTGTTAAGGCCACTGTTGGAATATTGCATGCAATTCTGATCTCCTTCCTATCGGAAAGATGTTGTGAAACTTGACTTACAAGGATGTTGCCAAGGTTGGAGGATTTGAGCTATAGAGAGGGGCTGAACAGGCTGGGGCTGTTTTCCCTGGAGCGTCGGAGATTGAGGGGTGACCTTATAGAGGTTTACAAAATCAAGAAGAGCATAGATAGGATAAATAGACAAAGTCTTTTCCCTGGGGCGGGGGAGTCCAGAACTAGAGGGCGTAGGTTTAGGGTGGGAGGGGAAAGATATGAAAGAGACCTAAGGGGCAACGTTTTCACTCAGAGGGTGGTATGTGTATGGAATGAGCTGCCAGAGGATGTGGTGGAGGCTGGTACAATTGCAACATTTAAAAGACATTTGGATGGGTATATGAATAGGAAAGGTTTGGAGGGATAAGGGCCGGGTGCCGGCAGGTGGCACTAGATTGAGTTGGGATATCTGGTCAGTATGGACGGGTTGGACCGAAGGGTCTGTTTCCATGCTGTACATCTCTATGACCCTGTGACTCTGTAAGTGGTGATTTGAGTGCCAGTTATCGAACATGCCTTGGTTATCTGGCAATGCATGCCATAATGCCGTTTAACAGATAACAGAATGCTGAGTTGTTTAATATCGTTTTTACGGGTCTTGAGATCTTGTTCGGATATTCCGAAATTCGGATAATTGATATTCGGATAATTGAGGCTGTACTGGTATATCCTTCCTGGGTAGTGAGACTAAATTTACATGCAATAATCCAGGTGTGGTTACACCAAGGCCCTGTACAACAAGAATAAGTCATGCCTACTTCAGAATTACAATCTTCTGGCCAATAAAGTATTTTCCTTTTTAATTGCTTGCTGCACCTGCCTATCTACTTTTATTGATTGATCAAAGTTTGTGAGAAGATTTGCAGCTCAGGTGCTCGTTGTTGTGGTTCTGTTCGCCGAGCTGGGAATTTGTGTTGCAGATGTTTCGTCCCCTGTCTAGGTGACATCCTCAGTGCTTGGGAGCCTCCTGTGAAGCGCTTCTGTGATGTTTCCTCCGGCATTTATAAATGCCGGAGGAAACATCACAGAAGCGCTTCACGGGAGGCTCCCAAGCAATGAAGATGTCACCTAGACAGGGGACGAAACGTCTGCAACACAAATTTATTGATTGATGTCCAAGTACAGCCAGATCCCTTTATACTCATGTTTCCCAACATATCACAAATTAAATAAGACTCTGCCTTTCTGTTTTTCAGACTGATGTATATAACTTCACATTTAACCACATGGTACTACATTCCTCATGTGTTTATCACTCACTGAACTTGTGAAAATCACATTGAAACTTCCTTATATTCTCATGTCTCACCATGCCCAACAGTTTTGTGTCATTAACAAACTTGGAAATGTTGCATTTGGTTCCCTCATTCAGGTTATTTTCATAAATACTCTGAATAGCTGGGGCCTAAGCACTTATCCTTGCACCTCACTAGTCATTTCCTGCCAGCCAGAGAAAGACACATTTAGTCACACTCTATGTTTCATATCTGTCAACCAATTCTCAACTCTTGCCAAAATATTACTCCCAATCCCATCTGTCTTAATTCTGCCCATTTATCACTTCTGAGAGATCTGATCAAAAGACTTCTAAAAATCCAAATACACCATATCTACTGGCTCTCCCTCATCTGGCCTAATAGTAAAATCCTCAAAAAACGCACA
Source organism: Chiloscyllium plagiosum (assembly GCF_037043375.1). Lineage (NCBI taxonomy): Eukaryota > Metazoa > Chordata > Chondrichthyes > Orectolobiformes > Hemiscylliidae > Chiloscyllium > Chiloscyllium plagiosum. The sequence continues at coordinate 60,900,689 of NW_028270150.1, forward strand.
CAATCACAGAATTGTTTTGACACAAAAGAAGATCATTTGCAACAGTTCTATTACCAAATGCCAACCTCCTGCCTTTTTGCCACATCTTTAAACACTATTTATACTCAAATAATCATCCAATGCCCTCCAAAAGCCTCAATTGAACCTGTCTCCACCACATTTCTATGCAGTGAACTCACATCACTGGACTTGTTAAACATGATTTTTCTTTCATAAACCCATGCTGTTTTTGTCTCACCACATTAATGCTGTCCAAATGTTCTGTTATCTTATCTATTTTAATAGACCTTCGCATTTTCCCCACGGCTGATGTCAGACTGACCAGTTTGTACTTTACTGTTTTTTCCTCTCCTCTTTTTAAACAATGTTTACATTTGCAACACTCCAATCAGTAAGAACTGTTCCAGAGTCTGTAGAACTTTGGAAGATAATCCCTAATGCATCCAATATTTCCAAGAACACTCTCTTTAATACTCTGGAGTGTTGATTATCAGGCTCTTGTGTTTTTTTCAGCATTTAATTTCATTAACTTCCCTAACACTATTTTCATATTAATACTGATTTCCTTTAAAAAAATCACAGATATGTCACAATTCAGAGGAGACCATTCACTCCATCACACCCTTCAAATCCAAATTGTACCGAGCATGAGTTAGTTTTCTATTTCTTGTCCTACCTCAGTAAAACCCAGAAGTGATGGTCCGGCTTCTTGACATTTTTCCAATTCTCATACATTCACTTGAGGTCAGACACGGCTAACATCTTTGAAACAAGACTTCCATTTTTATTGTATCTTCTTTGTTAAAAGAAATGGCATAACCACATATGTCCTGTGCTTCTGAGGTAGCATTATTAGTAAATGGGGGCTGTGACTGTTATTCTCATACATAATCAATAACAAAGTGGCTGAACATTACAATTCCTTATTAATGCTATTATTACCTCCTCAGAAAAAAGTACCAATTAGCTAATCTTCAGATTCCAATTATAATATTCCCTTTTAAATGCTAAAGCCATTGAAACAAAATGTATTAATCAGTTTATATAGTGTGAGATTATGATTTAAGTGCTTCCCACATACGTGTTGGAATAATTCCAATTATCAATATATGAACTTCGTAAAATGCTAATGGTTCCTCATTCCCATGATGTGTATATTATTCTGAAGTTATGGTGGAGTAGGTAGGGAGTGGTAGGGGAGCTAAACATTGACTGGGATTTAGAGGGTTAAAGCAGTTTGAAGCAGGAGCCAATATATTTGATGTGGATCAGATCCTGTTGCTTTTTAGTATAACAGAACATTCCTCGTGCGAACTTAACGCTTCTTCCTATTGTTATACAAAAGTAGGATAAAGGGTTTCCTTTTTTAAAAAAGTGAGTACATGATAAAAATATAAATGTCTCATATCAGACTGCATTTGGCTTCATTCCATTAGCTCCACCAGCTCCATTACCCACAATTCACAGTGTCTGCATTTGGCAACTGCTCCAGTGGGAGATTTGAAGGCTCTTCTTTAATTTGATTCTTTGCAGATTGCTGCTTCCCTTCTATATGTATATATTTCATGATATCTAGAATAACATCCTTTTATTCAACATAACTTGAGAGTTTGATATTCTGTAAAACTAATCTTATTTCCTTGGTCTTAGTTGCAAAATAACAGTGCTCAGAAGGTTTTAAGAGCTGTTATTTGTCTTATGTTCATAGTCTTGCTTCCTTCATCTTCCGACTCTTGGCTGTCATAGCAGCAGCTGCTCTCTTTTCTAGTTGCCATGGCAATACCAGTATGATGTACGGTGCAGCCATGCAAAGTCAACATACTGAGCACTGAAGCAACATTTTTGCACTAAGGATATGAGTCTAAAAAAATATTGGCTGTGTTCCCTTATAAAAAAAGTCTAAAATCAGCAGCTAAAGGAACCCACACAATTATCTTACAGTTCACAATAATTCAGTCTTTCTGCACCCTCCCAAGCAGACATTTTATTGTCAGACATATAGCCGACAGTAGAACTTCAATATTCAGCCAACATGCTTTTCTTTAAAAAAAGGCACATTGATTAAAATATTCCACATTAAGATGATCAAAATTGTCTTAATGCAAATCACAGGAGTTTTGCAACAAGGATAATGTGTAATTAATACTTAAAATTACTAATGTTTGAATAATTTTTAAAAAATCTGTGCTGAATAGCACGATTGACAAAATAACATGATAACAAAATGGTCATTGTCTTAAGAATTGTCATTCTCACCAGTTAGATTTAAATAAAGTGTGTGCAGCCTAAACTAATTCATTCTAATTTATTTTAACATTATTTATTACATAATTTTCTCCTTTGTTTAAGTACTGTATGCACCACTCACTATTCCTAAAACAAGAGTATGGGTAATCTATTCTAATCCTTTGGCAATGGTGCAATTAAGGGAGACATTAGAAGATGCAGAAGTGTGGTGTATGCTGACTAATTTTCCATCTTTTCCCCCTGAGACACTACCTCACTGCTGTTCAGCTCCTCCCCAAGTGCGATAGTATTCAGAGTCTGGTTTCATGTGCAATGTTTGTACTTTATCCCGTCATGGGTAATTACTAAAAAGGATTAAAATTCACAAAAATGACATGAAGTACATATTGTATTTAAACACAGTGTAGCAAGGTAATTTGAGTTCTCAGGGTACAGACTTTTGACACAGAATTTGGAGAGGGAGATGTGGTAGTTGTCTTTGCTTTTTTTAAATTACCTCAAACAAAGGTAAGGGGCCCATGTTCAGTATTTTAAGTCATGGGCAATGGTAGTCCAATGAATTTTAATTGTCTTGTGGCAGAAGAGTTGGAATCCAAGGGATAATGGCTTCATCTTGATGGAGGATCCTTCAGGAAGAGGATGTGTGTATCCATTAAGCACACATGAGGGAGGCAGTAGGAAACTGTCTTTTCCCATGTCATTTTCCTCATTGTTCATTGAAATTGAAAAAAGTGAGACTCTTAAGGGCAACTGAAGAGTAAAGTCGCAGACCACAAGGCATAGAGAAATGAACAAAGGACATGCCCTTAGAGAGATCACAACTACAGTTTAAATTCAATCAACTTACATTGAAGTATAATGCCAATTTTCAAAATTAAGATTATCATGCATTTTCTCAAGGTGTTAAGTAATTTGTTGAAAATCAATAAAGCCAGTAATGCTCAGTGTTACAAGCTCAGTTGTTGGTCTTTCCTTAGTTAACTGACCTGAGCCTGCTAGGTGGTCATGGCAGCACAACTAGAATTCATGCTCTTGAGGTCAGAGGTGAAAAATATCGAGAACAAGAGCTTCCTTTTTGAATAAAATCATTGACAGTCATACAAATTGCACTGAAGTTGGTGCTAATTTTCCAAAGATTTCATTTTCCTCAATGTCTGTTTATGCTCACTTGCATCTTATCGACATAAAATCTGCCATGCACCAGAAGAATTAATCAACTCTTTGGAATGCAATTTTAATTTTTTTGTGTTAAAATATACTCCTTAACATATTTAAGGATATATAAACAGTTTTATCAATCCAGCTGCTGCAGGTCTATGGTGTCAAACTATTAATAGAGTTTATCACAAGAAAAAGATTTTAATTAAACTGGTCCACCACCTACCAATAGTCTATTTTTAAATGGATGAAAATTACTTTTGTTGCATGTGTTGCAATGTCAACCATTACCTGCTTGCAGCACAGGTAGTTTGCTGCCACCAAGTGAGTCTTAATGAGAAGAGGCTCGTGTCTTAAAAAAATTTTTTTTATTGCAATGAAAGCTGTCAAATAAAAAACACATTAGTTAGTTTGAAATAAAAACAGAAATTGCTGGGGAAACACAGCAAGTTTGGCAGCATCTGTGGAGAGAAACCAGAGTCAATATTTTAAGACCAGTGACCTTTCTTCAGAACTGTTCTGAAGAAAGACACTGGACTCAAAATGTTAACGTGGCTTTCTCTCCACAGATGCTGCTAGACATGTTGAATTCTCTAGTAATTTCTGTTTTTATTTTAGTTTTACAGAATCCACAATTCTTTGTTTTATTTTAGTAAATTAGACATTGTTCCTAAGACCATGAAGAAATCTAGCAGATCGAGAAGTTGAATCATTTTACACAAGTCGAAGATGAGCTCCATACGATTTCACGAGTGCCAATACTGAGGTTAAACAACCAACATCCACAGATTTCAGGAGACAGTCAAGAGGGAACTACCTGGTACAGAAATCTGGAATACAATCAAGAAGTAATTTCTTGGTCTGGAATTTGGGATACTGCAAAAATTAACATTTTATTTCAATAACAGTCATCTTCCTTGAAGTGAATTCCTGAAATTAAAGATCTTTAATTAAGTCTTCAGTCTACAAGATCCTAAACTATTCTGCTCTTTCCTTCTATATGACATCATCAAATTAAGAGCCATCTGCAACATTAACCATTCTAAGTCTTCCAAATTTAAAGTCTGGTGGGCATTTGGCTTGAGCACTGCTAACTTTGATTCTGTTCTTGTCCCCACATGGTCGCTAAAGTTTCTCTACAATTCAGGTCTTTTATCTCTTAGAAATTGTTCACTGAAAACACTGTCCCCGCTACTGCCCCCAGTGGCTGATCCATTACCTTATATGGAGGACTCTTGATTCCATAAAATTGTTTCAAATAGAACTCTTCCTTGTTGAATCAGGTGAATACCACTAAATCATTTTGAGGATCTTTAATTTCAGGAATTCACTTCAAGGAAGATGACTGTTATTGAAATAAAATGTTAATTTTTGCAGTATCCCGAATTCCAGACCAAGAAATTACTTCTTGATTGTATTCCAGATTTCTGTACCAGGTAGTTCCCTCTTGACTGTCTCCTTAAATCTGTGGATGTTGGTTGTTTAACCTCAGTATTGGCACTCGTGAAATCGTATGGAGCTCATCTTCGACTTGTGTAAAATGATTCAACTTCTCGATCTGCTGAGACATCTGTGTTCAAGTACATAATGTTGTAGGTTAAGTTGCACATCTTTGTTTACTCTCTGAGGTTGTATCACTGGTGACTCCAGGATGTTCATATTCTCTGTTTTATTATTTGAGGATCGTTGTTGACTTAACTGTTATGGGTAGAGACACTTCTGCTTGGGAGCAAAAGAATTGAAATAGTCCTCTTGAGCTTGTGTTGGTTCATCATTTGCCATTAAATTTGCATTTGGTATTGTAGTTTGTTCATCAAACTGTGTTGGTGTCTGGACAATTTTAGTTAAAGATTAATCATTGAGCTTAAATGAATTGTATTGCTCAATTTTTTTTCTGCATCAGCATCTTTTTGCAATTGCTGCTGGTTTCTAACATCTGATTGTTCTGCTGTATTTGATAGGACTGTTTCCCAGTCCTGACAGTCCTGTACAATCACTCAAATTCACAATGTGTTATGAAATCAACAGTGTGTCCTGAGATCTCTATCCACCAATGACTGAATCCTGGCTGTAAACCTCACAATTCCTAAGTATCCTCAATGAATACTTTCACGATCAGCCTCCCAAAGGGAAGCTGGAGTAACTGATTTTCAGCCATACACTAGTTTGTTCTGTATGTTTGTGAGATGCTGTTGGTGCTCGAAGTTCTCAGCAAAGTCATTCAATGTTTCATCTGGATATCGTTCAGCACGAAACTGGTGAATGATAACATATTCTCAGTCAGTTTTTTGTTCTTGTTGAATTTCTTGAGTCCATTTTATTTTTCTGGCTGTTAGTTCTTCTTGGTTATAAGAAACAAATTCTGATGCAATCATAGTTAATTTTAATTGATTTAATTTTGGGGGTTTTGCATGAATGTGTATTGGTAGTGCAATTAAATCTTTTACCACAAATACACACTGAATGTGAGAGAAGTCAACAAATCACACATCATCTGTGGTGAGAGAAACAGAAATAATGTTTTGAATCTAATGGGATTCTTCTTTAAAACTCAAAAGTGTTGAAATTTTTTATATATATATATTCTTCACAGAGGCAGAGGATGAGCAAGAGGGCAGATGGTATAAAGGCACTGTGCAAAAGCCAAAGGAATTGTTAAGGATGAAGAAATAAATGTAAAAAAGATTTAAATTCTGGTATGAAAGTGAGTGCACACCTAAATTTAGACCCTTTTCTTTGCATTCTAGCTAATTGTACTCTTTCTGCTACCTCCAAAACGTTGAAGTCAAGACATACATGTTTGCTCAAAAGTGAGGCTTCTTGATTCTATGTTATAGTCATTCTTCGCTATCATGAACATTTTGTGTTGCAATAATGCATGTAACATATCTTTAGTTGTGAGTACTGTTCCACCCAATCATGTTATTTCATCTCTGTAGGTTGTAACTTCTTATCTTCACCATAGTAAAGAATCTGATAGGACAATAGCGCACAGCCTTGCATCAAGATTAACACTAATGAGATGTCCACTGACAAAAACTTGTTCTGTCAAACTTAGGTTGAGTTGTCCACCAATTTCCCCTACAAATGCATTGAATATATTTTCCAATGCCAATGGATCTACCATATTCATACTTTTGTAGGTGCATCTGGTTGACTGTTTGCTACTCTATAAAGGTGTTCTACTTCTACATGTCTTCTGTTAGTTTCTTTTGGTCTCATACCATTTTATTAATAGTTGGGTAGTGCTTATATCTGTGATGTTTCCTTGCTCCACTGATGTTTAGTGTTTGCGATCTGGTCTACATATTGTTATGGTTTGTCACATATATCTATAGGTTTTTTATGCCTTGTAAACTGAATAGATTTGTTGCACTCCCGTGACTGAGTTAAACGTTCAAAGTTTGTGCGAAGATTTGTAGCTCGGGTGCTCGTTGCTGTGGTTCTGTTCGCCGAGCTGGAAGTTTTTGTTGCAAGCGTTTCGTCCTAGCCAGGGGACGAAATGTTTGCAACAAAAACTTCCAGCTCGGCGAACAGAACCACAGCAATGAGTTAAACGTTTTCTCTCTGAACATGTCTGTAGGTCTTCCTGCCTTCTGCTTGTGGCATATAATGAATAGTGGTCTTCAAAACCATACAAAAAGTTCACATGTAATGATAATGTCTTTTATAAACTGTGATCTTAACGTTCTAAAGTCATGGTTTTCCATTAATCTGTAGAGATAATTAATAAATATATGTAAGGGTTCCCTAGAATGCTGAACTCTTCTGTTAAATTTTGTTCTTTCAGGAATGTTATTTATTCTCGGATTAAAGTACTTGCCAAGTGCTTGTAAAGATTCATCAAAATTATCTCTGCCTTCTTTTATGTTTTAAAGAAGTTTAACGTCATTGATTACAGATCCTTTTGAATACAAATGTATAATTATTTGTTTAGCTCATGATTTAATCTGTACCTTTGAATGAATTCTGTACTTTAACTGTTTTCTCATTATGTTATTTATTTTTTTCTTTATTCACAAGGTGTGGGCACCACTAGCTAAGGTAGCATTTATTATCTATCCCTTAATGCCAGGGGGCGGTTAATAGTAAGTCACATTGCTGTGAGTCTGGAGTCACATGTAGGCAAGACCAGGTAAGAACAGCAGTTTTTTTTCCATAAAGGACATTAACAAAACCAAAAGACTACTGACAATGGTCATCACCAAACTCTTAATTACAGATTTTTATTGAATTCAAAATCCACCATCTATCATGGCAATAATTGAATTAATTTTCCAGATTATTCCCTGGATTTCTAGATTAATAGTTGACCAATAATTCTACTAGGCTGATACTTATCCAGGTTCCAGTATGAGGATCATTATACTAGAACAAAAGCATTCAGAAACCCAATTCATGCTGGACATAATATGAATTTGAAAGTTCTCAATATTTTATCCAGGTTTGGATGCATTTCTGTAAATTATGCAAATAAGCACAAACTAATGGATTCCCCAATCATAGATCTGTACAGGGGAGTACTAACTTGTGAGGTCAGGGCTGAGCTTTGTTTTCTGTGTTTAGATATTCTATGCTTACATACACAGAAAAGCCAATGAATGGACAACGGAAAGGCATTTAGTTCCTGTGGAACTATATTATGGTATGACTCATTAACGACATAAGACAGGGCAGGATACTGGAGAGAAAAGATCTTGATATTTCTTGACCTCATTTTCGTCTGCATAAAACGCATCTATTTGGAGAAATATCAATATTTTTCTCAATACTTATGTAGCCTGAGTAGATATCTCAGTATTTTTCAGTGGAATCTACACAAAAGAAAACTCTGGCTAAATATCACCAGACAATGCCATTTAAGTCAGAATGCCTTTTCACTAATGTCAGCTGTAAAGCAAAATGAAGGGCAAAGAGTTAGTGAACAATCCATAAAATTTAAAAACAAATTTAATCTTCAGATGGATGCATTACCTCTTCAACAAAGAGGAACAAATGAAATTGAATGGACATTGGTGCATTTTCATTTAGATAATGTAAAGAATTAACAAATTTATGTTCATTAGCATCTAACATTTTTAATAAATTCTGAAAATGGCAAGTTTTTATGGTAGGTTAGTCAGAACATTTTTTTTAAAAAACCTAAAAATTGAAATTTGAAAATCAGATAAATCTGATAATCTTCAATATTTCTGTTGAACGATCACAGTGAAAGCAAAAGGCAATCTTTCTCTCACAAATGCTGATTGATTTTTTATAGATGTCTAGCATTTCATTGTTTAAAAAAAGGTTAGAATAGCCCCCTTTATCCTTCATTATATTTTAACTTGTGTCCATTATAATCCTGAGTCAGAATTGATTAACTAATTATCAAAGATTTCTGACAAATTTATCATAGCCAGTGTTTATTTGAATAAAAAAGAGAAATCAGATGTATATTGACAGTAAAAAATGCTGACACGACTTCATTGATTTTAATTCTAATTGAAAACTTATTGACATATAAATGTCAACTATTTTACCAAAATGTTGTGAGTTAAAATAAAATAACTGTTTTCTGAAAATGACAAAAACTGTAATTCTACTCATTTTGTACTCTCCTGCGATATGGTTTATAGAATGTAACATGAAATGTAACAAAATAGGAAAATGATTTCTAAACTGTTAGATTTTTTAATTGTCTAGTAACTGATTTGTTGATGTCTAGCAATGATTCAGCCATTTGCCCTGAATTTGTGACAAAATTACTTTATTTAGTTACCTTTTTAAACTATAAAATTCTTCATTCTTGGAGCATAATTCAAACTTTAATTGGTGCCACAGTGTAGTACAAATATCAATGAATGATTCAAGGTCTAAATGCAAAATTTCTGTTCTAGTAAGAGGACCTTGAGATGATTAAAACTGCACAGAGTCTTTGCAAATCAGGCCATCCAGCCATATTAATTGACAATATTTTTTTTGGTATTTACTATCCATTAGGGCTGGCACAATACAACCAGTTTAATTTGAGTGAATGTTTGCTAATTGAATTAACATATTATCCCCATTAGAATAATTTATATTAACCCTGAAGCTGATGATTAAGCAGGATCTTAATATGGTAAACATGGCAAATAATGCGACTGTGACTTTAAAGATTATGACCAGTCATGTTTTATTAAGTGTTTGTAAAGAAATGATTTATTTTCTATCAGATCATATGGACTAAACCATTGTCTTTAAAATGTATTCATCTTTAATCTTTCCAAACCTAAGTTATTTGTTCATTATAAATAACCCACTAATCTTCTGACATGTGGACTTTATTTTTCCAAAATTACATATTGGTTTTCACCACCACCTTCTCAAGGGAAACAAATGCTGGCCTACCCAGAAACCCCCACATCGCATAAAAATGTTCAAAAGTCACTTTTCTTTTCATGGACCCATTAAGATGTTATCACTTTTGAAAAAATAGAACAAATAAAAATAATAAGTACTAATTGATGAACCCAGTAGAGGCCAAAATGACACAGCAACATTACCTGTGGCTGTTTTTGACACTTTTGTTTGCTCTGTGTATCACATGTTCATTAAAGTAACGGAATAACAGGGCTAAAGAGTGAAATAATCTTGGAGAAAGATGGCTAAGACTCAAAAACTATTTGAATTAGAATAATTAACCAGGAAATATTTGACCAATTTCTGAATAACTATTCTACTGGCCCTTGGCTTAACTTATATGTTCCCTAGACTCTTCTACCACTCACACCCTAACCTGACACCTTTCTCTATGCTCAGGACCCAACATTACTGCACTCACCCCTCTATCCATCACAGGAACAGAAACACTTTGGAACTCAGGCTGAATTTATTCAGCATTGCAGTTGTTCATATTCAAATTCCTGTCATTATGGTCCATCAATTGTTATTTTTAAAGTGTTTTGCAAGATCTTGCTACAGTCCAGCAGTTTGTCCTCTAGATGACTAAAAGGATTTTTAAGGACCATTCTGAGAGACAGGCAATGTCTTCATGGAGCATAACCCTGCTGTCCTCCCCCATGGGATATTATACCAAACCTGTGTAGTGCATAGGTGGGCCCTTTATTGTCAGAACTATGCATGGTTATAATACAAGGCTATCTGCACTCTCTTTGAGAACATGGCTGAAGAGCTTCTGGGCAGAGGAGATGACCTGGGGTGTGCAGTGAGAGAGGGACTCACTGAAATCCTTGTAGAGGGAGGAAGACAGCTTCTTCAAGGAAGGCATCCTTGTAAGAGGATTCGCAGTAGGTTAAAAACTTCTAGGAGAAAGTGAGGACTGCAGATGCTGGAGATCAGAGCTGGAAGTGTGTTGCTGGAAAAGCGCAGCAGGTCAGGCAGCATCCGAGAAGCAGGAGAATCGACATTTCGGGCATGAGCCCTTCTTCAGGAAAGTTTCATCAGATTCTTGCTGTTGATTTAAACTTTTGCTATTTTAATCTTCCATCCTTAGATGGCATGGTCATGGTATAGTTATTCCTTGCCAGTTTACTGTACTTTTAGTGTTTGAGAGACCTTGTCAAATCACAGGGCAAGCTGTGGGTAACAAAAACTTTATAATTTATACCTCACTATTGAATTCGGTCTGCAAACCAATCACACTTGGCCATTGTGCATTCAATGCCAGTCATACTGCTGTGAAGAACACTGCCAAACATGATTTGAATGCTGAAGTCACAGCTTTGCTATGTCACCACTCTGGGTAGGCCTTCACTTGAACCATGCTGAGACCTGCCTCCTGGCGATTTAAATAAATAGGTCTGTAGAGGAGGCTTTAAACTAAATAGCCTGAGGGTGGGGGTGAGGTGGGTTTTGAGAGATGGAAAACATAAGCTTACAAAGAAAAATGATATGGGGTCATTAAAGGGCATTTATTAAACCTGTCTCTGTTATGTATTACTAAATCCAATACAGTTTGATCTCTTGTTGGAGATCATATTGTTCTAGGAAACAGTCCTGAATCACACTATGAATTCTCCCTCATACCTATCTCAGCCAATCTGATTATTCCAACCTATGTGAAGGTTAAAGTCACACATGATTAATGTACTACCTTTATTCTATTCTCTCATTATCCCTGATGTGCTCTTTGGCTTACAGTATAGTTACTGTGGGGGCCTATAGACTACTCACACAAGTGTCTACCTCACCTTGTTATTTCTTACCTCCATCCATATGGATTCTACATCTTTCAGTCACAAATCAGTTCTTGTTATTGCCCCTATTCTATTCCCATATTAACAAAACTTCTTGACAACCCTTTTGTCCCTGCCTGTATTTTCAAACAGTCACCGCTCCCCCCCCACCCCACCCCACCTCACACATACAATATTTGGTTCTCCTTGCATTCTTGTAAGCATTTGTCTTTATAGTAGCAGACTTAATAACATTTCAAAACTGCTAAGCAATCAAATTGTGAAAGGTGACGATGAAATAAATCCCATAACTATCACTATTTGCCAAAGCACTAGGGAAACTAATTGGGCTAAAGATTGATAAATTCCCTGGACTTCAAGGGTTAAAACCCAAGGTAATAACGGAAGTAGCTACAGAGAAAATGTATGCATCAATAGCAATCTTTCAAGAATCTTAGAATTCCAGAATGTCTCAGAGGACTGAAAAACTGTCAGTGTAGTACCCTTATTCAAAAATGGAAGGAGACAGAAATAGGTAGCTTACACCCGTCATTTGGAAATTGCTGCAGCATATTATAAAGTATTTAACAGCACAGCATTTAGAAAGACATCATTTTCAGCATGGCTTCTTGAAGGGGAAATTATGCCTGACAAATTTATTAGAATTCTTTGACGATGTAACAAGCATGATAGATGAAAGGAAATCAGTAGATGCAATACATTTTGATTTCAAAAGGTGTTTGATAAAGTACTGCATGTAAGGCTGTTTAATACAATAAGAACTCATGTTGTAAGGGTAGTATTTGAGAATGGATAGAGGATTGCTTAAATAATAGAAGACCAAGAGTAAAAACAAAAGAGACATTTTCAGGATGAGAACCTATAACTAGTGGAATGCCCCAGGGATCAGTGCTGAGACCCCAATTATTTATGTCATATATTAATGACTTGGATGAGGAAGTGATTATAGTATAGCCAAGTTTGAAAATGACACAGAAATAGATGGGAGGGAAGTAATAAGAATGACACAGAGTTTACAGACAGACATAGATAGTTGAAGTGAATGGGCAAAAAACTTGGCAAATGGAATATTATGTGGGAAAATGTGAAGTGATGCACTTTGGCAGGGAAAGAAAAAGTTCATTATTTTAATGAAGAGATAAGTGCAGAAACCTGGAGTACAGAGGGATTTGGGAGTCTTTGTTTGTGAGTCACAAAAAGCTAGCATTTAGGTTCAGTTGGCAACAGAGAAGGCAAATGGAATATTAGTCTTTATTTAATAGGAAGCAGAGTGTAAAAATAGAGAAGTCTTGCTAAAACTATACAAGGCAGTAGTTAAGCCTCACCCAGAATACTGTGAACAATTTTGATCCCCTTATCAAAGAAAAAACATACTGACATTTTTGGAGGGAAGCAAAAGAAAGTTCATTATCTTGATCCTGGGTATGGAAAGAATTTCTTACGAGGAGCAGTTGTGTTTGTATTCATTGAAGTTTAGAAGAAGAGAAGTGAAAGGAGATCTTATTGAAACATGTAAAATTCTTAGACGATATAACAAGGTAGATGTGGAGAGGTAGTTTTCCTGTTGTGGGAGAGCTTAGGACAAGAAGGCATAATCTCAGGGTAGAAAATGGGATGGCACAGTGGCTAGCACTGCTGTCTCATTGCGCCAGGGACCTGGGTTCAATTCTCACCTTGGATGACTGTCTGTGTGGAGTTTGCACATTCTCCCCATGTCTGCATGGGTTTCCTCCCACAGTCACAAAGATGTGCAGGTTAGGTGGATTGGTCATGCTAAACTGTCCATAGTCAGGGGTAAATATAGGGTAGGGGAATGGGTCTGGGTGGGTTACTCCTCAGAGGATTGATGTGGACTTGTTGGGCTAAAAGGCCTGTTTCCATACTATAGGTAATCTAATTAAAATTATCATTTAAGATGAGGAGGAATTTCTTCTCTCACTGGATAGTCAATCTATGGAATTCTTCCCCACAGAGAGCTGTAGAGGCTGGGTCATTATGTACTTTCAAGGCTGAGATAGACAGATTTATAATTGGTAAGTGAATCAAGAGTCATAGGAAAAAATCAGGAGAGGGTTGTTGATGATTATCAGATCAGCTGCAACATCATTGAATTGCAGAGCAGACCAGATGGGCCAAAACAATTTCTATAGCTCCTGAATTTTATGGCTTCATGAATGAACAATGCAGTAATTACTGGAGTGAGTTTGTTAATTTGTGTTATTTTGATAATTCAACAACCAGACCACATAAGGGCCCAACCATTTTTACCAGGATATCGTGAACAACAGTTCAGTTTGTAGAGAACGATGGGGTAGTAGAAGAATATTTGAAGCATTAACAGACGTAGAAGGAGCAACGGGACTTGGAGAAGGAAGGGTTGTGGCAGCTGGCATGTGCAACTTTCAGTTAGTGTCCATGATCTTTCAAACATAAACACCACAGCTATTCCCTGTGCAAATTATCCACATCTCACCTTCCCTCCATGGCAACTGCTCTTCCTGAGACCGAAAGAAACAATGGAGAGTCATAAACACAGCCCAGTCCAGCACGCAAACCAGCCTCCCAAACGCTGACTTCAATTATATTTCCCAGTGCATTGGAAAAGCAGTTGTATTGTCTTCCATTTGGCAGAAGATAAACACAATTGTATAAATGTACAAACAGATTCAAGAACAGCTTCTTCTCTGCAGTTATCAGACTTTTCAATGGGCATCTTTAATGTTAATGTTGATCTCTTTCTGCATCTTCTCAGCAGTTGTAACATTTTATCCTGCACTCTGTTTTGTTACTCTGATGCACTTGCATAGTATAATCTGATACACTTAATGGTAAGGTCCTGGAGAGTGTTGCTGAACAAAGAGACCTTGGAGTGCAGGTTCACAGCTCCTTGAAAGTGGAATCGCAGGTGGATAGGATAGTGAAGAAGGTGTTTGGTATGCTTTCCCTTACTGGTCAGAATATTGAGTACAGGAGTTGGGAGGTCATGTTGCAGCTGTACAGGACATTGGTTCGGCCACTTTTGGAATATTGCATGCAATTCCGGTCTCCTTCCTATTGGAAAGATGTTGTGAAACTTGAAAGGGTTCAGAAAACATTTACAAGGATGTTGCCAGGGTTGGAGAATTTGAGCTATAGAGAGAGGCTGAACTGGCTGGGGCTGTTTTCCCTGGAGTGTTGGAGGCTGAGGAGTGACCTTATAGGGGTCTATAAAATTATGAGGGGCACGGATAGGATAAATAGGCAAAGTCTTTTCCCTGGGGTCGGGGAGTACAGAACTAGAGGGCATAGGTTTAGGGTGAGAGGGGAAAGATATAAAAGAGACCTAAGGGACAACTACTTCACACAGAGGGTGGTACGTGTATGGAATGAGCTGCCAGAGGAAGTGGTGGAGGCTGGTACAATTGCAACATCTAAAAGGCATTTGGATGGTTATATGAATAGGAAGGGTTTGGAGGGATATGGGCCGAGTGCTGGCAGGTGAAACTAGATTGGGTTGGGATATCTGGTCGGCGTGGATGAGTTGGACCGAAGGATCTGTTTCCATGCTGTACATCTTTATGACTCTTTGACTCTAAGACAACACTTTTCACTGTACTTCTGTACATGTGACGGTATTAAATCAAGTAAAATTAAATCTTTAAGCATTGGTATCTGTCATTATGATGGTAGAAATTTTATCTTGTACAGTAACGAGTTGACATTGCTTGACATCAACCTCAGTTTCTATTATGACATTCACATATTGATGGCTCCTGCTTGTACTGCAATGGCAGCTGAGGAACTTGTCATCAAGAAACGTATCCTGTTGGGTTCTCTGGATTCTCTGATGGAATCATTTTCATAGAAGAAAGGATGATACAAGTTTTGCACTAAGCCCTGTGATGTTATTGCTGGATTCCTCCATGTTCCTTGTCAGTGACGACAAACATGCCAACAGACTTATCAAAATGAAAGTATCCCTGCATGCATATTATTCAAACGGGTTTAATTAGAAGCACACTAGCTTTCGGAGCGACGCTCCTTCATCAGGTGATAGTGGAGGGCTCGATCGTAACACAGAATTTATAGCAAAAATTTACAGTGTGATGTAACTGAAATTATACATTGAAAAATTGATTGTCTGTTAAGCCTTTCATCTGTTAGAATACAGTGATTATTTCACTTCTTTCATGTGTAAATCACAAAACCTTTTTTTTAAAGTTGCATTCTTGGGTTAGCTGTTAACAATGGTGATAGCTAGACAAAATGTTGAAGGTGTTGGTCCCCTGTGTTCTCTGTCTATGCCATGATGTTTAGATTGATTCTAATCTAAAAAGTGAGATAACAGAGTTTTACATAAATTCACGCAGTTTTTGAGCTCAGAGTTCTACACGAATGAATGCAGATTTTGAGCAAAGTACAATGTAACTCTGCAAGTACAAATTCATCCCACAAAATATATGTGTGCATGTGGGTCTTTGTCTGTCTGTGTGTGTCTGTCTGTCTGGGGTGGGGGTTATGAGTGTGAGAAAGTGTGTGTATGTGTAGTGAGTGCAGCGTGTCTTAAGTCTGTGAGGGGGTGCATGTGTGAGTGTGGGAGTATGTGTGCCTATAAGGGTGTATGTGGGTGTCTGTGTGCCCGTCTGTGTGTACCTGTGTCCGTGTGTATGTGAGAGCGTGTATGTGTAGGATTATCTGTGTGTGTGTGTAGTGCAATGGTGATCACCTGTAATGTGACATGAACCCAAGGTCCCGGTTGAGGCCCTCCCTATGGGTACCGAACTTAGCTATCAGCCTCTGCTCGGCCACATTTCTCTTGTGCCTGTCCCGAAGTCCACCTTGGAGGATGGTCACCGGATGAGTCACATGAGCCAATGTTGTCTATCTTATACGTTGCAGGCAAGGATGCCCGGAGGCATGGTACATTGGGGAAACCGAGCAAAGGCTACGACAATGGATGAATGGGCACCCCACAACAATCAACAGACTGGAGGGTTCCCTCCCAGTTGGGGAACACTTCAGTGGTCCAAGACATTCAGCCTCGGACCTTCGGGTGACCATCCTCCAAGGTGGACTTCGAGACAGGCAGCAGAGAAAAGTGGCCGAGCAGAGGCTGATAGCTAAGTTCGGTACCACAGGGAGGGCCTCAACCGGGACCTTGGGTCATGTCACATTACAAATGATCACCATTACACTACACACACACACTGATAATCCTACACACACACACTCTCACATACACACGGACACAGGTAGACACAGACGCGCACACAGACACCCACACACACCCTAATAGACACACACACTCCCACACTCACACATACACCCCCTCATAGACTTAAGACACTCTACACTCACTACACACACACACACTTTCTCACACTCATAACCCCCATCCCAGACAGACAGACACACACAGACAGACAAAGACCCATATGCACACATATATTTTGTGGGGTGAATTTGTACTTGCAGAGTTACATTGTACTTTGCTCAAAA
The DNA here is from genome assembly GCF_037043375.1 of Chiloscyllium plagiosum. Lineage (NCBI taxonomy): Eukaryota > Metazoa > Chordata > Chondrichthyes > Orectolobiformes > Hemiscylliidae > Chiloscyllium > Chiloscyllium plagiosum. The sequence goes on from NW_028270150.1 coordinate 60,917,752, forward strand.
TCTGCATGCATTCATGTAGAACTCTGAGCTCAAAAACTGCATGAATTTATGTAAAACTCTGTTATCTCACTTTTTAGATTAGAATCAATCTAAACATCATGGCATAGACAGAGAATACAGGGGGTCAACACCTTCAACATATTGAGGAGAAAGTGAGGTCTGCAGATGCTGGAGATCAGAGCTGGGAATGTGTTGCTGGAAAAGCGCAGCAGGTCAGGCAGCATCCAGGGAACAGGAGAATCGACGTTTCGGGCATAAGCCCTTCTTCAGGAACAGGAGAATCGACGTTTCGGGCATAAGCCCTTCTTCAGGATTCCTGATGAAGGGCTTATGCCCGAAACGTCGATTCTCCTGTTCCCTGGATGCTGCCTGACATGCTGCGCTTTTCCAGCAACACATTTCCACCTTCAACATATTGTCTAGCTATCACCATTGTTAACAGCTAACCTGAGAATGCAACTTTAAAAAAAAGATTTTGTGATTTACACATGAAAGAAGTGAAACTATCACTGTATTCTAACAGATGAAAGACTTAACAGACAATCAATTTTTCAATGTATAATTTCAGTTACATCACACTGTAAATTTTTGCTATAAATTCTGTGTTACGATCAAGCCCTCCACTATCACCTGATGAAGGAGTGTCGCTCCGAAAGCTAGTGTGCTTCCAATTAAACCTTTTGGATTATAACCTGGTGTTGTGTGATTTTTAACTTTGTACATTACAGTCCAACACCGGCATCTCCAAATCATGCATATTATTCAGTCTTTTTCTGCATGCTCCCAGTTTTGGTCTTGCTTGAGACTAAGATCATACAGAAAATTTGAATTTACAGTTGTTGCTTGAAAAGCTCATGCAACTAGACTAAAAATAAACTTTACTACACAAGAATTTAATAACAAACTTGACTGTATCAGAGTTTAGCTACAAAAGTACTACTGACTTTATATGATTTTGTAAAGACTTATTTTTCAAACCTGGAAGTATGAAAAGTTCTGTGAGCATTTTAATTTTGTTGTGTTCCCTTATACTGTCAGGATATTAAGTGTTCTTTCCTTTCTCTTGGAATCAAGCTAGAATGTGCCATAGTTTTCATGAATTTGATGATTCTTGCTATTCTCCAAGAGTCCGGTTCTTTGGGTATTTCCAGTAGTATCCAGCTAAGTGAGCATCAAATGTGCCCAAAGCACCTCACAAAGGTGGATGCCTCAGCTCAAGTACAGGGCTCATGTAGTCTTGTTTTGTGACTCCAGATTGGAAAACACCTTCGGTTTATGTAAACCCTCTGTTATTATTACACATTTCATTTAGTGCTTTTAGCAGATTGTCTCCTTCTGCCTGTTTCATAACTGCTCTCAATCTGGCTGACCATTTCTGTGAGAACTCACACAGATAAACTTAGAATAAAAATAAAGGGATCTTGTGAAACAGTGGTAGTGATTGTACCTCTGAGGCAGGAGACTCAGATTCAAGTCTAGCCTGAAAGGGTCTGATCCTACATGGGTGGGTATTGGGACCACGACTTTTCACTTTATACATTGATGATGGAGGGAAAGGAACTGAGTGCATGCTGACTATATTTGCAGATAATAAAAGATAGGTGGAAGGTTAGTTAGTATTGAAGAGGTGGGGAGGTTGCAGAGGTATTTGGACTGGTTAGAAGAATGGGCAAAGCGCTGGCAGATGGAGACAATGTGGGAAAGTGTGAGGCCATACACTTTGATAGTAAGATTAGAAACATGGACTATTTCCTAAATCAGGAGAAATTCCAAAGTCAGAAGTACAAAGAGACTTGGGAGTTCTAGTCCAGGATCCTCTCAAGGTAGTTGCAGTTTGAGTCAGTAGTTAGGAAAGCAAATGTAATGATGGCATTTATTTTGAGAAGACTTGAAACTAAAAGCAGTGATCTAATTCTGAGTCTCCATAAGACTCTGGTGAGACCACTTTTGGAGTATTTTGTGCAGTTATGGGCCCCATATCTCAGGAAGGATGGTCTGGCCCTGGAGCATGTTCAGAGGAGGTTCACGAGAATGATCCCAGGAATGAAAAGCTTAACTTATGAGGAATGTTTGGGGAGGAATGTTTGAGGACTTTGGCCCTGTACCTGATGGAGTTTAAAAGGATGGTGGGGGCAGGGGGGGGGGATCTAATTGAAATTTACAGAATGCAGAATGGCCGAGACACAATGATTTTGGAATGTGTTTCTATCGGTAGGAGAGACCAGAATCCGTGGGCACAGCCTTAGAGTAAAGGGAAGACATTTAGAACAGAGATAAGGAGAAATTTCTTTAGTCAGAGTGTGCCGAATTCACTGCCACAGAAGGCTGTGGAGTCCAAGACATTGAATAGATTTAGGACAGGGATAGATAGATTCTTGATTTCAAGAGGATCAAGGGTAATGAAGAGAAAACAGGAGAATGGGATCGAGAAACTTATCAGCTATGATTGAATGGCCGAGCAGACTCATGAGCGGAATGGCGTAATTTCTGCTCCTATGCTTTATGGTCTTGTGGTCTTTTCCTGAGCTGTGTAATAATATCTCTGAAATGGCTGAATAGAAATATTTGATAAGCTCTCTTCTGGAATAACCTATTTCCAAAGTGGTGCAGCACAGTTGAGGTGCTCCAGATCAAAATTGAAACCAACTAATTTTACTTTCAAAACACCAGTTTATTTCCTTGATGCACATGGAATAACTTAAACCACTTACAGCTATAGATATCGCAGACTGAATCTAACAATATTTTGGCTAAGTGGCAATTACATCAAGTTTCACAGAGGGTTTCACCCTATGAGGCCCTAGCAAGACTTCTGAACATATATTCTCAAACATGCTTCATTAACTACCGACCACCCCCCATGACACACCTGTCATCCATTGCTAGCTCAATGCACCGTGGCCTGCAGATCTCACCACTCGCCAGATATCCCAGAATACACCAACATTCCTGGTGCCAGCACCATCTTTAACCATTGGCTGAACACCCAGTCAAGCTTTAGCATTCTGGAGCTTCGCTTCACTGACAACGTCATTACACAACAGCTCCAAACAAATGCTGCCTACAGCACATTACTGCCAAGCATGACACTTCCTGATACATGCACAACACTTCCTGATACATGCACAACATTTCCTGCTACATGCAGTACCACTTTCTTGGCCCAGTTGCTCCCTGATCTCTGAACCACACAGCTTTTCTGCCCTTAGCCACATTCCATCTGACCACACGATCTCAGGAAGGTGATTGCAGTCGTTAGAAGTCAGTCATCTCAACTCGAGGACACCTCTGTAAGGGTGGTGGGGGGGGGGGGGGGGGGGGGGGGGGGTGGGGGGGAATCTCAATTTGGAAATTTGCAGATTACACCAAAATTGGCTGACAAGATGGTATATGGGATGTTGTCCTTCATTGGCAGAGATTTAGAATACAGAAATAGGGAGGTCACAACTGGAGTATTGTGTGCAGTTCTGGTCACAACTCTACAAGAATGACATAATTGCCCTGGAGAGAATGTGAAGGTTTCTAGAATGTTAAGTGGGTTGGAGAATTGTAGCTACGAGGAAATATTGGTGACGTTGGAATTGTTTTCCTTGGAAGAGAGAAGGCTGAGCGGTGACATGATTGAGGCACATAAAATCATGAGGGGTAGATAGAGTAGACAAGAGGAACCTGTTGCCCTTGGCAGAAAGTTCAAAACCTAGAGGTTATTGATTCAAACTAAGTGGCAGAAAGATTAGAAGAGACTGAGGAATTTTTTAAATGCAGATGATGCTGGGTGCCTGGAATTCACTGCCTCTGTTGATGGTGGAGGCAGAACCCTAAGTAAACACTTTTAAAACATCCTTGGATCTGCACCTCAAGTGCTGTAAGCTGCAGGGCTATGGGCCATGTGCAGAACCATGGGATTAGAGGGGGCATCTGTGTGTCTCTGGATTGACTTGGACAAGATGGGCCAAATGTACTATATCAATGCTTTAACTCACCACAACCTTCTGAAGAGCAAGTACGCACAGACAATAAATGCTGCTCCAGCCAGAGACACTGCCAGTCCATGAGTGAATGAAAACTCACCACTTCTCTGACCTCAATGTTTACTGCACACCAGCATCTTATCATTGTTCATTCAAGGACTGTCACAGACAGGCCAGCATTCGAGCAATTCCTAGGGTGAGCTTTTATTTACAATCGAAAACAAACACAAATAAAACTAACAAAGACTGCAGTTTGCCCCACAATGAGAAATGAGAAACGTGATGACTGATGATTATTTTATAGTGCTGTCTGCTGTATCCATCTTTCATCTACTGCAACCAGGTGTCAATCAAATCCTGCCTAACTTGCAGCACCCAATACAACCAAGCACTGTCATACACAAGTAGAGCTTCCCCTTCCTCGATATCCTCCAACAGTCTGCTTTATTTCCACAGATACTGCCAGATCTGATGAGTTTCTCCAGCAATTTCTGTTTATTGTTTCTATTCCTCCTCCTTGTAAGACTGCTGCCATTCCCTTAACTCCTCAGCATCTAACACATCGCCTCACTGCCTGGTCCAATAATGGGGAACACGCTGTCTAGAATATATTACAGGACAACACACCCCAGAAAGGTTCAAGCAGCAGAACTATATCTTTAACAGCCCTATAATCTGCTTCAGCATTGCTTTAGTTGAAGCACTGTGGCATTGCATCTGAGATCCACATTATCTGGGGGATTGTGAAATGTTATCATCAGCCATGGTCATAGTGGATAGCCCTTATATCCCAGTAATCAGCCTTATAAAGCACCTGGACACTGAAACGCAGCAGGTACATGAGAATACCCCAGTGATTCTACAGGATTGATCCTCAGACTATAGCTGATGGATCCTCTGACCATGGCCTCTCAAAATAACTGACCGGCCTAGGCCAAATCCTGGACTGTATGCAGCCAGTATCCTTAACTGATGTTACTAAGAGCCCCTGATTGATTGCAGCTTACCTTAGCTTCATGGATGAATAGAATACTCCCCACATAAATTGAGAAATCTCCACTTGGTTGAAAGATCATGCATTATGTGTGCCATGCAGACATTTAGCACAAGCTGTGTCTCACTGTGCCACACAGCAAGGTGTCCACCTCTTGAAGTGATCATAACTGATGAACATGATAAGCAGCCTGGCTCTGTATGTGGACTAAACAGCAAGTCAACATAGCAGTACTGTGCGTGCATTAAGTTGGCTGAAGAGCCACTGTGCTAAAAGGCATGGCACAACTAGGTCAGAGTGTTGTGAGCATCCAGGTAATCTGTAAATGAGTGAGTGCTGCGAGAGCAAGAAACTAGGCTTGAGATGCAGCCTGGACTAATCCACGAGCTGACTGCCTCTCCCTATGAGCAGCATCATTGCAATCTGAGATGCTAGTGCACCCTGAAATGCAGCTTTCAACTGCAGAAGTGTCCTGCAAATGGTTTGGAGAAGTGCCCTGAGAGGTATGAGATACTGTCAGATGTCAAATGCCAGTATCCATGGAGGAGGGTGCATGCAGCTGGTGTACTGGAGTATGATGTAAGACATTGTTATCAGGTGTTCAAGATGGCAGCCCAGAGGAGCAAATGATGAGCTGAAGTCACCAGGTATTTGCTCTGACTTTCATGTTTGGATTTGTTGGTGCCTAATTTCCTTCTGGCATGTGGTAGAATAAGGAACTCCATATTAATGAGGCAAGATTTGTTGTAAATGAGACTGTTAGCAAACAATAATCCCCATCAATATGCATCTCATCACTTCCTTGCAGAATTTCAGTTTGACGCCAATGAGTTGTTCCCGACATGGAGAAAGGTCTCTTAGGCAATTCACTTCCAATTCTCACAATATCCCATATCATTTAAGCCTCTATGAGATTCTGCACTTTGACTCCAGTAAGAATCAGAAGGTGGTCACTTATTATTTACTGTTTGCAATTTTCAACTCTGGTCTGGTAATATAATCATAAGTCAGCCTTTGAATTGCAATCGCTTTTGGCTTTTTGAAAAAAAACTTCCCAAATTTGGAATTTTAAATTTCATTTTTATTTTTTAAAAAAGTTTCAACCTCAAAACTGCAAGCTCTATTCCTATAAATTATGAAACAATAAATTACATATTCATAATACACTCTATTGAACTTCCCATCTGTATCCTCTGCAGCAGAATTTGTGCATGCTCTTGTCCTCCAATGAACAGTACCCATGCTATCTTTTCCCGGCCATGTGCCACATGCAGCCTTTATACTATCCCCTGAAGCATTCACAGCATGTATTTCAGAGCTGATGCTGCAAATGTCAGGTTGAGAGATGTAGTTTGATAATCATCAATTCCCTGCTTCCTCTTGGCTGAAGTTCTTGAGATTAGGTAGTTCTCCTATAACGCCGTAGTTGTGTTCCAGTGAAACCTCGCTTAATAGAAAATCACTTAATAGAAATAATGGGGCCTATGGTAAAAGTGGAATTGGGGCAGACCAGCAAAAGATATCAATCACGATCGCTCAAAAATCACTCAAAAGTCTAACATAAAGTATAGTACAGTCTGAATGAAGATTTAAATCATATTTATTAACAAAACAAAAGTAAATTTAACAGATTACATTGAAAAAGTATTGTTAATGCAGGAACAGAGGGCCATCATCATCATCATCACCAGATTCAAGTACAGTTATGGTTGCAGAAGTGGATGGCTTGGGTTGATTGTCTTCTGACTGTATCGTGGGGTTTGGTTTAAAATAGACATCCAGTTTTCATTGCTTTGCCCTTTTTCTTCATCTTGAAGAAGCTGTTCATAGAGTGCCAGATGATATCTTATTGAACGAACTGCTACCCTGTTGCATTTTGCGTTGTAGTCATTGTCTTCCACGAGCTACAACTGCCTCTCAGGTTCCCTCAGGATAGAAGACAAAAGAGTAGTGGAAAGCTCTGTTGATGCTGTGTCCTGGACTTTGTCTTTTTCATCTCCAGCTTTCACTTCCTCTTCAGCGACAAGCTCATGTAGATCAGCTGTAAAGAGGTTTAGATTTAGATTAGATTACTTTACAGTGTGGAAACAGGCCCTCTTCACACTGGGACTCAAGCAGCACTTCAGTATCCTCACTTTCCACTTCTCCAAAGCCAACTTGTTTTATAAGAGCTCTTTGATTTTTGGGAGCTCCTCTGACAGTTCACATCTTTTAAAAACTTGAAAAAATCTGGGAGAAGCTACAGCCAAACTGCATGCAGGCAGTCCTTACTGACATCACATCAAGCATCCACAATAATGTCAATAGCATTCTTGATGTTAAAGCTCTTCCAAAATTGAAAAACACCATCCTTATTATCCCCATCAGCCTCTTGAATATGCACCTTAAATGATAAGTGTTAAAAAGCTGATACTGCACCCTGATCCATGGGTGGTTTTGTTTAGAGGTAGAAATAGCACTTTGATGCTTTCAGAAAGCTCTCAAAGGTGGCAGGATGGCTTGGCACATTATCCAGATGAGGAGATTCTTGAAATCCATTTTTGTTTGGGTTGAAATGCTGTGTAAAAACATCTTCCAAAACATCAACAATAAGGTCAGAAAAAATATGCCCCTTCAATCTTTTCAGCGTTGCCTCTTTTCTGATGTTATGACCTCTCTTTTGCATTCATCACCTGCAACTTTATCACCAGGATACGTCTTACAAACATTGTTGTCACTATGTCCCTCCATTTTTGCAAAAGAAAGAGATAATCTAGGAGTAGATTGTGTGATACGTAGGTACAAGAACAAATTAGAAAGGCAAATGGTATGTATAAGAGAAATGCAGCTGTACAGAAATTATACAGGGCCTATACCGGAATTATATAGGATATTCTTGTCTCAGAGGGACAACAATGAATATTCATTAGTTTAATTTTTGAGATGAAGCTGCTCAATGTACAATACTGTACCTCTCCCATACTCTGACTGCTGTTGACATGGCACGTGCACAGAACGGTACGGTGACTTTGGCGCTGACATCAGTGCATGTGCAGAATGAAACACACAAAATGATTGCTGCTGGAATGGCACTATTTTGAACAGAGGTAAGCATTCTCAAAAATGCTGTTCTCTAATTCTTTAGCAGTTTTATAGCCAAATTGTACTGCCAAAACATGCTCTATACGAGAAGTACAAGTATCTGAAAGAAGAAAGGGTGGGAGGTAAGAGATACATGCTGGCACTATTTGCAATTTGCTTAGCAGAATGAGCAGAAGTGGAATATGAGAAGGGGCTTAAGGAGGAACACACCATCATCTTCCATAGTCCTAATCTCAGTGCTGGTGCAGACTTGGCAATGTTGCTGCAGTTGTGGAACAAAAGTGTGGGTCTGTGCTATGGTGGATGGCTGGAGAAACTAACTAAGAAAATATTTCATAATGCAAAAGCCAACTCATTGCATTACTATATTTTTCACTGTTTAACTCACTTTCATACTCAGTCCATCTCTTTGCGATGTTCCCAAATTCTCCGCAGAATCAGTTCTCCCTCCTCAGGGCAGTAGCCTTCGGGAATTTGATCACTTTCCATTCATGTCAGCAATGTGGCTCATATGATGTAGCTCATCCTAAAACTCATGCTTGGGCATTCCATTCAGCAAATCCCACTAGTCTCATGCAACTCCTTTAAAAAAAAATCTGCTGCTGTTTCCTCTACTCAGACAACTCTTTTACTTGTTCCAAGTTATACTTTGAATCTATACACCTTCAATCTCAAATCTAGTGAGACAGAAGAACTGAAGGAAATCAGTATTAGTATGGAAAAGGTGTTTGGGAAATTGATAGCGATTAAAGGCTAAGAATATCCAAGGCCTGATAATTTATGTCCCAGAGTACTTTAAGAAAGTGGATCCAGAAATTCCATTTACAAGCTCGCTGATGACACCACCATAGTCAGTCGAATCTCAGATGGTGACGAAACAGATTACAGATGGGAGGTGGAAGACCCGGAAAGATGGTGCATTGAGAACAGCCCAGCTCTCAATGCCAGCAAAACCAAGGAACTCATTATTGACTGTCAGAGGGATGTTATTCATGCCCCTTTACACATTAACAGCACAGAGGTGGAACAAGTGGAGAGTGTCAAGCCCCTGGGAGTGTTCAGCGACAACAAGTTTTCTTGGACTCTTCATTTGGACGCACAGGTTACAATGGCCCAACAACATCTCATCTTCCTCAGGCAGCTGAGAACATTTTGCATGATGGTGAATACCCTTGCCAACTTTTATAGGTGCGCCATCGAGAGCATTCTTTCTGGACGTATCACTATTTGGTATAGCAACTGGACCATTCAAGATCAGAGACGGTTACAGAGAGTGGTGAACTCGGCCCGGACAATCACAAAGGCCAACCTCCCATCTATAGAATCCATCTGCCAGGCCCACTGTCAAGGAAAGGCCGTCAGCATTCTCAAAGATCCATCCCACCCTGGAAATGTTTTTCTACAACCTCTACCATCGGGGAGAAGGTACAGAAGCCTGAACACATGCACCAGCCGGTTTCGAAACAGTTTCTACCCTACTGTTGTCAGAATACTGATTGGAGTCACAAACTGTTAGAATTCGCCTGTACCTCTGTTTTTGTTTGCCACTGCTAACCTATTATTTACTTATCTATGTTACTAAACTCTGTGATCTGCCTGTATTGCTCACAAGACAAAGCTTTTCATTGTGCCCCGGTACATGTGACAATAAATTCAACTCAATTCAAATAATGGATCAGTGATGGATATTTTTCAAAATTCCATAGACTCTGGAACAGTTCCCAGGGATTGGATGGTAGCTAATGATTTTAAAAAGTACATCAAGAAAATAACAGAGAATTACAAACTGGACAGCCTGATATTGGCAGAGGGAGAAATGTTAGAGTCCATTCTAAAAGACTTAGTAGGAGAGCACTTGGAAAACTGTGACAGAGTCAGCATGGATTCATAAAAAGGAAATCAAAGCTTGACAATTCTATTGGAATTTCTTGAGGATATAACTAGTAAGTGTTGATTAGGTGCAAGCAATGAATGTGATTTCCTTAGACTTTCAGAAGGTGATCAATAAGGTCCCACATAAGAGATTAGCATGTAAAATTCAAGGCACATGTGATTGAGGATAACATACTGACATGGATTGAGAACTGGCTGGCAGACAGGAAACAAGGTCTAAGAAGAAATTAGTTTTTTTCTGAGCTGCAGTCAGTGACTAGTGAGATACCATGGGGATCCGTACTAAGACCCTCGATATTCATTCTGTATATAATTCAGATGAGAAAACTAAATATAATATCTCCAAGTTTGCCGATAACACAAAGCTGGGTAGGAGGGTGAACTGTAAGGAAGATATAAAGTTGCTTCAGCATGCCTTGGACAAGCTGAGCGAGAGGGTAATTGCATGGCAGGTGAAGTATAACGTCGATAAAAGTAAGGCTATCCACTTTGTGAGCAAAAACAGACCAGTGGATTATTACTTGAATAGTAACAGATTGGGAGAAGGAAATGTCCAACAATATTTGGGTGTCCTTGCGCACCAGTCACTAAGATAACATACAGGTGTAAAAGGTGGTGAAGAAGGTAAACGTATGTTAGATTTCATAATGAGAGGCTTTGAGTACAGCAGCAAAGATGTCTTGCAGCAATTGTAATGGTGTGCAGGTGTGCAATTTTGATCTCCTTATCTGTGGAAGGATGCTCTGGTTACAAAGGAAATACAATAAGAGTTTACCAGATTGATTCTTCCAATGGCATATGAAGAAAAACTGGATCAGTTAAGTTTGTAGTCACTGTAGTTTAGAAGAATGAAGGAGGATTGCATAGAGACCTAAAATATTTGAACAGAACTAGACGGGGGTAAATGTAGTAGGGATATCCCTGATGACCAGAAGGTCCCAGAACGAAGGAATACAGTTGAAGGACATGAAGTAGGCAATTAGGACTGAGGTGAGGAGAAATTTCTTCAACCAGAGAGAGGTGAGCCTGTGGAATTCTCAACCACAGAATTGGTTGAGGCAAAAACATAGAAGGTTTTCAAGAAGAAGTTTTATACAGTTCTTCGAACTAAAGAAATCAAAGAGTATGTGGCAAAAGCAGGAACAGAGTCCTGAGTAAAATGATCAGCCATGACCACATTGAATGGTTGAACAGGCTTGGAGGACTGACTGGCCTCCTCCTGCTCCTACTTTCTATGTTTCAATAATAGCAATAATTCCTCATTTTGCTGACATGAAATCTTTGACCCTAATATATGACAAAAAAATTTATAGAGTGAGATCAGATGTCAAGACACTGGTGTAAATTGAAAATATCAAAATTGATGAAGGAATTTGTAAGAAAAAGTTTGATTATTTACTTCTGAAACAAGATGTGTTAGGAACCAGATAGGCCTTGGCCTGGAACTATATAAAAGATCACATAAAAGTTGCGGTTGAAGTGGTTTTGACTTCTTTGTGTTTAGGAAATGTTGGTAGAAAAACTGTAATGAGTTTCTGGAAGAATCTGAAGGTTTCTGCTGACTAGAAAAAGAAGACAACATTACCAAACAAATGGAAGCAGTAATTGCAGTGCCTTATGCTCTGAATTGAAGGCTCTATCACAAAAGGGTCTTAAAGAAGATCAGGCTATACAGGAATAGCTAAACATTAGTGCCTCAAGGGACATCTCTTCAGTAAGAACGACCACATTGTGCCATCTCCTTCTCAAAGACATAAAACATCAAACTGGATTGAGATTGGTCTGTCCAATGACGGTGATGAGCTTGATGCCTTTTTATTCTTTGTTGTTGCCCTTTACTCATCCACGCTGACTGAACATCCCAATCTGACCTCGTCCTATTTGCCAGCATTTGGTCCATATCCCTCTAAATCCTTCCTATTCACATATCTGTCCAGATGCCTTTTGAATGTTGTAATTTTACCCACCTCCATTACTTCGTCCGGCGGTTTGTTCAATACACACACTTCCCTCTGTGTGAAAAAGTTTCCCCTCAGGTCCTTTTTAAATTTTTCCCCTCTCACCTTAAACCTGTGCCCTGTAGGTTTGAATAGATGTCTGTTTGGCATGGATGAGTTGGACTGAAGGGTCGATTTCTGTGCTATATGACTCTATGACTCTACAACTAGTTCTGTTTCTGTGAGAACTGGTGACATTAGCAATATGTTACACCTCTTCGTCCACAGAAGGATCCAGACACTAGCAGAGACGTTTCCCAGATTCATAGATGATGGATTCATTCTCTTCCACCTGAGGTGACAAAACCAGGCTTTAATGTCAGCTGGTTTCCAAATGCTGCAGGGACCATCCACCGCGTACATCACTCTATGGGCCTCCAGAACAACAGGCAGTGTTAACGCGAGGAGTACCATTCTATAGATATGAAATTGGTATGTGACCACACAATTGGCCTCCCTCTGATAGTTTTATAGTGCTTTCTTCCTGCAGCACTCAGCAATTTTCAGCAATTTGGGGTCTATAAGATGTGATTTGGTGGTTGCTTAGAGATAAGGAATATACCTTCACAATGGCTTGTCACTCCTGACCTTGCAGATGACCTGAGGTCATCTGCAATGAGAACCATGGAGCTACATGCAACATAGCAAGTCATTGAGATTCTAAAGCAGAAACTTCCTTGCTTAGATTGTTAAGGGGGAATCTCTGCAGTTAACACTTGACAGGATCTCCACATTTGTGATAACAAGTGTGTTCTCCATAACCTCACAATATTGAAGGTCAATCATGACCTCCAGTAACCCAGAGGCAAATTTTGGGGATGTGAGGAGAACAAAGTATTGAGACAACATACACCATATGCAACTCAATGGAGGGAGAGAAATCATTTGGGCTAAGACATTGCTTCAGATACAAGCAACTTCCTCACCCTTCCATCTTCCTCACAACACAAACCTTACCTGATCCTTATAGTGCAACCATTTCATACTCTCCATCACGGAGTCCTCTAGACACACATCACTCAATAAAAGCATTAGTTTTGCCTTTGGAGTATAAAGTGTAATGTAAACTGTTCCCAAGCATTCAAACACAGCAACAACAAAACTAATTAGATAAAAGATGTTGCTAAGAGTAAAGCAACTGGTTAGTGGTAAGTGTCTGATTTAATGGGAACCTCACCAAATGAGTGAGATTTGAGAAATGAACTCAAGGAAATTAATCATGGGGTCCTGACTGTAAATGCCTCCCTTTCTCTTTAATAAAAAGGAAAGAACATTTCAAACTATTCTTTTCTTTTAGTAAAAGCTCATAAAATGACAATAGCAAAGTTCAATGAAGAGGATGGACCCATGGATAACTGACAACTTAAGGAACCATTCAGGAGGCAGTAGGAGGTGACATCTGTCAATGTTCATCACTCTTAAAAGCTCATTAGAGAGTGATCTTGCACCCATTACATCAAAGTGCAATATGTCTCACTTAGCCTAGGTCAATCAGAATGGAATGATATGATTGCTCATGATGTGAGTTGTAGCTCGGAAATAATTTTAAAAAACAACCATTTTGGGACCTTCTTGTGGTGCAATGGCAGTTTCCCTTACCATGGGCCAAGAGGCCTGGGCTCAAGCCCTACCTGCACCAGAGGGGTGTAAGAACATCTCTGAATGGGTTGATTAGAAAAATAAGTTAAATCAAAAAATTCAAATATGCAACAGTTTTGAGTGAGCAAGGCTTGTGAGAGATTTGAATTTGTCCTGCTTCCAGTTAGAAGTTGAAGGTCCTTAAGGCATTTGAAAGATACAAGAGACTGAGTGTTGACCTGCACCCTAACTGCAGCAAGGGCCATAACGCACATGTCAAGTCACTGCCCTGCTTTAACAGGTAATATTTATAAACCGACTGGCGTCCAGAGTTACTGCTCTCAATACCTTCCTATTGCCTTATTGGTTAAAGTTTCAAATGAACAAATTATAATTGGGAATAAAAACAACAATTATTTGAAAGGCTCAATAGGTCTAACAGCAACTGTGGAGAGAAATCAGAGTTAACATTTTGGGTTCCATGATCCTGATTTCTCTCTACAGACACTGCCAACCATGCTGAGCCCTTCCAGCAATTTCGGGTTTTGTTCCTAATTTCCAAAAGTCCTTTCAGCTTTAATTATTATCGGGATTGGATTTTAATTTACATAAGACCTTAAACTTACAAATCTCACTTCCTACTCCATTCCCATCATGAGGCAGAAGCGTCTTAGCTTCAACTATTCTTGACCATCTGAAAGCACAAAAACAGAAGGTGAGCAGAGTGATGAGGGCTGAGGAGTAAAGCATGATCATTCTGTCTGTCTTTCCCATTCCTTTGTCATGGCATCTTTCAGGAAGTCTGTGAGGAGTTGAATAATTCAGCTACTTGCTATCATCCAGGATGGTCTCATCAGATGCATTTAATTCTCAAGATGATCTTTTTGAGAATGCTGGAAGGCTGCATTCTTGATGGTCCTCCACTCATCATCCACCTCATCTGCCTGTTGTAGGCCATCTTCTTCTTTAATAGAGAGAGATATATGGTTGAATGCAGTTATATGGATCTCGAGGTTTAGATATCTGTTGTGTGGGTTATGGGGAAACATCGAGCAGTGTGAGAGATGTATGATGTAGAGGCTGACATATGTGAGGATCAGATGAATTCACTCAGCTTTATCACCAGAGTGAGATTGTTAAACTTTTTGAAACATTGCTGCCAGGTTTGTGATATAAAATTCTGAGCACTCAGGACCTATGCCAGCTGCTCTCACTACTGTACATGGGTTTTGTCTAGAAGGGCCTCCTGTCCCATGCTGGAAACAAGGCCTCCTTCTTGTTCTGATCATCTCTAGAATGCATACATGGTCACATCACAATATCAGAGCAATCTCCCATCCCTTGGTTTTCAACTGTTTTTCTCTCTCTCTCAGGCTAATAGCGAGTATTCAGTAGGTTGTGGCACATTGCAGCATCTTCCTTTTTATCATGTCTGTTCTCTTTAAAAAGGGAAGATTGCCGGGAACACATGGTTTCTTCCCAATGCTGCTTGGTTCCCTGGAGAGTGCAGAGGATGTCTGCATTAAAATGGAAACCAAGCTGCGTGGGAGTTGCTCATGGCTACATTCCAATACTGGAAATGAGCAAGGTAGGTTAGTTTATTATTACCACCTTGGTTCCAATGGTGTAGGTATGTCATGAATCATAGCTCAAGAGCTCAAATATTACCTTCTTCCTTATTTATGCACTATTTTTCTACAATGTTATATATTAAGATGCAAGATCATGCTTCAGGTCAGTATTACTATATGCAACACATTGCCATCCTGCACTCTTTGTTTTTGGCTTCCATAATTTTCACATACTATGAATTTCAGCACACCTTGCTAATTTATCCAGGACAGCTGTATATTTACTTGCTTCAAGATTTACTGTTTTATTTAAGATATTATTCCACTTGTAATATTTAAATTGATCTATTTCAAATATAGAATGATTACTCTGATCATTTGAGGTCAATGCTATCTCATGTTATAGTTTCCCATATCTTGACCTATCCCTTGTTTATTGTGATTTGCCAAAAACTTCAAGAACCCAGAATTTCCCTTTTGTACAAATCATGCTAATTAATATAAAATTATCATTACTTCATTCACAAAATATTCTAATTATGTAATATTACATGAATCATAAAGCATTTCTATTCGGTATTCAATTTCTAACATCTAGATTATAACATTTAACATTATAACTAAATTATTATGATCACTTCAGTTGCCAATTCTCATAATTTTAAATCTTCTATGTTTACAGTTTTAATATGATTGTTTTCTATCAGAAAGTAATTAATAAACTGATAGATTGACTTTAAAATAATTTGTTGAAAACATGCAATATAGGCAATGGAGTGCTGTAAAACTTCCTCCTTAACCAAAGATTAAAAGTTACTGTTTAATTTTTATGACCTCACTGTAACATGGAATTGGATTAATTGACTGGATGCAAGAGATTCAATTTTGTGAATGCTATGATTTTTAGTTGTTGTACCATGAAACACTACAGCAGCAATGCTTTATTTTGTAGTCAATTTGTATAAAAATGTGGAGGGACCTTTTTATAAGGAATGATACTGAGGAATATCTGTTGCATTCTTATTTTATTCTTTGTTGAAGATCATTGGCATGGATTGCTTTGTTGGAGGTTTAAAAACCTGCAGCATTGCAAGGGTTAACCTATGGTGACGTTTCTGGATCCAATCATCTTCTGTTGTTCAGTGGCTGGGTCAAAAAGATGCATTCATGAAGCAGAGGGCTCAGAAATGCCCCAATCCCTGCAGCTTACATTATTCATGAGGGGTAAAATCAATTTATTTTGCCAAAACAGCCTTATACAGCATCACAGTTTGGGCGTGGCAGATCACTTCATTAATTATGAGATGCTCTGGTACCATTTGGTACCATATCAAAAGGTATATTGAAAATGAAATACTTCATTTACCTTATGGATATATGATTAATAAAGAAACATTCTCATTGAATGCATTATCATTTATTGTTTTGATGTGGTATTCTGACTGTGCAGAATATCCTTATAAATAGCAGGTAAGATATTTGAATGTGTTCTACAAGACATTGAAAGAAATTCAGTACTTAAATTGTTAATACTCCAGAAACGTGCACACTGAGACAGTGGCTACTGAGGGTACGGAAGAGACGCTTAATATTTAATGAGCTGTCTGGGAGTGGTGGCACGGATGGGTGGGGAAGGAGGGAGGGGGGGAATCTGGTAGGAGAGTATGCTGATCAGCAGCAGTTGACTGTGCAGCTGTCGGCAGTGCCTGTGTGAGCAAGAGAGGGAGTGAGAGAGACAGGGAGAGAAGGAGTGAGAAAGGAGCAAGAAAAGATAGGAAGGGAAAGAAAAGAAAAGGGATACAGGAATCATGTTGTGCTGCATTAGAAGAACTAAGCAGGTACAAAATGTTTGTCTTTTCTATTTATGAAATAACATTCTGTAGTGATCTGCCTTTTCACAAGTTGAAATTTAAATACTTTGGGCAATAGAGATGCTTGAAATGAAGAATTTTTGTTAAAAAAGGTAATTTTGGGACTGCAAGGTATGTGAGATCTGCATGAAAATCTGAGGCGTTGGCCATTACTAGGCTGAAGAATAAAATATGTATTGCAAGATAATGTTTGAATATTAATGATATTTTAAAATTTGATTAAAATATACTCCAGATGCAATTTCATCTTTTAGTGACTACAATGAATTGGAAGATTATTATAGTTCATGTTTGGCTCTGAATTTTAAGAATCTATTTTAGAGCAAAGAGTTAAAATTCCTGAAAGCATCAGGTTCTACAAAGCATTTGGATTCAGCCAATGCTTCATTTGAGAATTCTTTTTCATTTGATATTCAACAAGCATAATGCAAAATCTATGGGATTTAATGCAATATCTAGTTTGAGTTTTTTTTTGTTGAAACAACTATGAATTAGAACAAATTTGCCTTAAGCATTCACATTGTTATACACAAAGGTCACATTTACAAAATTATAGTAACAGTTACTACAACAGTGAGCTAGAGTGTTGATAGGAATGAATAGCCTTTTAAAAAAAATATGGCCTGTTTATCAGTTAATTAATCGAATCTTGTAGTGGAATTTCAGCTTGAGATAATCGAATGGTTTGGTTGCAGAGGTACAGCTTTGGGAGTGGCACCTAATGTACAAGGCTAGCTAACACAGAACACTGGTCCTTGTGGTGGAGTCTTTTCTAACTCTCCTTTGTGTGCTGAATGCATTTTGGAAGATAGGGTGGTTTTCAGTTGTTAATGTATAAAAGAAAAAGGTTTTAAATTTAAACACAAAGTCTAAATTGAATATTGCAAAGAATATTAATATTTGAAAAGATATTCAACCTTAATGTGTTTTAGACATAGGAGACAATAGTCCTTTTTATATTAATTTTAAAATGCAATAAGATTTTGAAAAATGCATCTGGTGGGCAGGTGACCAATGCCAACTTTATAAATGGGAATTTCAATGGCTCAGCCCAGCATGAGCAACAACCTTATATGTCTCCATCTAGATATTGGTTAGGTGGATATAATGGCCACATATGACAACCAATTATTGTATCTTGTTTACAGTAATTGTCCTGAAACTGAAGGGAGATACTCCTGAAAAGATCAACTTGCAATCTAAATGGCATGGATATTCTGATTCAGTCAGTTTACAGATTAGAAATGTTGTTTTCAATTTACTATAAAATCCAAGTGTATTTATTAGAATACACAATGGAAGTTTCATTAATCAATTTAGCGATGATGGTTTAATTGAGTTATAATACAATTTATTTTAAACTGATGGATAAGATAAAATTGAATTTATGAGGCTGTCAATGTAGTTTAAGGTATATGCATCACCTCCCCACTAAATTTGAACATTACTATCTTTTGAAATCAGATTTTCTGAAAGACATATTATTGGACAAACATCAGACCTCCATTAATTTTTTAAAACCTGAATTAAAAATAGCTAAAAAATCTGTTTTTTTTTTAATAAAAAGGAAATTTAAACTGGATGACATATTTTTTAAAAATGCATAATACTATATAACAGTAAATGGTCTTCCTCCTCAAATTAGAAGCATAAACATTTGATTGTGCATTAACACCACATTCTACACAGGACAATTAATAGAAATGATCTGAAATGATTACATTTTTCTAACTATAGCGTACTCCTTGGTTTTAAAAAAATTGATGTAATAAAAGAATGTACACTGAGTGACTGGTCTTTGCTTTATGCCTGAATTAATCCTAGTATTTATTAATCATCAATAATGCACAGCAGCATGTTCATTAGTTCCTAATTCAATTCATCCCTTATGGTTTGGCCTGGACTCAGTTCAGGTGGCTGAGATGTCCAACCAACATTTAACTGAACTAAGCATTTCCAATCCATCTTCACAGGAAAGCTTTATTTTGTACTGGAAATTACCCGTTTTGGTTTTTGGAAAGGTAAAGAAAATATTAGGGTGGGGAGCAGTAAAATTCAAAGTACCCAAATAAAGTAATGATTAGTGAATTTTAACTATTCCAAATATCTGCAGTCATCTATTAACAACTAGCTAATAAGCCTTGATTAAGCAGAAAAAGGTTTAACTGTTACTTATTACAGTGTTGCAAAAGGCGAGCCCCAACTAAACAATAAAATCCTGACTTCTGGGCTATCTTAATTGTACTACTGGGTAATGGTTATTCCTGTAAGACTGAAAATGTAGGGAGTGCTCTCTGTATCTGAGGAAAGTGGGTTGCCAGTCCTCTGGAGAATTTACATCATTTCTGAATCATGCTGATGATGTCAACCTTTGTGCTATGTGATGAGTTTTTGTTACACAATAGACCTAATGTGTTATTTGTCAGTGCTCTTGTTCAAAACCAAAATGCAAGTACTCCTTATTTTAAAAAAAAGTTATGATTTTCTTTTAGTGTAGGGTGTATACCATGTTAATGAAAAATGGAAGCCTCTAATTTCCACTTCCACATAGTGTTTATCTTATATGGTATTTTAAATTTGTCAGGATGAATGGATACAATATTTGTCATTGGAATCTGTACCTAAAGGCATTCAAATACTAAAGTCCAACCAGGATTGGGATAATTAAATACTTGTAAAGGTATAAACTCAATGTTGGTCCCAATTAGCAGCTTTCTAGGAAGCCTTGGTCCATAGACAGACAGAAATAATTGTGCCTCATTATTTATTCTTTTGCCATTCAGCTGAACGGTGGGCATTCTGATATCTCTTGGACCTGGACTGAGTCAGACATTTTGACAATCTTGAGATAATTATTTCAATTTTATTTCCTTTTGGTTACTTTACCTGTATAAATAAAACTATTGTATTCTTGCATTTGTAACAATAATTATTGTTTACTTTTTGGAAAGTGTTTCTTCTCAAATTATGTGTCTATTGAAACTTATGCTAAATATATACAGTTATACATACCCTACCATCCATCATTGAGTGGTCATGACCAAGAGTCAACCTTTTACTAAAAATGTAGTCATGAAATGAAAAAGGTATCACTGCAATAAACTCTATTCCATGTCTCTGATTTCTAATTATATTGGAAGGCACATCTCAGTTGAGGGCAGACGCCTCCCTGTGGGAGGGCAAGCAAAGTTGGTTGTGTGCCTTCTGGCAGACAGCCAAGACGTACATTATTGGAGATCTGGAAGCATATTGCTGTTGTAAGGTGTGGCCCCCAGGCAGTGTAAAGAGAGACTATTAGGAGGACAAAGACAGTGGTAAAGCTTTGTAAGATGGTACATGATGTTAATGGGGAAACTGTATTTCTAAATAACTAGATATTTACTGTTATTTTTCTGATATGAATGCTATTAATTAGAAAATCCAATCAATAAAATTGTCATTAAGTGATTGGTATTTTCATACTGTTCAAAAAATAGGTTATTTGAAATTCCATCCTTCAGTTTTTCTCTGATTTCATAAATCGTCTTGGTTCTCCTTGAGGAATTTTGAATAGAAGTTGCTTCAAATGATATGTAAATATTAATTGAACAAGATGAATGAGATTACATTTATTCCATGGTTTATTTGGAAAAAATGTATAAATGTGACGTTTGAATATTTAACTAGAATCATTTTTAGCTGAGTTAAGATCAGGGTTTATGAAATAGATTTGAAGATTTTAACTGCACTTCAGCACTTCCCTGCATTCAGGATCGCACTAGTTTGTCCTGAAGCTTCTAAACTATTTTTTACCTCAGGATTTGCTATTGATACCTAGTGCAAAAGATTCAATTCCTGCAATATTTAATAGAAGCAGATTGCATATTGTTTCACAGCAGATCCCACAGCTATTGTTATTGTTTTCTCATCATTGTGAGCGACCATGATTTTTTAAAAAAACTTAAGAAGCATCAAATCACTGCATCATATCACAAATGTACCTCATGAACACTTAGCATCTTGAGACTTTTAGTTTGTGACTAGAACAGTGTTGTGTCAGATCCTACCACAGGTCTATGCCAACTGAACACAACTCTGTCTAACTCTGCATTTGTTTTCTCATTTACTTGTGTTGTATGTCCTGACAGTCAAAGCAGTAGTACTTTTTATGTTTTTCCAGTTGCAAGGAGCTTCAAATCTGTTTTACACCTAATTAGCAGAAAATGGGAAAGAAGCTATTGCAATATTTGGGGCAGGTAGACAATGTATAAATATGTGCAAAACAAACAGCTCTCATCAGGAAATGCTCATTAGTGTTCCAGGAGTACGTAATTTCTTCCATCTGTTAGTACAGTGAAGCTCCTCAGTCATTTTGTCTGTTTGCATTCTATTTTTGGTGGTGAAAGTATCTTCCTTGTAACAAATCTGCATCATATAAACTTTTTTTTATGTTGGACTGTAACTGATTTTCTTAAATATTTTTTATTTCTAAGTGGGAAAGAAATAAATGCATTGCGCTTGTTGCTTCAATCCGTGTTTCGAGAATGGTGATGGAGAGGAACAAAACATTACAGGACCTTGAACATCACATAACATAACATAGTGGCTGAAAACTGTGGTAACATTTGACACTCGCATCTTATTTTGCAGCCAGAACATCCTCTCACAGCTAAACAATGAGTGGTAATGGTGTTGAAAATGGTAGAGAATCTCATGATCCATTAACACTGTGCTAGTGAAAAGTAGATACGTGAAGCAACTTTGTAATATGCAATATGGGAAATAACTATGGTGAAAATTATTAAAAGAAACTGTAGCAGAAAAAATATTTGGATTCAGTTTTAACTGGAGACCAGTTTTCAATAAGTGAACAGAAATATTAATTGGGAACACACCCACAGCTCCAGAAGTAATTCCTGAATTGTCATTAACTTTCAGGCCCTCAACTAAATTCAATTCCAGACATGAAGTCCAGATAAACCCACAATTTGTTTGTCAGCAGGAGGCTGTTGGCTGGACTGCTTGTAGGTCATCCTATGGGTTGCCAATCATTAAAAAGGGGATGGGGTAGGAGATTCACAGCACATTCTCGTCAAACAGTCCAATGGCTCGCCTGACCTGAAAGGAAGGTGAAATAAATAATTCATTAAAATATTCTTCTTCCAGCTCAATATGCTTCTTGGTTGACACTTTCATTTCCCATGTAGGCCACAATCAAGAACCTGACAGGAATTTTTAATTTATGTTCAATAAGTGAATTGTGTTTCATCAGTTTTGGATGAGTACTCATCCTACTGACTCAGGAGACTCCGTGAGAATGTGAATCTATCAGCTCCTGTCAGTCTTAGCTTGGGTAAGTGTTGTGGACACATTTGAACTCCTTTATCGTCAAGTGGGTATAGTAAAAAAAATCACTTTTATGCATCAATTAGATAATTAATATTCAAGAATAATATGGAATAAGCATCACTTTTCTTTGCCATCCTCTTCCTATCCTGTCCTGGCTGTAACTACACTTGCCAGGTGATCAGCTGTCATGATCTGCTAAATTTATCTGTTGTGTTATCCTCACACATTCACTGCAGCTTGTCTACCACTCTGTGTCTTGAATCCAATTATGTCCAGCTCAAATTCTCCGTAGGCTGCTCTCCATGTTGCCCTCTGGAAGAGACCTCTATAACTCTTCAGCACTCATCAAATGGCCAAAATACTGACTTTTTTTCTATTTTGGACAACATTTTTAAATTTACATTCTTCTTCCTTATTTGTTTTATGGTCTCTATTTGGAATTTTGAGCACTTCCTTATTTGTCTTATGATCTGTATTTGGAATTTTAAGATTTGGCAAAAAAAAGAGTAAGATAACTTTTTGGATGCATCACTATTCGTGTTATTTAACATGAGGATGTGAAAGGTCTGTTCGTTTTCAGAACAATCTGACATGAACAAGCTTACACCATTAATTCAGCATAATGGATGTGTAATGGGTGAGATCAATAATGAGCATCAGTTGTTCCCTCATCTTGCAGATAACAATTGTAAGCATTAAAATTGACCAGTCATCAAAATAAAAGCATAATTACGATGCACTCTGTGTCAAAACTACTAAATTTATCTTCATCCCCCTGGACAGTGAGCTGTGATAGCCCCACATCTGCAGGAAACCTGCAATTCTGGCATCATTTGATTAAAGCCATAAAACATTGTAGTTCATTGGAAGAGTCTGGAATCCATATGAATAGGGAGAGTTTTCAATCACTGAGTAACCAGTTGGTGTGCTGAAATTACTGTGCAACATGCAGCTCTGCGCAAGCTTTCCTGGCAGTTGACATGATGCTTTCAATTTGTCTTCAGTTTCCCTTCTATTTGCCCCAAATAATTTGGTGACAATCTGGCAGTTTAGGAACAAAGGTTATCCTCTCAAAATGCGGCCAATGAAGCCTCTCAAACCCAAATGCAAATGAAGAGATGAGGCATATCAATACAATGTCTCCATTACCCAATGCCAATCTCTCCAAATCACTGTATTAAGAGTGCATGACAATGCATCTTCAGGTACTGTGCATTCCCCCACCTCTACTCCCAATGGGCCTTTTGACTTTATCAAGACTTGGAAAGAGAAAATTGTTAGAAGCTAGAGGTAATTGCATATAATTGAAAAAGAGAATTTGCCCAGTGAAGAAACAAACTTTATTTGTAGATTGTGAGATAACCATTAAGTAATAGGTGAAATAATTATGATACTTGGTGATGTACATCTAATTGCTGCATCCACTGCAACAGCTAATGTTGTCTGTGGGAGAGGCATTACTCTGGATGATATCATATAAAGTTTGTTATGGTGACTACATCAATATTTAGTTACTTTTACAATATCAGTCAAAGTTAATAACATCAGTTCTTTGCCTAAGGTTGCCATAGTAGCCTCAGTGGCTTGGGGGTACATAGAATCAGAATATCTACAGTGTGGAAACAGGCCCTTCAGCCCAACAAGTCCATACCGACCCTCCAAAGAGTCACCCATCCAGACCCATTCCCCTACTCTACTCTCCTATATTTACCCCTGACTATTGCACCTAATCTACACACCCCTGAACACTATGGGCAATTTAGTATGGCCAATTTATCTAACCTGCACATCTTTGGATTGTGGGAGGAAGCCGGCGCATGCGGAGGAAACCCATGCTGACATGGGGACAATGTGCAAACTCCACACAGACAGTTGCCCGAGGCTGGAATCGAATCCGGATCCCTGGCACTGTGAGGCAGCAGTGCTAACACTGAGTTCTAGATTAGCACAGTCTATTAGAAAGATACAAAGGCTTTGCAGACAGTCCAGAGAAGGTTCACTGGGTTGATTCCGAGTATGGAGGGACTGTCTTTAGAAGGAGAGGTTGAGCCTTTCCTCATTGGAGCTTAGGAGAAGAGCTTGTTGCCCATGAAGGAGAATCTAGGACTGGGGCATAATCTCAGAGTGAGGGGACAACCATGTTAAAACAGATGTGGAAGATTTTTTTCTCTCAGAAGATAGTCAATCTGTGGAATTCTTCATTGTAGAGAGTTGTAGGGCCAGAGTTGATAAGTATATTCAAGACTGTAAAGCAGGTAGCCAGACTGGGTCAGCCTCTTGGTGGGTGGGTTAGGTTAAAATGTTTACTCTCCATCAGACTAACCCTTTGGCGCACTGCTGTTCCAAAGGTGAAAAGCCCATGAAGTCCCTTCTCCCATATATGGGCCTTCTCCTGCAATAGTGTACTGGTTTGTCCTGGAAAAGGAAGTCCTTGCTTACTTTATGAAATGTGGTTATCAGTGGCTTAGCTAGTATTTATCATCTTTACCTAATTTCCTTGAGAAGGTAATGGTGAGCTACAGTCCATGTGTTGCAGGGCCACCCAGAGTGCTTTTAAAAAGGAGGTTCCAGGATCTTGATCAAGCCACAGTGAAGGAATGGAGCGAGAGAGATCCGAGTGAGGAAAGTGGATAGTTTTGGAGCAATTTGCAGTTGGTGGTGTTCTCATGAATGTGCTGCTCTTGTCCTTCTCGGTGGTAAAGTGCCTTGGGGAATCAGGAGTGAGTTGTATGCTGCAGTCTCTGGCCTCTTGTTGCCACGGTATTTTTCTAATCCAATTTCTATTTAGTGAGCGGCATACTGCAGAGGCCTGAACATCTGTGTGTGAGGGTAGAAGGGCTGTATAGTTCAAAGAAACATAAGGCATGTGTAAGGGAGGTCATTAATAATAAAAAATGTGAGAGGGACAGAAGAAGAGGCAGCAGCTCCAGGCACTGCTGAAGGGTCCTGCATTGATTGGATGAGGAGAATATGAAAGGGAACAGATTTTCAGTGTTACAGCATTAGAGATGTAAAAGCTGTATGAATATTTCTATTTAGCACATTTCTTCAGATTCTTAAACATACTTGAAATATTTTTGCAAGGCGTTCAGTTCCAAAGTTTTAAAATACAGGCAATGAAGAAGTAGCAGCACACACTCCTCCTATATTCTGGAAATAAACTAGTCCTCTTTTCTTTTATCTCCTGAAGTCTCCAGGGCATTGATGGAAAATCCAGCCTCCCAATAGAGAGTTTCTATCTTCTCCTACACAGAAACCAGTCTCAATTGAGCTCCGCTAGGAATATTTCTTTTTCCCTTTTTTAAGAGAAAGCAGCAGGGAGATATGTCAGGACATCCAAGACTCTTCTCAATGGGCATAATGGAGAAAGTGAGGACTGCAGATACTGGAGATCAGAGCTGAAAATGTGTTGCTGGAAAAGTGCAGCAGGTCAGGCAGCATCCAAAGAGCAGGACAATCGACGTTTCGGGCATGAAGTAGGGCTCATGCCCGAAACGTCGATTCTCCTGCTCCTTGGATGCTGCCTGACCTGCTGCGCTTTTCCAGCAACACATTTTCAGCTCAATGGGCATAATATCTAATAACCAGTACAATTTGTGCTGGCAGCTTGCCCATCAAATTTATAAAAGATAGACTTGATGATGACATTGTAAGACAAGAATAAAATCAATTGAACATTGCTTCCAATATCTTTTTAAAAATATTTCAAAGTCTTGAATTAGTTTTTCTTGTTATTCTGTGGAACTTCACTTGTGTTTGAATCTATTGTAGTATCCAAAAGATCATTACATTACAACAGTACTATCATTCCATCTAAATTATGTAAAGTAACATTTATTTACCTGGAGATTGCTTTTTATAATAAGGCAGCTATAAGAACTATTCTTATTTAATTTGGATGATTGACAGGCAATAATGGTTCCTACATGCAACTGTTAGGTCCTCAGCACTAATACATATTGGATTGAATGCTGTTCGAACAGACATGGAACTGGCCAATGTGAATCACTTTATACAAAAACTAATGGTGTGACATTCCCGCTCGAAATTTTCTTGAACGTTGGTTGGTAATATACTCACCTCCAAATCAAATTGTTGTGATTATAAATCCCAATCTGGAATTAAACACACAATCTTGGCTCAAGCATCAGTTCAGTCCTGAAATGGCATTTTACAGACAAGATCTTAAACTGGGATCCTATTTGCTTGGTGAAGAATAGGGGCATTTCCCAGAATTCCTGGTGGACCTGATGTCAATTCCCATTGGTATCTCTGGTACTTAGTATTCATTGTGGAGTTCAGCTGGAACTGGTTTCTGTGTATTAGAAGATTAAATGTCTATTGGGAGATTGCCCAGATTCTCCAATGTGCTGGAAACATCAGTTGGATAAATAAGAAGAAAGGGATAAATAAAATATTCCTAAGTAAATATTATTTAAAAACAAAGATAGGTTGATCATCCATTTTGGACTGTTCTGTATGTAAATTAACTGTTTCAAATACTTTCAAGGGGTGGGTGTTGGTGAGAAGGCCAGCATTTGTTGTTCATCACTAATTGCTTTACAGATTAGGTTTGCCTACAAAGTAACAAGAGATGACAATTGAAATTTATTTCATTGGCTGCAAAATGCTTTAGGATGTAAAAAGATTATGTAAATCTTCCTTTCTTATTACATCTTCCTTGTGGTTGCAGTGCTCTAGCAATTTCCAGGGAAACTATTTCTACTTTAATTTGGGAAGATACCACTTACCCTGTAAACCATTAACAATGTAAACTAAACACATCAATTTTAGAAGATAGGATATTTCCAATATGTTTTTTTTTGCAGCTTAATTCTGGGGTGCCAGGAGGATTTGTCAGACAACTAGAGGTTTTCTGCCACCATATTTGCATGTAGTCTTATTTGGTGACAAGATTAAAGATGTGAAATGATGCAATTGTGTTAAAATGATGCACAGCATGGATTTTCAACAATGGATCTTCTATATATAAATGCACAAGACCAAACGTCATCCCTTTTCTTCTTATTTAGAAATGTTGTTGGAGAATTTTTCAGTGAAATACATCAAAGGAGCATGTTTAGGGTCTCCTGTATAGTTCAAGAGGTTTGAAGACTTTATTTCATGTTTTGGTATTTTCTAGGGAGGGCAGGTTTTGAATTTCATCTGTAAGAAGGGTGATGTGAACCAACAGAAAGTTCATGCTACCTACCTGGAAGTAGCAAGTCCTGAATCCAAAAATGTGTGCTGTTTTCAACTGCTCCACCACCTAGTTGTAGCATCCCTACCTCTGAGCCAGTCGGCCTGTGTTCAAGTCCCACCTGTTCCAGAGGTTTGGAATAACATATCTGAACAGGTTGCTGTTAAAAATATCGAGAATTACAGATGGCTCAGAACAGGCTAAGTTCTGACAGGGTCTTTTTCTGCTTAGGGGCAGTTTGTGAGTTGAGTTTTCATCATGATTCCACCAGTTCCGGGGACACAGTGTAAATACACACCAGGTGTGTGATGGTCTCACGAAAAAACAAAAAATGCACAGTATAGTTCTATAGGTTCCATTGAAAATAAAATGTACGTTTAAACTGTTTATTTGCAAATGCAAATTTGATTGGTTGCCTGTTACAGACTGTTTCTAGGATCCGAAAGTGCATGGTTTTCCTCTATCTGACCACAAATAAAAGTACCATAATCAGTCAGGATGTTACCTTAATAATATCACGATACTTGGAAAGCATTCATTCATGGACATAGTTTTAAATATCAGGCCATGTTGTCAATAATGTGAAGAATCTGCTTGCAAGTTATTTGAGAAAAAGCTTATCTAGAATTACACAATTGTTGCACAGCAGAAGGAGGCCATTCAGCCCATAGTGCCTTCATGTCTCCTTCAAACTAACACAATACTTGCACAAACACATTCACTTCTATAAGTTATTATGTTGTCACAGGATGTTATCTTTGTATTATGAATCTTCACTGAAGGAGTATATGATTAAAGTGTGTTCTGTGATCTGCAGTTTGGATACAGGCATCTATGAGACATCAGGATTATATTCAACAGCAATCCTTTAACCTATCATTGAGCCAAGAGTCCAACTCTGGTTTAGTGAGCAGTGTAGAAGAGCAGCACCAGGCACAAATTATTGTCTGGTTCCAAACTACTGAAGTTACACTGAAAATATAAACAGGTTTATAAATTATCTTTTTAATAGAACAAATGGGCAGTTTTAATAGAATTTTTATAGAATAAAATGACACTACAAGTGTCAAGGTAATCATTTGGCACTGAGCAATAAAAACAGCATTTGGGTTGAAGAAGCACCTTAAGGAAAGAGAGGTAGAGAGCAAACAATAGCTTAGGGAGGGACTTCCAGAGCTTCAGGCCTAGATTAAAGGTACAGCTGCTACATGGAGTTAGTAAAAGGTTCAAGAGGCAAGAACTAGATGAGACATCTTGGAGTTGTGGAGCAGAGAAGCAAGGCCATGGAAGAATTTGAAACAGGAATGAGAGTTTCTAAAATGAAGCATTCCTTAACTATTAGGTAAGTCAGCACAGGGTGATAAAAGAACAACAAATCTTGGTGTGACACAAGTCTTGGATAATAAGCTTTTGGAGATGGTTATTGGGAAGTATCAATCAATGATTCTGACAAACTAGTCTACACCATGCAACAAGTTAGCAATATTGGATCTAAAGATGATAAATGGTTTGTGACCATTAGAATGACTGCAAAAGATTCATATCAAGTGATTATGGCATGTCAGATAGACAATGCTTTGTATAACATCATGAGGTTTGCAAATCTATGCAAAGTGGTTCAATATGCTGATTCAAGAAAAAGAAACCATTGACAGTAAAGTTAAGACAAAATTATGGAATTATCCTCGTGTCAAGAGGAGAAATGAAGCAGAGAGCATAATATAATGAGAAAAATGAAGGCGTGGAATCATAGAATCACAACAGTACGGAAGCAGGCCATTCAGCCCATCGGATCCACACTGAGACTCTAAGCATCCATCCTACCCAGACACACTACCTTGCCTTATCCTTTCAACACTGCAATTCCCATGTCTAAACCACCTAGCCTTCACATCCGTAGATACTATGGGCAATTTAGCATTGCTAGTCTACCTAACTGTACATCTTTGGACTGTGGAGGAGGGTGGGGGGTGGCAGGGATACCGGAGCATCTGGAGGAAACCCACACAGACACTGGGAGAATGTGTAAACTCCATTCAGACTGTCGCTCAAGGCTTGAATCGAACACAGGTCCCTGGTGCTGTGAGGCAGCAGTGCTAGCCATCCACATCCATCAAAATTTCATTTGCATTTATTGTATCTGTTGCTCCCAATGCGGTCTCCTCTGCATTGAGGAGACTGGACGCCTTCTCGCAGAATGCTTTAGGGAACATCTCTGGGACACCCGCACCAATCAACCCCACCACCCTGTGGCTCAACATTTCAACTCCTCCTCCCACTCTGCTGAGGCCGTGCAGGTCTTGGGCCTCCTCCACCGCCACTCCCTCACCACCCAACGCCTGGAGGAAGAACGCCTCATCTTCTGTCTTGGAACACTTCAACCCCAGGGCATCAATGTGGACTTCAACAGTTTCTTCATCTCCACCGCGCCCCCCTCAACATTACCCTAGTTTCAGCCTTCCAGCTCAGCACCATCCTCATGACCTGTCTGACCTGCCAATCTTTCTTCCCACATATCCGCTCTTCTCTGATCTATCACCACCCACCCATTTATCTCTCCACCTCTTGTGGCTCCCTGCCTTCATTCCTGATGAAGGGCTTTTGCCTGAAATGTCTATTTTCCTGCTCTTTGGATGCTGCCTGATCTGCTGTGCTTTTCCAGTGCCACTCTAATCTAGACTCTGATTTCCAGCATCTGCAGTCCTCACTTTTGCCTAGCAGTGCTAGCCATACTGAGAATTTCATACACTAATGTTATGCAAAATCCACTCATCCCAGCTGAAGCGAGTATAAGGGTTGGATTAATAACCACAAACATGCCAGAAGAGATTTCCAGTATTTCACAAACCACATTGACCG
Organism: Chiloscyllium plagiosum; assembly: GCF_037043375.1. Lineage (NCBI taxonomy): Eukaryota > Metazoa > Chordata > Chondrichthyes > Orectolobiformes > Hemiscylliidae > Chiloscyllium > Chiloscyllium plagiosum. Next base: position 60,948,095 of record NW_028270150.1, read on the forward strand.
CTACACAGATCCTAGAAGATTACAAAGCCATTTTTACATGTCATGGGTGTAATTTTAGTGAAAATTATTTTCAAGTATGAGATCAATCAAGCATTTCCTGAGGGGAGTTCCAGATGCTCTCAGATACAGCTTGAGAGATAAGTTAGAGCTGGGGAGAAAAGGGAGTCGTGAAGAAAGTCACAACATCTCCAGCTGGATTATTGTCTTGCTAGCAATGATAAAGCTGGAGAACTGAGAACATGAATAGATCCTAATGATTTCATTGAAAATATCTCACTATCCCATTGCTGGTTATGGGATAAAAATATGTTCCCACAACATGCCACTACTGTCCATGCAAAGGATCATTACTGATAAGTGAGGTCAAATTAAAGCAACTGTTTAATGACAACAACAGTCCTGAGGTCCCATACCATCAATGATGAAACTACTGCAGGGTGCTACAAGATGAATCCAGTGATGCTAATCCAAAAATGACAACCGGTTGAATTTACTTCTAAGGCATTCGTACAAACTGAATGACAGTATGCACAGAAAGGGTGCTTAGTTATTGTCTTTGCCTGTAAGTATTTTCATCAGTACCTGCTTGACTGAGACCGCATGATCATGGACTCTGAAGACAGACCACTTGAAAGCATGTTTCTCAAATCAAATTCTGTATGCTCCAGTGCATCTTCAAAAATGGTTGCTTCATTTGTAGATGTATTATCTGGGTATGATATACAAGCAATAAAAACAGATGTACATTGCCAAACGTTGTTGAGAAAAACACCCCCTTTGAAGAAAGTTGAGGATGCTAAGAGAAAGTGAGAAATATTCCCAATTTTGAGAGGCAACAGCTCCAACTTGTAAATGGCATCAACCTAGCAGAGACATGAAACCTGAAATGTAAGTATCTTGCTCAAATCAAATTAACTATGCAACAAATGCAACTGTCCAAATGGTGCAGGAAGCCATGAGAAAAGACACACTTCTTTGCTATAGGAGACAATTGGGCATAGGCCGATGAGGTGATAGCCAAAGAAGGTGTCTTGTACAAAGGAAATAGTGTAATTATCCCCAAGAAGGTGAGAAAGGAAAACTGGAGCATATCCATGAAAGCCATCTGGGAAAGAGAAGTGCTCTGTTGGTCAAACGTGAGCCATGAGATTAAGAAGCACATCAACCAGTCCAGTGCTTGTAATAAATACTAAACTAAAGAGCTATGTATGACAGATGACATTCAAGATAGAGCATGAATGAAGTTTGGAGTAGACCTCTTCGCTCTCACAGGAACTAATTTGTCTTGTCTTGTAGCCATTGACTACTTTTGAAGTTAGATCAACTGACATCAAATTCCTGAGGTACACTTCAGTCATTACAGATATTGCGTTGAATGATAATGGCCCTCAATAAGTGAAGAACTCAGGCACTTCATAAAGGATTGGGGATTTCAACGCCAACCATCATCTTCACATAGCCCCCAATCAAATGGAAAGACAGAGTTGACGGTGAAATGGATCAATAAAGTAATACAACAAACCAAGCTCAACTACTATAAGGTAATACTTGAGTGGAAATGTACACCACCTGAATGCTTCGTCCAAAGACTAATGAGCAGCCAAACTACTCTTCCAATAATGAAGAAGCACTAAAGATAAAAGCACTAACAGGTGTGAGTAACAAAATTTAAATGTGAAATAACAGAAAATCAAATTTCGCTTTAACAAAATGGCCATGTCATTATTAAAGCTAAGCATTGAAGCAGCAGTCAAAGTGCAAACATTCGCCACTCTCAACAAGAGTCAATCCATGTGACAGCATAGGATTTGTGCTGTGAACTTGAATGACCAGAAATATAGTCACAACCACAGACCACTATGTACAACTAGAGAAGATGTTATTTCACCTCCAGTAGCTGAACAGGAAGATGTAATCTCACTAGCAGCAGAAACTACAGAATGGTCTTAAGGCTGTAGGGGTCTACCATTTCCCTAGCAACAGAAACTGATCAGCAAAAGTAGTTACGACATCAATGGCATTTACCATAGGTACAATACTCCGTGGAGAAGGACCATCCTTCCCCACCTCCACCCTCAATGAGCAGACAACAGATGAATGGACAATAAAAACACAAGTGTGCACACATGTAAATTAAACGACCTGTTCAATTTAGAGATTGTGTGCAATGCATATGCTGAGACTGGTTGGAGTGGAACTGACTAAAGATATTATAGGAATGTTATTAAATCATTTTTCTCTGTGACTGTGTATTTTATCACATCAGTAATTTGTAATTGTAAATGATTAGTGCATGACATTTTGCATTTTAATTTTGAATATAAAGAGAGGTATTTGGAGAAATGTATTTGTACTTTGCATACTGGTTGGCTTGTTGTTGCCATCACTTTTGAAGAAAGTAATTTTTGTGTCAAGTTATTGCAGCCATTAAACACATCATCTTGAAACACAATTGAAAAAGAACCAAGTTTGAAGGATTTGTCCTTATTTGAGTGGAACATTAGTTTCTCAGCTGAATTGATGCTTTAATTGGAGTAGAAACTTAATGTATGCAAAACTTTCTCAGTAACCTGTGGGGTTTCATGTAGTTGAATTTACAGGAAGTTGTCTGTATTGATTGGAAACAGGTGGACCTTGTTAACAGAGGTTCTTGATTGGCTCAGGTTAACAACCCTAATCAGGAAAGCCTTAACTTGGAGGCTCTGGTCATGGTGGATGAAAGTGTATAGAGACTGGATGTCCATGGTGAAGATGAGGCTTTGGGGGCCAGGGAAACGGAAGTCTTCCAAGCCTTCCATTTCTTCCTCTCCCAACGTCCCCACCAGTACCCTTTCACTGATACTGTTATTCATTTGGCTGAATTGATCCTCACCCTCAACAATTTCTCCTTTGAATCCTCCCACTTCCTCCAGACAAAAGGGGTAGCCTTGAGCACCCGCCTGGGCCCCAGCTACACCTGACTCTTAGTCTGCTACATGGAACAGTCTATCTTCTGGAGTTACACCGGCACCACTCCCCACCTTTTCCTCCGTTACATTGATGACTACGTTGGCGCCACCTCGTGCTTCCACGAGGAGGTTGAACATTTCATCGACTTCAACAACACATTCCACCCCGACCTTATATTCACTTGGACCATCTCTGACATCTCTCTCCCCTTCCTGGACCTCTCCATCTCCATCAACAATGACCGACTCAACACCGACATCTTCTACAAGACCACTGATTCCCACAGCTACCTGGATTACAACTCCTCCCACTCTGCCTCCTGCAAAAATGCTATCCCTTATTCCCAATTCCTCCACCTCCACTGCATCTGCTCCCAGGAGGACCAGTTCCACCACAGAACACACCAGATAGCCTCCTCCTTTGAAGACTGAAATGTCCCCTCCCACATTGTTGACAATGCCCACCAATGCATCTCATCCACTTCCTGCATCTCTGCCTTCGAACCCCACCCATCCAACCGCAAAAAGGATAGGACCCACCAGTCCTCACCTTCCATCCCACCAACCTCCGTATACATCACATCATCGTCAGCCATTTACGCCACCTTCAAACGGACCCCACCAACAGAGATATATTTCCCTCCCCACCCCATCCGCTTTCCGTAAAGACTGTTCCTTCCGCGACTACCTCGTCAGGTCCACTTCCCCCCCAAAAACCCATCGTCCTCTCCTGGGACCTTTCCCTGCCACAGCAGGAATCGCAAACCTGCACGCACACCTCCCCCCTCACCTCTCCAAGGCCCCAAAGGAGCCTTCCACATCCATCAAAATTTCACCTGCACTTCCACACATGTGATTTCCTGTATCCATTGCTCCCGATGCGGTCTCCTCTACACTGGGGAGACAGGACGCCCACTCGCAGAACGCTTCAGAGAACATTTCTGGGACACCTGCACCAACTAACCCCACCGCTCCATGGCCAAACACTTCAACACCCCCTCCACCATCTGCTGAGAATGTGCAGTCCCCGGGCCTCCACCATCTCCACTCCCTCACCATCTGACGCCTGGAGGAAGAATGCCTCATTTTCCGCCTTGAAACCCTCCAACCCCATGGCATCAATGTGGACTTCACCAGTTTCGTCATTTCCCCTCCCCCCACCTTACCCCAGTTCCAACCTTCCAGCTCAGCACCATCCTCATGACCTGTTCCATCTATCCATCTTCCTTCCCACCTATCTAATCCACCCTCCTCCCCGACCTATCACCTTTACCCCCACCTCCATCCACCAATGAATAAGTGAATAAGTGAATAAGTGGCAAATGCATTGAATGCATATTTTGTGACTTAACAGAAGGCACCAATAATATCCCATAAATAGAGGGCAGCTCGAGACTAATGAGAGTGAGGAAACCAGTAATTGTGATCATCAGGGAATAAATTAGAGCAACGTAAAGTCTTTATGGCAAAACAAACTACCCAGGTCTGATGGCCGATATCCTAGGGTTCTTAACTGGATACAGAGAGAGTGCATTTACTAGTTACGAATCTCTTATTCTCTTGATTTAAACAAACCCAGCAGTTTGGAATTTAGGAATTGTAATGCTACCTTTCAAGAAAGGGATTAAAGATGAAAGCAGGTAGCCTAACAGCAGAAAATGCAAGATTTTCTCATTTGTTCACAGAATGCAGGTGTTGCTGGCTAGGCCAGCATGTGTGAGCCACCCCTAATTACACAGAACATGGTTAACGTTACTGTGGATCTGGAATCCCATATCGGCCAGACCAGGCAAGGACAGAAGATTTATTTTTCTCCAAAGGACATTAGTGATTCCAATGGGTTTTTACAGCAATTGACAGTGGTTGCCTGGGTATCCACTTAAGTCAGGATTTGCAGGGGTCTGCTCCAGTAAATACTCAAGAAATGTTACACTATTAAATATCTAGTCTAAATCCTGAGTTACTATTCAACTGACATTCACCTTCCCTTAAGCAACCTTAATACGCCTGCTCCATTTGCACCTGCCATGGCATGCCGTCCCCTTTCCCAACTGCTTTATCCTCAGCATAAGACCCAATTCTTTTACACCCCCAAAATTTCTTGACCTATCACTGTTACACCCTCTTTTGCCCTTTCCCCTTGTCATGACTCATCATTCCACCACAGGAGGCAGCATCCCTGCTCCTAAACTAATGTCTACCCCTGCCACCATATCTGCTGAAGTTAGTTGGGATTCTCCATTTCTAATTGGCTTGGAGGCAGTTCAGCGAACATTCACTAGATTGGGTCATGCCATCAAAGGCAGATAATACTAGGTTTATTTTCTTTCTTCCCTGAACTGAGCAGGTTCTACATCCATGCTTATATTTTTTTTTGAAAAACACCATGAAAATAACTTTTAACATTCCACCACCAGAAAAGACACCCATATGAACAATGAACCAGTGACAAACAAAGCCCAGAGCGAGCAGTGCTTCCATGGAAAAGGTGAAGGGGAGAATACTGGGTTTTCTTTCACTTTTCACTGATCCAGCTCCCTCAGTACAAGCTCTGAGTGAACAGGATCTCTGACACTCCTGTTCTTTTCCTTTTTTAAATTTTTCTAGTCCGTTCTTTTTCTCTAATTTTTCTACCCCGTTCTTTTTTTCAGAACACTCTTGGGTTTTTTTCGTTCTTTTCCCCCACACTGCCACCTGACAGTGGTAGTGCGTATTTTTCCCCAGCACCCATGTTGTGTGTGTGCAGGTGTTGGACACAGTGAAAAACAACAAGTGTGTAAATCTTGTAAATCTTTATTTATATTCCACCACCAGGAAGAAAGGAAAAACCCGAGTGGCCAGTGACAAGCAGTGCCCTCCTTAAAGGGCAGTGCTGCATGATCAAACAGTGAACGGGAGGGCAGAGATTACATCAAAATAGAGTTGGAGGGGCAAGTAATACACTCCATTCCCTGCGGTGCCCACATTTCCCTGAAAATCGTGAAGGTGTTACCGTATTGGGGTTTTTTTTGTCCTCAATAAAAAGGAATACCAGTTAACAAACTGGCTAAATAATGCAGCCAGTTCAGGAATCAGGTTTCCTCCAAAAAAGCAGAAACCAATAACAGCAGTAATACACTGACTGTGGCCCAGCCAGCACAGAATCAGTGCCGTAAACTGAGGAGATGCTAAAACTCCTGGTTATATATATTTTTTCAGCAGTTGTACTTATATTTTCCCCAGCACCCATGTTGTGTGTTTGTGTGTGTATATGTGTATGCAGGGTGTAAGACACAGTGAGAGACAACAGGTGTACAAATCTTTATTTATATTCTGCCATCAGTAAGAAAGGAAATGCACAAATGACCAGTGACAAGCAGTGCCCTTCTCAAAGGGCAATTGTGAAAATCAAATGAAATGTTGAGCGAGGCATTTCTCAACATCAAGACCAAAAAGTCACAATTTCCAACATGGATATCTCACTGAAATTCTCACAAATGACCACTGAAAGTCTTTTTAACATGGATTATCACTCATTATATCCACTTCTTACTTAATCTCATGCATTTCCCATCCTTCCACCTATTGAATAGAAACTACACCATAAAATCCAGGAGGAGAATTAGGCTGTTTGGTCCATGCAGTCTGCTCCACCATTCGATCACAGCTAATATGTTTCTCAATCCCTTTTTTCCTGCCTTTTCCCTGTCTTCCTTGATTGCCTTACTAATCAAGAACCTATTCATTTTTGTCTTAAAAAAACTCAATAACTTGGTCTCCACAGTCCTCTGCAGCAGTGAGTCCCCCAGATTAACTACCCTCTGGCTAAAACAATTCCTCCTCACCTCAGTTCTAAAAAGATCATTCCTTCACTCTGAAGCTATGCCCTCAGGTCTTTTTCTCTCCTACTAATGGAGACATCTTTTCCACAGCAACTTGATCCAGGCCTTTCAGTATTCTGTACATTTCAATGAGATTCCCTCCATCCTACGAAACTCCTTTTGAGTACAGACTCAGAGTCAGACAGCACAGAGGTCATTAACTACTCCCTATATTATAATCGCATAGTCCCCCAGGATCATTCTTGTAAACCTCCTCTGGACCCCTCCTGATGCCAGCACATCCTTCCTTAGAAATGGGGCCCAAAACTGCTCTTAATATCCAAATGCAGTCTGACTAGAGTCTTACACAACCCCAGCAGTACATCCCTGGTCTTATATTCTAGCCATCTTGAAATGAATGCTAACATTGCATTTGCCTTCCAAACTGCCAAATAGAGTCATAGAGATGTACAGCATGGAAACAGACCCTTCAGTCCAACCTGTCCATACTGACCAGATATCCCAACCCAATCTAGTCCCACCTGCCAGTACCTGGCCCAAATCCCTCCAAACCCTTCCTATTCACATACCCATCCAAATGCCTTTTAAATGTTGCAATTGTACCAGCCTCCACCACTTCCTCTGGCAGCTCATTCCATACATGTACCAGCTTCTGTGTGAAATAGTTGCCGCTTAGGTCTTTTTTTTATCTTTCCCCTCTCACCCTAAACCTATGCGCTCTAGTTCTGGACTCCCCGACCCCAGGGAAAAGACTTTGTCTATTTATCCTATCCATGCCCCTCTACAAGGTCACCCCTTAGCCTCCGATGTTCTAGGGAAAACACCCCTCAGCCTCTCCCTGTAGCTCAAATCCTCCAACCCTGGCAATATCCTTGTAAATCTTTTCTGAACTCTTTCAAGTTTCACAACATCTTTCCGATAGAATTGCACGCAATATTCTAACAGTGGCCTAACCAATGTCCTGTACAGCCGCAACATGACCTCCCAACTCCTGTACTCCATACTCTGACCGATAAAGGAAAGCATACCAAATGTCTTCTTCACTATTTATCTAACTGCGACTCCACTTTCAAGGAGCTATGAACCTGCACTCCAAGGTCTCTTTGTTCAGGCACACTCCCTAGGACTTTACTATTAAGTGTATAAGTTCTGCTAAGATTTGCTTTCCCAAAATGCAGCACCTCGCATTTATCTGAATTAAACTCCATCTTCCACTTCTCAGCCCATTGGCCCATCTGGTCAAGATCCTGTGGTAATCTGAGGTAACCCTCTTTGCTGTCCACTACACCACCAATTTTGGTGTCATCTGCAAACTTACTAACTGTACCTCTTATGCTTGCATCCAAATCATTTATGTAAATGACAAAAAGTAGAGGGCCCAGCACTGATCCTTGTGGCACTCCACTGGTCACAGGCCTCCAGTCTGAAAAACAATCCTCCACCACCACCCTCTGTCTTCTATCTTTGAGCCAGTTCTGTATCCAAATGGCCACTTCTTCCTGTATTCCATGAGATCTAACCTTGCTAATCAGTCTCCCATGGGGAACCTTGTCAAACGCCTTACTGAAGCCCATATAGATCACATCTACTGCTCTGCCCTCATCAATCATCTTTGTTACTTCTTCAAAAAACTCAATCAAGTTTGTGAGAGATGATTTCCCACGCACAAAGCCATGTTGACTATCCTGAATCAATCCTTGCCTTTCCAAATACATGCACATCCTGTCCCTCAGGAATCACTCCAACAACTTGCCCACCACCGAGGTCAGGCTCACATGTCTATAGTTCCCTGGCTTGTCTTTACCGCCCTTCTTAAACAGTGGCACCACGTTTGCTGACCTCCAGTCTTCTGGCACCTCACCTGTGACTATCGATGATACAAATATTTCAGCAAGAGGCCCAGCAATCACTTCTCTAGCTTCCCACAGAGTTCTCGGGTACACCTGATCAGGTCCTGGGGATTTATCCACCTACAACCGTTTCAAGACATCTAGCACTTCCTCCTCTGTAATATGGACATTTTGCAAGATGTCACCATCTATTTCCCTACAGTCTATATCTTCCATATCCTTTTCCACAGTAAATACTGATGCAAAATATTCATTTAGTATCTCCCCCATTTTCTGTGGCTCCACACAAAGGCCGCCTTGTTGATCTTTTAGGGGCCCTATTTTCTCCTTAGTTACCCTTTTGTCCTTAATGTATTTTTAAAACCCTTTGGATTCTCCGTAATTCTATTTCCAAAGCTATCTCATGTCCCCTTTTTGCCCTCCTGATTTCCCTCTTAAGTATACTCCTACTTCCTTTATACTCTTCTAAGGATTCACTCGCTCTATCCTGTCTATACCTAACATATGCTTCCTTCTTTTTCTTAACCAAACCCTCAATTTCTTTAGTCATCCAGCATTCCCTATACCTGCCAGCCTTCCCTTTCATCCTAATATACTTTTCTAGTCCTTTTGCCAGCACTTGGCTCACATCCCTCTAAACCCTTCCTATTCACATACCCATCTAGATGCCTTTTAAATGTTGTAATTGTACCAGCCTCCACCACTTCCTCTGGCAGGTCATTCCATATGCACAGCACCCTCTGTGTGAAAATGTTGCCCCTTAGGTGCCATTTAACTCTTTTCCATCTCACTCTAAACCAATGTTTCCTAGTTCTGGACTCCCCCACGTCAGGGAAAAGACTTTGTCTATTTATTTTATCCATGCCTCATATGATTTTATAGACGTCTATAAGGTCACCCTTCAGCCTCTGATGATCCAGGGAAAATAGCCCCAGCTTATTCATCCTCCCCTACAGCTCAAATCCTCCAACAGTGGCAACATCCTTGTAAATCTCTTCTGAACCCTTTCAAGTTTCACAACATCATTCCGATAGGAAGGAAACCAGAATTGCATGCAATATTCTAAAAGTGGCCTAACCAATGTCCTGTATAGCCATAACATGACCTCCCAACTTCTATACACAGTGCTCTGACCAATAAAGGAAAACATACCAAACACCTTCACTAACCTGCATGTTAACCTTAAGAGATTCATGACCCAGGACTCCCAAGTCACTTTATGCTTCAGATTTCTGAAGGCTTTCCCCATTTATAAAATAGTATATTTCTCTATTCTTCCTACTGAAGTGCATAACTTCACACTTCTCAATATTGTGTTCCATTTGTCACTCCTTTGTCCACCTATCTTTGTCTCTAAGTTTGTAGAGGATTCAAAAAAACTGCTGATGCTGGAATCCAAGGTAGACAAACAGGAGGCTAGAAGAACACAGCAAGCCAGGCAGCATCAGGAGGTGGAAAAGTTCAACATTTCGGGTGTAACATTTCGGGTGTAACACTTCTTCAGTACTGCCATCCAGGTTCTTAATAGCTGTGGTCCCAAAACTGACCCCTGTGGAACTCCATTGGTCACTGGCTGCCATCTTGAAAAACACCCTTTTTCCCCAAACTGCCTTGTGCCAATCAGTGAATGCTTGATCTATGCCAGTATCTTGCCCATAATATCATAGGTTCTTGTCTTATTTAGCAGCCTCTTGTGCAGCAAAGGCCTTCTGGAAATCAGAGACACCAATAATTCTCCACATGAAAGTCAGAGCAGGTTATCTGGTGACTTCAGCTCATTATTCACTGCTCTTCGATATTCAATATCAAAATCTCTTCACATAATCCATAAGCAGCGACTGCACCTTTTACATATCCATGGACCTTATCATTCAACATGTGCCAATCCTACTGCATCGTAATGGCACAGTTCTGATCCACATACACTTCTGTACTTCAATGCTGCACTTTGGAGTGCACTTATCATTGCAATGGTACGATAAGGACACTTTGTACGTAAATGCAGGCACCCTCCTTATGGCTTGGACCAGCCTACATCTCAAGGATGTTCACTTGCTCTCCTAGCATCCACTTGCCTTACTGGATGATGATTGCATCACTGCCTTGGCTTGACTTTTTGCATGTTACCTTCTCAGCCAGACCTCAAAGGTTCACAATACTTCTGTCTTGTCTTCCTGTTTATCACAGACACAAATACAGGAAGCTTGTCATGAGTCACCATGGTGGACAATTTGCTATACAACATGTGCCAGTAAACACACCATGTCCATCACCCAAATGGCCATGGCTCCAAGTCAAAAGGGAGTAGTCCTTAGTCAGTTCAAAGGATCTGCCTTTAGTCAAAATCCTGCTGCAGCTATTCTAGCAGCATCTGCTTAATGTCTAGGGGGTTTGGCGATGGTCACTCATTCATTCAAGATCAGGGGTCAGTTCCACTGCAATTGAGGATGTCATGGGTATTCCTGTAGTTTCATGTAAATGGTCTGAAAATTTGCAGATCATCAGGTGGGGAGTTGCACAGACATGGTCAGAGGTCTGGTCTTTCAGGTATGTCTGTCCATGCTGTTTGGGGAGTGGGCATGGCTCATCTTGGGGTCAACAGAATTAAAGCAGAGGGATTTCGGGGAACACAGTCACAGGGAAGTGGAGGGAAACAATGCTGAAGATTGGAGGCAGCAACCTGAAATGCAGAGAGTGGCAAAGATGGTGAAGGGAAACACTTTGATATACTGAGGGGAAGGTGTGAGTGCATGAGAGACATGGGCTGTATTGGAGAGTGCAATTATAGGTTGTTCGCACTACCTTGGCCTCAATAGGGGAACATGAAACATGAGTGTGGGAAGATTAAATTGTGTAGTAACAGGACTTAGGGTTTTAGGGTAAGAGATGTTGTTATGGAGGGTGGGAACATGTTGGGGATCTGTAGTGTTGGGCTGGCCAGGGAGTGCCAGGTAGCAAAGAGACATGGAGGATTCAGTACATACCTGGTGACCAGGCTGAGCCTAGGACTCATGGTGTTGGGTGTGTTCTGCATTGCCTTCATGATTTGCTGATTCCTAAATGTGACCAACGCGTGGGAAATAGCTACAGCCACACCTGGAATGGGTAAAGTCAGTGGTTTTATTCCGCTCCCTAAACTCGGACCCTACTTTTCAGTGACAATAGTCACATCGAAGGGCAATTACGTCAATCATGTACGTGCAGAGTATAGTTTGAAATCCTTTGCAATTGGATCCTTGTACATATGAAATGATACTGTGTACAATTGTGTGAGGTGCAACTGCTGGTCACAGGAATCTTAGCCATGTCATTGGTTGTCACAGATTGATGATGGACATTTCTGGAGCAAAGGTAATGCAGGTGACCTTAAAAAAGGCAGCTATGAGCCACACAGTACGAAGCTAATACATGATTTTATAGGGTGAAAAGGGCATGGAACTGATTCCTACTTGAATTGTGAGTATTCTGCTATCATGCCTTTCTAGGAGAAAGGTTTATGCTAGGAGAAGGCTTATGCAGCACTCACAGTCTCCTATTTCACTTTGCAATATGAATGCTGGTGCATTCATTTAAATAAAATTTTATGCAGAGTGATTGCATCGCCCTTGTCAGAGTGCTGAATGTCCCGCTACATGGAGGAGTATGCAAAAGCATCATTTGTGAGTCATGAGAAGGCTGACTGCTCTCATTACTAAGGATCTGTTTAGCTTATTTTATTCCGCACACAGGGTCATTGAAAGTGTAACTGATGGAACCAGCCTCAGCAGGGGTTATCCTCACTGTCACTGTGATGCCACAAAGGCACAGAGAGAAGGAAGAGGAACAAATGGATCAGAAGACCAGGAGCAATTGTAGTGAATGTTGAACAGCTTCTATATGGAGTAATTGCTGCTGATGGTCTCCTCAGGATGTGGAGGAGATAAGGAGGATTACATCTATCATTCTCAATGCCATCTCCTCCAGATGAGTGAGCTGCAGTGTTGGCACATACTGCAGATGTGCCAGGACACTGTTGCAGAACTAAGGTCCTGCCTCAACTATTGGCAATAACTTGAAAGTGTGGATGGCCACCCTAGCTTTGCCACCCATACAGTGTGCAGGACAATTCTAGTATGCACAACTGGAGCAGGCAAAGAGCAGATGGGATGAAGGTTGATGAGCTGAGAGAGTGGGAATAGTGTTCTGTGGAGGAAGATGAGGATGTTGAACAGGAATAACCTGCACAGTACTTCAGCCACAACAAATCAGTCAGAACTTAATTGAAACTCAGGTCCAGATGATGAGAGCTGCATACAGTGATTACTCATTGCCTGTAAAAGTGTTGGTGTTGACGATGCAAGTAGATCATTTGTTCCGAGAGGCAAATAGCACATCTGTTCAAAACAATGCTGGAGAAGCACAGCAGGTCTGGTAGCAGCTGTGGAGAGAAATAGTTGATGTTTTTGAATTCAGTGCAACTCCTGTTCAGAGCTGGAACCAGATCAGTTTTGGAAAGGAGTCTTTTCAGATTTGAAAGGATGACGATATTCTCTTAACAGATGCTGCTGGAATTGCTGAGTTTCTCCAATATTCTGTGTTTGATTCAGATTAACAAAATTTGCAGTACTTTGCTTTAATTCAGTTTGCTGGTTTAATTTACATTTGCTTTTGGTGTGACAAAGTGATTGGTATTCCTATATGTGATGGTTCACACTGAACAATGATAAGGCGCTGGGCTACAGCAGGCATCAGCAAAAGAGTAACTGCAACTTAGAGGGTTGTAAAATGGGATGTGGCCTGGTGCTTAAATAAAAATGGAGCTAGAAATGTGAGTTGTTTATGCAAGGAAGTGTCAGCTGTGCCACCTTTTGTGTCGTGAGAAGTGTTGGTTTGTGGCTGCCGTGCCACTATGTTCGCAGTTTAAAGGTAACTCCATGCTTCCAGTCCTTGACCAGATTAATGGCTGTACATCCAAGATGATACCGGCACCTGGGATCCTGTGATATAGCAGCAGTGGTGAGTACTTTTTCGACAGTTAGAGGGAGAATCGGTTTAACATGGAATGAGAGTGTCATCATAGGGTTTTAGTAACTAATTAATGAGATAAATTGCAGGAGGAAACTTGCTAGGCCTTGCAGGTGGAAACTCTTCATGAAACACAATAAAATTGTACTTAGCTGATTTCTGGTACAATTCAGCCCATAGCATTCAGTTGCATTAGCAATTCCTTTTGGTAATGAAGCAATTTGTGCCCGTACACGTGGAGAAGTGGGCAACTTTCAGATTTGGGTTGATAAGTGACAAATAATGGCTATGCTACAGAATGCCAAGCAATAATGATCACAAACAAGAGAGAATTTAATCACTTCATCTTGACAGTCAATGGCATGATTATCATCAGGTCTTCAACAATCAACATTCTGGGATCACCACAAACCAGAAACATTGCTGGACCAGACACAAACTGCAGCCACAGGAGCAAAGCAAACACTGGTATTCTGTCTTGTGAAACCTTTTTCCCATTTATAGGGCACAAGTCGGGAGTGAAATGAAGTGCTCTCCCCTTGTCTGCATGAGCTTCCAAATTCTCAAGATTCTCGACATTCAAGAATCTCTACTTCATGCAGGACAAAAATCAGTCCTGAAGAAGGGTTACAGCTGAAACATTAACTTCTGCACCTCCTGATGCTGCCTGGCTGACTGTGTACTGACAGCCTCCTGCTTGTCTAATTGATTGGCTCTCCACTCACCAAGTTAAACATGCACTCCCTCACAACTGTTGCATTGTGGTGGTAGAATGTATCATCTGCAGATGCACACTGCAAGATTCTGATATAGGATTACCTAAATTTCCAATTCCTACAACCCAGAAGAGCATGGACAGGAAGGGGAGCATGGGAAAGTCAGCATATGCAAGTTTCCTTCTAAGTCATGAACCATCCCGACTCAGTCTTGTATCAGTGAATCAACAAAGAAGAAGGCAGAAAGTTCTAGAATTGCCTACCTAACAGCACTGTGGGAATACTATTACCAGATGGATTGCAACTGCTTAAGAAGGCATGTATTTTCAGGCTAAATAAGAATATCAATAAATGTTGTCTTTGTCAAAGTGATCCCATTTGAGGATTGAGGAAAATCTACGTTTTGAGCACCAGAATTGAATGTCTTTCTTTTAACACAACCTGTGATCATTACCATGGCACACATAGCATTGATATCATGAGCTCAAGTCATCGCAAAGTGTTTCACAGTCAAAGTAAAATAGACTATCTTATGCATCACAACTTAGTAACTGCTTCACTGATTCATAGTGTGTGAATGAACTCTGTAAGTTATTTTTGTTCTTCCATGTTTCATGCATAATGAATTATATAATTGGCAACAATGAAAGTCAATAAAATGATCATTGTTTTAGTACAATTTATGGATGATACTGAAATAGACAATGATGTTGCATATTTATTTACTAGGCTGTCACCCAGGCAATGAGGAATATAGTTTGTGCAAGACAAACAGACTTTTAGCCACAATGAAACTGAATAAATTAAAGAACCATGGATGTTTGACATTTAAGTGGTGATCTTTTCATGTGTGCAATGTTAATTTATTATCCGAAAGGTCTGCTCTTTTAAATTTGACTTTCAATTCATTACAGTTAATCCTCTTAAAAATAAATCATATTGAGAATGTATTATTGTACTATTGCATAAATTGAACAAGTGTACAGGTTGAAATGTGATTTTCAATCTGTATTTTAAATTTTTAAATGTTAGTTAAGGAAAAAACTGTGGTTGCATGGGGTATTTGGAATACTTTGAAGTTTGTGTACTGTGTTTATATGTGGTTATTTTATCAAATGTGTTTACGAATGTTTCTGCCATTTTTAAATAAACAAATAGACAATTGAGTGAGTTAGCAAATTGACCTGCATATTATACTACTAATGCCATGATGTGGATGGCTTAGGCCAGAGCAGTTGAAGGGAGACCAGTTTTAAGTGCTAAAAGGCAGGAAGGATGCTGAGGGTATGGCAAAAACGCCAGGGTCAACCACTCGCCTCTCCTAAGATGCTACCCTCATTCTGTTCCTCTTAGCCTGGTCTTCAGAGGAACTTGTATCTCTTGTGAATGAGACTTCCTCCTACTGAGGGGTGGAAGACCATTCTCTGCTTGCTTAATCTGTCAGAAGTACATTATTGGTGCAACGTAGGTTTTTAAAAAAATTTCATTGACTGGTGCCCAACTTTTGTAAAAGGGGTTATGAACAATTCAGATCCTTGTTAAATTCAGCTCTCTGTTTCTAATGTTTTATTTATGGGGTCAATGTATACGTAGTGATGTGTCTGTGTATGATTGTATATGGCATGTGTTTGCAACATTTGGCTGTAGGGTATGTAAGTCTGCATGCATGTGTTGAAAGAATTGTGTTGTGTGCCTTTGATTTATTGTGCATGTGCAATTGTAAATATGTCTGATAATTGTTGGGATGCATGTGGGCCATAAAACTTCGATATGCATGACCATCTGGTGAGGTCAGATTTTCACCATGTCAAAAGTCTTAAATCCTTTTGTAATGTGAGCAGGAATGGAGTTGGCTTGGAATTTGTACATGAACACATACACAGTTTATGGAGGTGGCTGCATTATTTTCCTGAGGTAAGTGTCTAAAACCCAAAATGTGTAGATTAAATCCAGGTAAAAGCTGAAAATCATGGAGAGCCAGATTACCATTGATAACAGATACCACACACTTTTGGATTTGGCCCTGGGACACCTTTAGGAAGGTTAGCAGCCTTTTGATGAAGGTAATACACCCTTTGAGAGCAAAACATATAATGTGGGAAAGGTATGATATTCTTAGGATCAGTGAAGGTAGACATACCAGTATGTAAAAAGTACATGAATTTATTGGAACTGTCAACTTGTCAAAGTACTGACTAATCTGTCAAACAACTGTCAAATCTATCAAAGCTTTCAGAAGCTATCAAAACTGACTGAATTCCCAGTACACTGCTTTCACAATAAGGTGCTGATCAAGTAAGTATTCAGATGTACAATATCTCCTGTTTATAGAATAGAAATGTTTATTTTCATAAGAGATAATGCACTCAAATTGAATGCTTGTTTTCATTAAGGATGAGTTGAATATCCATGTGTTGGTATTTGTACAAATGAGATTTCTTTTTAATAGCAACATCAATAGATACATAACTATTTAATGTCAGCATGCCTTGCAAGGTTTGCTGATAGTGGATACTAGGCCAATTAGCAAGAGCGAAGGAAAAAGGGTGGTTGTTGGGGGGAACATAAGTTGCATTAATTGGCAGTTAGTTGGAACAGGGGCTATAAAGATATGGGAATGATTGTGACTGTAAGTCGGCATGTGGAATGAGGGTACATGGGTAGGTAGAGATGAACTAGGGTGGCATGGTGTTGGCCAAGATAGAGTGTGGACAATGTGTGAGACCAGAGGGGTATTACAGATGAAGGCTGAAAGTATGTTTTAGTTTTTAATTTATAAATAGTAGTGGAATGCCAGAATACAGAGGCAGGTCTTGCACCTAGTCCATGTGTGCAGCTAACAAGCCTGCTCTTTCTAACATGATCCAGTCTGCTGAAAAAAACAACACCAACACGGAACAAAAATCTAATCTTCCAGAGCGCTTTTTTTCAAATGGCAGGTTTGTGAAGCTAGAATATGTCCTGCCTCTGCCTTCTGGTAATTTTATTTGTGTTGAAAAATACGCTCATTGGTGTTGTAGTTTTGAGGACAGTTTTTAAGTGATCTGTTCAACCTGCCCTTTCTCCTAGACTGGACTTGTACATGGATTGGGGACAGAGGAGTCTTGTAGTGGGAGCTGACTATAGAATCAAGCTATGAAGGTTGAAATGGCGAACTCAATATTTTATGGTCAGGGAGAGCATGGTATACTCATAAAATGTACTTTGGTCTTGGCAATGGGTTTTAGTGGCGGAAGTCATTGTTAAATATTTCATGGCAGGAGAATTAACATGTCGTCAGGGTTCTCTGAAATACATTAAGGGAAAATCCTAAGACCTCGTCAGAGGTCTGCCCACTAAAGGAAGTATTTTTTTTTATTAATCTGTGTTCCTCTAACAGGCAATATTCTCATTTGATTGATGAGCCCTCCAATTCAACTTGTATTATACTACCAAAAACAAAATGGTATTTTATAAGAAATTAGAATATATAGATTAGCATTTTTCTATGGAACCATTTTTAGACAGTGTTATTCTCAATCTATAGATATAGCAACTGAGAATGCTTAAGCTTGGAGTTATTTTTCACTTTGCATAATAGCCACATTGACAAATTTGTCAGTATGTTTTTTATTGAAATCTAGTTTTTGAAGTATAATTTTGATTACTCATTAACCATTTTTTAAAGGCATTTTGGATTTCAAAATAAAAATGTGTGTACTTTCTTTGTTTTGAGGACTACATAGTTAATTTTAACTTCCAAAAATGAGTAATGGTCACATTCTTTTAATAGAAGTCTCAAAATACCAAAATATGGAACCTGACCACAAATTGACTTCAATATGTCAATTTTCGGTTTCAAAGGGTTAAATTTCAATTTCAGTGATTGCAAATGGGGGGGGGGGGGGCGGGGGGGGGGTGGAGGGGGAAGGGGTGGTGGGTGGAGTGGATAATTAATCCCACACACGTGATGGGTCTCCCCCACAATTAGGCTATCTTGTCACTCTTGGATTGAACTTCTGCAGTCTAATAGTTTTCTCTTTCTCTCGCTCTGCCCTGTTAACATTTTTATGTTCCCTAACTTGATGTCTTTTATGACTCCTAACTCCATTTGTCTTGACCCTTTTCTGACAGTATTGGTCTGATTTTTGACCATGTTTCAATTAAGTTACCCTCCCAAAGCCACTGCAACACTTTACAGTCCATGTCAAGCTTCTGAACCTTGTTTAGCTCCCAGGGTTTCTGGCTCTCCCCAGACTGTTGAGTCTCTCTGCATTGTCCTTTTTTGCCTAAGGGAGGTATCTTGCTGTCTTGCAATTTGTTCAATAATACAATATTTGTCTCTGGCATTGGACTATCACAATGCTATCACACTGACCCATCACTCCTAAATGTAAGCTTTGACTGGTGACCTCTCGATTGTCTTTCCTGTGAGTCTTTTTATCAGCAAGCCTGGGATTTATTTTGCTTTCAGGTGGAAGTTTCCAATTAGAAAGATCTGTGGACACTACATATCTTGGAGAACGTTTCTTTGTTTGTTGGTTTGCTTTAAACAGCCAGAGAGAGAAATCACCAGTCAGTGATGACTGTGTTCCTTTGGATACAATGTTCTGACAGCTATCCTATCAACAGTCATGCCTGAGCAGACATGGACCACCTTCATTGCTTCAGACACCAGTCTTATAATTGCAGGCTGCCTGGGATGCCAGAACCAACAATTTTTCTTGCTCCCAGTTGGGCCAGTTTTTCACCTTCTTTTAATGATGGGCATGATTCTCCCTCCCCTGACTGATTTACCTTTTCTCTTCAGCTTATCTCATAGATATTTACCTCACCTTCATCTTTGTGATCAATGAAAGTTTCCTGGCCTCAGCCAACTTGAGTTGGGAGTGTATGTTAACCCATAGTGCAGAATCTGAACATGGTTCTTAAGATCTGCCTGTGGTAGATACCGAGTAATTGATAGAGAGGGTGAAAAGGTCATGATGGCGACTAGGGTATGGATTGGCATGAGATGGTACTGGGAGTGTAAACAGGATTTGGGTGTAGATGGGGACCATGGTTTGGCATGAACTCACACTAGTTTGGCACAGAAGCCGGTAATGGAATCCAAAGATAATGGATTTGAATGAGTTAGCATTTTGAGTATGGCATCCCTAATGTTCAAGCAAATAACCTGGAATAAAGATCTGACTATCTGGGGCAGTTTTCTTTATGGAGGCAGAAACAGAAAGCCAGTACGCATCCTGATTCAGCATTCTGTCTTGGGAGCAGAATTCCAGATCTCCCAGTGGGATTGCTGATTTGTCAGAGCTGTCACCTCCCTGATTTGGCCAACTTACATACATCTGAATTGGATGATATGTAGGACGCCGCCTGTTGTAAAACCACCAAGCTGCCGCAATTGTGGGCTTTTGACATGTTCTTTACCCCAATGTTGAGATCTCAGAACCCCTTGTAAAACTTGGCCTCTTTCAGTATGGAATCAGTGACTCTTCAGAAAGAAAAAAAATCAAAGGTAGGCTTAACACCTGTCTGTTACCTTCTACACCCTGTATCTAGGTTAAGTGTGGTGAAGATCTGTGAGAAAACTGCAAGTTCAAAAGCTGCCAAAAATAAAATTCAAGGGAAAAGTATATTGGTTTCAGCTGAACCCACCAAACCTCACCACCAATAAAAAAAATTGTAAATTATCATTTTGTAATATATAAATATTGACTTATTTGTAAAATTAAAAGTTAATTATCTGTCACCTAATAACTGGGAATGGTGAAAGTTCTGGACTTTATTGGAATAAAGAACAATACAGCACATAAACAGGCCCTTTGGCCCTCCAAGCTTAAGCTATCACATTTTCCCCTTCCATATTAAAACTGTCTTCACTTACAGGATCCATATCACTCCATTTCCTTCCTATTCATGTCTCCATCCAGGTGCTTCTTGAATGCTGCTATTGTGTCTGCTTCCACCACCTCCTCTGGCAACGTGTTCCAGGGACTCACCATCCTTTGTGTGGAAAACCTTGTCTCGCACATCTCTTTTCAACCATTTCCCCAAAATCCCTGCCTCTTGAACCTGTGTCTCCTATTAATTGGCCCCTCTACACTCATACTTTCCACTCTGTCTATGCCATTCACAATCTTTTAAACTTAGATTAGATCGTCCTTTAATCTCCTGCATTCCCAGTAAAAACAGACCCAGTCTATCCAACCTTTCTTCATAGCTAGGTCTAATTTTATTGTTGTGGAAAAACCTTGAAACGTTGTAAGGTAAACATTAAAATTCACGTCTATTTTATCCCAGATAAAGAATCATCCTTAAAAATATGTTGTTCAATCGGGTATACTAGCTGGTGGCCAACAGTTATCACAGTGCTGTGTTGAAAGGATAAATGTAAAATAAATAAAGCTTGAAGTTCTGCCTTAGTCTTTTAGCAAAAGGTAAACATAGGGAAACTTCCTTGATTTTTAAAATATTTATGCCAAGAAAACAAATGTCAACAATGCTGTTGTAACCCTGAACTAGTGAAAATAAGCATAATTTTGGATATACGTTGCCCTTCTAAAAGTAAACATTGTAATTAATTGCTTGGTCCCTTGTATATTTAGAGAAACATACTTAAGGCTGGAACATCGGTCTAAATTTCAGTTCAAAGATGGTTTCCAATCAAAAGGGTTGATTTGAGATCGGGAGGAATAGCAGAGCTGTTTTAAAGTTTTGCCTCCAATTTCCTTCTGTAGGGCAGCCTGATTGGCAGGCAGGAGACCTGCCTGAAGGGAAGCTGTTTGAAGAAAGCAGATGGTGGTCCAATTGGAGTCTGGAGGAAATGGCTTCAATTATAAAGGAGGTCCAATCGAATTTGCAGAATGTTTGATCCCAGCTAGCAGTTCCAATGGTATCAGGGAGGCATGGTCATCAGGAGATATAATGCTGTTGTCTGACTCTCTGGTAGTCAAAACAGGTCCAATGATGATTGAGAGGAGCAGAGAGGAGAAGACCGGGTTAGTCATTTACTGGAGGCTATGTTAGGCCCATTGCTGTTTTTCACTGCTCACAAGAAGTGGTGTGAAAGCACTAACCATAAAAAATAGGAACATAAGTGTGCAATTTGGCCCCTTAAGCTTGCTCTGCCATTCTGTTCCATGAGAATTAGGTTTATTGTCATGTGTACTCAAGTTACAAAAGAACAGGAGTGCAGTGAAAACACATGGCACCATCATCAGTTCAATACTTTTCACCACATGTCGCTGTGCAGAAGTTCTTTTGTTGATTGCAGAAGAGATCAAGGTTACTCATCTATAGCAATTAATACTTTTGGTCATCTACTATATGTGTAACAAAATTGGAAACGGAGAGAGGAAGATTTCATTCAGTATTTCTGGTGAAATCAGGCTGACCTCATTTTGAAAGTGGACAGTTTGAATACTGCAAATCTTTCCTATTGAGTTAAGGTACTTTACCACCGAGACACAGAATTTGCCCTGAGTTCCTCTCATTCTGCTATGGCAACTTTTTCAGAAATATGGCTGAAAGTTTCTTTAAGTACAATAAAATGGTTTCCACGGCAGTTCCAGTAAAGTTACAGTGCTGCAGCATGCCTGAAGGAATCTCTGTTAACAGAGAAAATCTCTTCCATTGACATCAAAGAAAACTTCTGTTATCTATGATTTGGAATTTGTACAATAATTTATTTTAAGCTATAACATTGAAAAAGAAGCATGTATTAATTAAGATTGCTATGTAAGTAGCTAATAACATGTTGTTGCTTCTTTAATAAATAATGTTCCTGATTTGCTTAACACCTAAAAGATGAGATAGCACTTAGATTTCAGTCTATTCATTTTAGAACAGTTTTATTCAATGAAATGCGGATTAATCTTAATTATTCCGAGCTCCAACATCTATATTAAAATTGGATCTGTCCATTTTTGGCTGGTGACTGCAATAGCTGGCAGTCAACTCCTCGTTAGATTAATGAGAGACATAACTCTTGTTTTAAGAATCCCTCTGCTAAAGCAGTTCATGTTAAATATTAATAATCTTGCACCGCTGCCATCTACACAAGGCTAAAGTTTTTGATGCTTGTGATGAGCTCGGAGGAAAGAAGCATTCCTCTCAGATAAACGGGCTTTGAGAGAGACTGACTCTCAACCAGCACCATTTCCATTTACCCTTCCTCTCTTGAGGGCCCTGGATAGTGAAGAAGAGTCCAAGATTTGATTCAGCAGCTGACTGAACTGCTTGTGAGATCGGGCAGACAACAACATTCCACTCTGGTTAATTAGCTGTGGAGCAATCCCTCACAATCCTTTTTCTATTTTGGGAATATCGTCTACCGAAGTTTGGCATCTGCAAATAGGCACAAAGGGCTTTCTAGGAAGACTTTTATTTTTATTTACAAATAAACTGATGAAAGTAACAAATAATCTTCTTAAAGTTTACTTGTCAGTTTTCTTCACCACTTAGTAAGGGCAGTGTAAACTGAAGCTTAACAGAAGTTCCAGATTTGATTTCTGTCCCGTACTGAATTAGTGCTTGTGTGCTAAGATCAAAGTGCTTTTTGATTTACGGAAAGTGGGAAGAAAACCGACAAAAGTTCTCACCCTTAATCAGTATCCACTGAACCCTGCTGGAATACACATGCTCCTGGATGAGCAGTGAAGATGTGATTGGCCTCAGTTTGATGCCATTCACACTTGAATGAACTGCTAACATTCACACTTTGAACTACCATGTGAAGAATGGATATGTTAAGCTGGATAGCCAAGGGTGCTTTGCACTGTGGAATTTTTCCCGTAACAGGAATCAATGTCAGCAGAAGATGAAAGTAGTGTCTTTTGAACATTAATACTGCAATGAAGCAGCAGACAACATTTTATTCATTAAACACTAGTCGTAATACAAGGCTACTAACCATGGAATGAGCACAATTTAGAATATCAATAAACTGGATGACTTTCTTATTTAATGTGCACATGGTAATTTCAGGAAATTGGGTTGCAGGTGCATACATGGGTATTTCTTTCCTTATATACAGCATTGTTTTGTTTTTGCCACTTAATTTCAAATCTACACTGGCCCAAATAATCCATCTTTGAGTTGTAAAATCAAAATAAGATGGTTCAACATAACCCACATTTTGGTTTACAATTTAATCTGTTGCTTATTGAAAATCCTTCAGTATCCTTCCATGTAGGATTATATGTAAAGCAGCAAAGAGCTAAAGAGCTCTTGCCATCAATGATCTGAAAGTTTTTCTTTTTAATTTCATTATTGGGTCCATTTATGGGTGAAGTCAAGGTCATGAATGAGAGGAGTGAGAAATCAAGTCAAAGCATGCAAATGAAAGAGAAAGCAGCTATATATTATTATCACCTCAAAATCCTACACAGTTCTTCTTTTCCAAGTGAACACTGGAAGAACCAACTGGCTTCATTCTATGCCATGATGATACTACGTGCAGTCAATGGTGTTGAATACAATTGCACCAGAACTTCATGACTCAAACATTATAGATCTGTCCACCTCACGAGATGGTGAACTACATCCTGAATGTCATTTCTGGATTGAAGATAGTCTGTTATAGCTTTTGAGATTGACTCATGAGTAGCATTCTCTTCTGCAGCTGACAAAGTGCAGCTGGTCCAAGGTTGACTGATGTTTTTTTTCCTTTGGACTCTCTCTTTTCCACAAACTTGTTTTCTTCTGTCCTTTGCTTTTCCATGCCCTTCCTGACTGATTAACTCCAGGCACTCTGCCAGCAGTGAGGATGGTCCTGCATCACTTTTGATCCCAGTCAACTTGAGATCTCACTTTTATGTCTGTCCATGTATTTTGGTTGTGGTTGACCGTTGGTCCTGTGCTAACAATAAGCATACAAACTGGAGATGGAGATGGAGATGCTATGAATCATGCAACTCATATGACCCAGCCAATGAAGTTGCAGCTTGCTTAAGAAAGCTAGGGATCCTTGCGTGTTTGTGTACTTTTGTTTTTTGCAGTCTGTCTTGCCAAGAAGTGCCTAATATGTGTCTGATGAAGCAGAGGTGGAATCTGTTCAACTTCCTTTGGCCTGCATAACCTGTCCATGTTTCACATGCTGAATACACCAGCAGAAGCCTTGTATTTTTGGTTAGTTTGCTGTAGGTCCATATTATCACAACTTTTGACTTGACAGCTGTGGACTAAGCAATCCCCCTCCGATTTTGACATAAAGGAATAGGTAATTGAGCATTGTTCATCCAAGTTATGTGGAAGCATTAACCATCTTCAGAGTATAATTACCAATTTTGGTATAAAGTGGAATCCCTATGTCCTGATCCATAATGTTGGTCTTCTTGACACTGGCTGTCAGTCCTAAAACCTTGATTCTCCCAGGCCTACAAGCTGCAAGCTGAAATGACTCCTCTTCAGTATAGGGATGCCAGTGCAGCTGCATCATTAAATGATAACTCATGGACTAGGACTTTACAAACTTTGGTCAAGACATGTAGCCTTGCCCAACTGGCATGCAGGTCTTGACTCACTAATAAGAAAGTCTTTTCTTTTTCCAATTTTGTTTTTTGTTACTTAACATTTACTTGGAATGGCAGACATTTGCTCAATTTAATGTCATATGAAAGATGGCATTTGGTGTCTCTTTATATTTTATGATAGATTAGTATGCATTTTTTAAATGTTTTGTTTAGCAGCCGATATCTTTTTGGATTTATTTCAGGCAGATTTAATCAGCTAATCTATTATTATTCATTTTTCCAAAGAAAGAACTCTCAAAAATAATCTGTTCAATGGTTAGTTCTGTTGCTATTAATTTGAACTGAAGTAGTTTCTTGCTGTTAAGAGAGTTAAGATCCAATAGCCCCTGGTAAATCTCTGAAGTAAGGATGATATGCAACAGAGTTTTCTGTAGAACTGTAAATACCCTAACAATATGTGTTGCGATAAATGATTGGCACACTCATTACAACAAATATAGACTAAGGAGAGAACTAACTAAAAGTTTACAAACTGCACCTCTGGACCTCTCTTGAAATGATTTACTTGGATATCCTCTTCATTTAATCAGCACTTGTTCACCCCTGTTGGTCCCCAGTGAAGTGCTGGAAGGAACTCCTTCACTCCAACTTTGAGTATTCAGCTGGTGAAAATTAATCAAATGCTGAGAAAAATTAACTTGTGTTCTTTCTACCAGCTGCACTGACATGAGTGAAGGGACCAATTAGCTAAGTCAGGTTGCCAGTTTAAAAGAGCTGTACCACCAGGAGATCTTGACTGGCAGTGAGAAACTTCTGTTTACACATACACTCACACTGTGATGTTGATCACACTGTGACATCCAGTGGGGGCAGTTCAAAGACAAAGCAGCAATGATGAGAATCCAAACTGCCTGACAAGAACTATCCAAAGATATGCTTCCAATCATTTGCTGGCGTGTGACTTTTACTTGCCTCCATAGGGTAACATGCTTACCTAGTAATTGTTATTTTGCCAAGAATGAAATCCAACTACTTTTCTCCTCCAACTAAATACTCATAGGAAGCACAATTATAAGCTGTGTTATCAAGTAGCATGGAATTGAGATTGGGTCCATTCCTAGTCTGGAACATGAATATAAACTAAATTGTTCAGCTCCTGACCCACCAATCATACTCTTTGGTTTTCCTTTCATGGGCTGTGAGTACACCCGGGCAGGTTAACAATGGTTTCTCACTGCTGATTAGTTTTCAGGTGAGCCATCCATCTTGAACAGCTCCTATACATTTAACAAAGACTGACCTCAAAGGCCTAAAGCAGATTGGATTTGGATCAGCACCCATACACAAAGGAATATTTCACACCCTTTAAAATGAACGTTGTCATTGTTTTACTATGTATGACAAAACAGTTTCTTCAGTTCAATATTACTTGAATTGTGTAAATTAGATATTCATCGTTTGCTCATTTCAGAAATTATTTTGGCCATTTCAAAATCATTGATATATATTGTGAACAGCTGGGACCCAAGTACTGATCCTTGGGGTATCCCACTAGTCGTAGGCTTCCACCTCAAGAGTGAGCCATCAGTTTTGACAAATTGCTCTTTGGTTAAGGATTCACAAAGGTCGTAGTTTTGATATGCCTTTAAGACATTTTTCTTTTCTTTAAAACATATGGTCAATCTGTGCTATTGAGTTTGATTTTGCAGGATAGCTTTTGTACCTAGAATAAAATTAACTAAGTACAAACACTATTATAGCAGCTGAGATTTTCCCTGAAAGTGCATTCCCCTCCCTCCCCACAGTCTTCATAAAATTGCTAAGGAATCTGACAATCTGCTGACAAATGGATCTCTTGGCCGAGGCTAGCATTTCGCTAAAAGATCAGTCTGCGGGCTTGAAGATGATGTGTAGAGATCTTGCTCTTGTGTTTTGGCTGCTTTATGTTCCATAAGTTGATTCTGTTCTGACAATTTTGTATCATTGACGAGAGACAATCAATCAACAGCGCTACAGTTTAAGTGCTTGCCCTCAATCTTTGTTTTGAAATGCTACAGGGAATCAGTCAGGACTCTCCTCTTATAGGTCAGATTTTATTCACGTCACATTCATTGATTTTTTTTTAAAATCCATGAGGGCATGACATTTTAAAATATCACAGTTCATACTATGAGTCTTTATAAAGGTTTTGATCACAACAAATGCTTGGATACTTCAACATCATGTTTATAGGATACAATTATAAATTAGTTTATTTCGCAACTTTATTATTTTAAAAGGCAGTATGGTGTGTGTGCACTTATAGAACTTTATTTTTGCTTTGAAGCTATGTTTTTAATAGCTTTTAATAGCATCAATTAAATGTAATTCATTTCTGCAAGGTTTTTGTGTTCTGCTCTCAGTAACCTTATGTTTTTCTTCTGTAAAATGTGAAATCCTTTTATATTTAACACATCACTAATCAAATATGAGGGATACAAACCTATCCAATGCAATCATGTATGTGATACAAACCATGAGACAAGATTCCCACTATTTTTTTCTATTGTGCTGTTTGATATTTTCTGAGAAACAAATTATCCTGTACATTGGTACTTCAGAGTAAAAAGCTATTATACACATCGGTTGGAACAGAGGACTTGTTATGTTTCTACTTCATGGTGTTACACAACACTTAACTGTGCAATTACAGTTATCGACAATGCTTTATGTACAATTTTAAAGTAACAATACCTTGGATACTGTGAGATTGTTGTGCTTTACAGAAAAAGGATTCATTTTAAGGAAGCGAAACAAAATTTTGTTAGGTCTGCACAGGTGATACTGGAATTCATGGTCACAGATGGATTAGTCCAGGAAGAAGCCTGGAGATGACAAATAGTGTACTGTACATCCTTGCGATTATGACAGGACAGCCATTGCCACCAGCTTTATGGTGATTAGCTAATGAGTATTAGAGAGGTAAGTACAAGAAGTAATAAAAAAGGAATGCCGGTTTCTTCTGGATATCCCTAATTAGCAAGCACTGTCCACAGTAAGTGGGGGAATCAGGCTAGCTTCAGATCAGAGGGCTATGTAGTTAGTGAGGCAGATTTAGGATGACAGTGCAAGAAAACCCATGGAGATAAACCCTCCAGGAAATTCAATGAAAATGACGCATGCAAAAGATGAAATGATTCGGCGGATAGGATCACTTCCCAAATCGTGAAAGAAACAAACTCCTCTGCAGGCATCAATATGTGCCCACTGTAAGGTGTGGTGGTGTGTTTGCTCTCTGAATAGATTAGCCTGAACAAATAATAAGAGATGCACAGGTGAATAAAGGGAAACAAATGTAATATGAATGCTTACAAGTGAAATTTTAATTTTGAGAAAATCCATTCTACCTTTGTGCTACCAAGTCTTATGTTCATAGCAGTGGAATTGGGTCAGAAAGCTTTGATGATGAAGCAGTAGGCCCTTTGATGGCTCACCTCTAGCTGCATCATTGTTAATTTACAGTTGGCTTCACCAGTGAAAAGCCTATTCTGTTATTGAATCATGCTTTCCAAGCACACCATTTGCATTTGGAATTTTAATTGTAATTATGTGGAAAACAAGAGAAAGAGATGGAGAGAGCACAGTTCCTATCATGACATTAAGAATGAAACACTTGAAAAAATCCTGGCCCATGTTCTTGAAGAGTTTTCTTGTGAGCAAAAGATATCTCTCCACCTTTCCATCTCATCCAACAAGGACTGCAGTACAGTGCCTGAAACCCTTAGAGGTTGCTCCTTCGATGTTATGTTATCTTTACCACTTGCCAGGGCAGATCCACTACTTGCATAATTTTCAACACTTCTTTTGAGGTGGTTTGTTCCACTTGGAATAAATACATTGAAAATTAGCAATAACAGGAGCTAGCAAGTTACAGAATTCACTCTCCCTCCTCCTCCCCATTCTCACCTCTTCCTCAAATCGTATCCAACCATGGGCTGATGTTGGCAATAAATGGACAAAGCTGAAAATGTGTTGCTGGAAAAGCGCAGCAGGTCAGGCAGCATCCAAGGAATAGGAGAATTGACGTTTCGGGCATTAGCCCTTCTTCAGGAATGAGAAAAGTCCTCATTCCTGAAGAAGGGCTTATGCCCGAAACGTCGATTCTCCTGTTTCTTGGATGCTGCCTGACCTGCTGCGCTTTTCCAGCAACACATTTTCAGCTCTGATCTCCAGCATCTGCAGTCCTCACTTTCTCCAATAAATGGACAAAGGAGATTGTTCCATTTGCTCTATCAAATGATTAACTAATATTTATGGCACTAAGTTGCCACATGACAAATGTGAAAGAGGTATGGGTTAATGAAACAGCAAACCTTTTGTTGGCAGTTTAGCTACTCCATAATGTATGCAGTTTAGCTTACCCTATGTAGTGTGAGTGTAAAGTAAGGAGAAAGTGAGGACTCCAGATGTTGGAGATCAGAGACGAAGTGTATGGTGCTAGAAAATCCACAGCCGGTCAGGCAGCATCCGAGGAACAAGAGAATCAAAGTTTCAAGCATAAGCCCTTCATCAATAATGTTGGGGGGAACGGGGTGGGGGGCAAGGACCTAGAGAGATAAATGGGAGAGGTGTAGGGCTGGGGGGAAGGTAGCTTGGAAGGTGATAGGTAGATGAAGGTGGGGGGGGTGGGTGTGATGGTGATACTTTGGAGCGAAGGGTAGAGCAATTAGGTGGGAAAGAAGATGGACAGGTGGGACAGTTCAAGAGGGTGGTGCCAAGTTGGAAGTTTGGATCTGGGATAAGGTGGAGGGAAGTGTAGATGAGGAAACTGGTGAAATTGATATTGATGCCGTGTGTTTGGAGGGTCCCAAGGTGGAAAATGCTGTGTTTTTCCTCCAGGCATCAGATGGCTAGGATTTGGTGGTGGAGGAGGCCCAGGACTTGCATGTCCTTGGCAGAGTGGGAGGGGGAGTTGAAGTGGTCGGCCTCAGGGCAGTAGGGTTGCTTGGTCCTTATGTTGCAGAGATGTTCCCTAAAACATTCCGCAAGTTGGTGTCCTGTCTCCCCAGTATAGAGGACACCACTTTGAGAGCAACTTTGAGGCATTTGGAGGTGCAGGAAAATCTCTGCTGATGTGAAAGGATCATGTGCAGGAAAATTTACTTCCTCATTAGGTCAATGCTCCCACCAACCCACCCTCCACTCCCAGCACCTTCCCTTGCCACTGCAACAAGTGTAAAATCTGTGCCTACACCTCCCCCCTCACCTCCGTCCAAGGCCCCCAAAGGATCCTTCCATATCTGGCAGAGATTTTCCTGCACATCCAAACACCTCATCTACTATGTCCGTTGCTTTTAATGTGGTCTCCTCTACATTGGGGAGACAGGATGCCAACTTGCAGAACATTTCAGAGAACATCTCCAGGACAAGCGCACCAAACAGCCCCACAGTCCTGTGGCTGACCACTTCAAGTTCTTCCCACTGTCCAAGGACGCGCAAGTCCTGGGCCTCCTCCACTGCCAAATCCTAGTCATCGACACCTCGAGGAAGAACACCACACCTTCTGCCTTGGGATCCTCCAACCACACAGCATCAGTTTCCTCATTTTCACCTTATCCCAGATGCAACCCTCCAAATCTGCACTGCCCTCTTGAACTGTCCTACTGGTCCATCTTTCTTCCCACCTATCCGGTCCACCCTCCACTCCAACCTATCACCATCACCCCTCCACTTTCATCCACCAATTGTATTCCTAGCTCCTTCCCCCCATCCCCACCCTCCTATCTATCTCTCAACCCCCATAGACCTTCCCACATCCCTGATGAAGGGCTTATGCCAGAAATGTTGGCTCTCCTGCTCCTTGGATACTGCCTGACTGGCTGTGCTTTTCCAGCGACACACTTTCTGACTTTGAGTGTACAGTAAGTCAAGGCTGAATATTTCTGCTGTAGCCGTTTAAAAACATTTTCTTGTATTTTAGTACAGTAATAAAATTAGATGAACAAATCAACATGAAAAAATTAGACAATTTTCATCAACCTGCTCCTTTATAAATGAATGAATGTTCTCATTACTATAACTTATGCCCTTATTCGTTACTGCTTGTAATGCTAATTGATCCTTGGGTTCTCTAAATGGTTACAACCACCTTTACTAGATGGATCTCTGCCCCAACACCAACCTCTCACCCTCCCCTCTGCTGCCCCTACTCCATACTCTCACTAGGAAAAGTAATCAACATTTTTGATGAGAAGCAAGCAATTGACAGGAGCACTTGTACACAGAACTCTGTTTCTGGCACTATGTTTAATATGTCTGACTTTAATCAGGCTTCAGATCGTAGCTCCTAGGAGTACACAAGATGCCAAAGGGGAATTGAGAGAACTGCCATTAAATAATTCCTTTAAATTTCTAAGAGGTTGTGTCACACGTCAGGTCATTTATTGTCAGAATAATGATAAGTTGAATGAATTTAAACTTCTGTATATCTGAAGGCAGCTTACCACAACCTTCCCAATAGCAAACATGGGTTGAACAATAAATGAAGCCCCCATCCCGTAGTTATCCCATGTTTGTAGCTGTTAACAGGCAAACAATTAGGGCAGCCTATAGATCATTCAGAAAGCAATGATTTTATTCGGACTCCATGTGTTCTCTTTTGTTATATTGCTCTCCCATGGTCCATTCTGATCAGGGGTGTGCCTTTACTGTGCTATCAATTTAAATGATAATATGATATTCCTGATGAAGGACTTCTGGCTGAAATGTCGATTCTCTTGCTCCTAGGATGCTGCCTGACCAGCTGTTCTTTTCCAGCACCACACTCTTGACTCTGAGCCAAAGTAGCACTGTGTTCGAATTTAACATTTGCCTGATCAGTTGATCATAAGGTGACCATTGAGCATTTGATTGTACATGCCATTTAAATGAAATTGGAACACACAATGCTTGTTACAATAGATAAAAATAGTCTTGCATAATTTTCATGGTTCTGCTGCAGGATTTTAAAACCATCCATAACCAAACCCATCACATTGCTAATTTACATACACAGTAAAATCTACTTCAGACAGCAATTGTTTGTTGACCTGAGATCACTACTGATCCAAGGATTAATAATGAGAGAGAGTTTATGAGATTCATAAATAGAACCACCTAATATATCAAAGAGGATAAACGCAACAATTTGGAAATGTAAAACAATGCAACCATTTTCATTTATGGTCCACAGACAGGTTAAGAGGGTTGGATGCTGTTGCATTGCATTACCAATTTTTAGGTAGAGTGCTATTCCTTAATAGTCAAGAGTGAGGTGCTGGAAAAGCACAGCTGGTCAGGCAGCATCCAAAGAGCAGGAGAATTGACATTTTGGGCATAAGCTTATGCCTGAAACATCAATTCTCCTGCTCCTCAGATGCTGCCTGACCAGCTGTGCTTTTCTAGCACCACACTCTCGACTCTGATCTCCAGTATCTGCAGTCCTCACTTTTTACTGCTATTCCTTAATAGACCACCCAAGGCTATAGTTACTACAATGATGTGATACGCACAACAATTCCGACAACCATTAACCAAGTTAGAAGATAACCAAGTGTTATTAAAACTGTGTAGGTTGAAAAATCCAGAGCAGGAAGACAAAGGTGAGAAAAATGGAAATAAACAAATAAAGTATCTCTCATTGCTGAGATCTTCAACATTCAAGGGTTTAATAGATCAACAATAATGTCAGGAATTTATAAGGATTGTCAACTTTAACATGACTAGAGTTAGTTAAGGGCCGACATGAAACAATATCAGTTCTTAAGGGCTGACTAGGGATTCAAGTTCAGAAAATCTTTTCCCTGCCAAGGGAGTTGAGAACGAGGTCACTGGCTCAGAATAAGGGATCTGCCTCTTGTAATTGAGATAAGCGGATTTTTTTTCACTCAAAATACCATGAATCTTTCGAATTCTCCATCCTTAGGAATTGGGAATGTTCAATTAGCAGACCATAAAGCATCGGAATAGAATTAGGCCATTCAGCCTGTCAAGTCTGCTCTGCCATTCAATCATGTTTGTCAACCCCATTCTCGTGCCTCCTCACCGTAAATCTTCCCTGACTAATTAAGAATATATTTCTTTCTGTCTGAAAAGCACTCAATGACTTTGTCTCCCCAGCCTTCTGCAGCAGTGAGCTTCACAGATTCACTCCCTGCTAGCTGAAGACATTCTTCTCATCTTAGTTCTCAAGAAATACCTACCAATCATCTATCTTCCTGTGATGTCAGGGAGCAGAGGTGAGTGTAGTGGCAACCAGTAAGGAGAAAGTGTGAGGGAAGCTTATAGGTCTGAAGGTAGATAAATCACCTGGACCAGATGGGTGACACCCAAGAGTTTTGAAGGATATATCTGAGGAGATTGTAGATGTTGGTGGTGATCTTTCAGGAATCACTGGAGTCAGGGAGGGTACAAGAAAACTGGAAAATGGCTGATGTAACACCCTTGTTTAAGAGGGGAGGGTGGCAGAAGAAAGGAAATAATAGGCTGGTTAGCCTGACCTCTGTCGCGAGTAAGATTTTAGAGTTCATTATTAAGGTTGAGATGGTGGAGTACTTGGAAAGGTATGTTAAAATAGGGTTGAGTCAGCTTCATCAAGGGGAAGTCATGCCTGACCAATCTGTTTGATGTCTTTGAGGAGGTAATGAGCAAGTTAGACAAAGGAGACCTAGTGGAACATGATCTATTTCAATTTCCAGAAGGCCTTTGACAAGGTGCCGCACAGAAGGGTGCTAATCAGATAATACCCGATGTTGTTAGGAGCAAGGTATTGGCATAGATAGAAGATAGACTGATTCTCAGGAGGCAGAAAGTGGGAATAAAGGGGTCTTTTTCAGGATGGCAACCAGGAACTAGTGCAGTTCCATAGAGGTCAATGTTGGGACCACAACTATTCACATTTATATATCAACGAAAGAACTGAGAGCTTTGTGATAAATTTGCAGATGACGTAAAGCTGGTGGAGGGACAGGTAGTGTTGAAAAAATGGGGATGCTACAGAAGGATTTGAACAGACTAGGAGAATGGGCAAAGGAGTGGCAGATGGAATACAGTGTGGCCAAGTGTGAAGTTATATACTTTGTGTATGTTTCTATGTTCCTACCAATTTTCTCAATGGAGAAATGCTTCACAAATCTGAAATATAAAGGAGCTAAGGAGACCTAGTTCAGCATTCTTTCATGGTTAACGTGCAGGTCTAGTTGGCAGTTAGGAAGGAAAGTGCAATATTAGCATTCATTTCAAGAGGGCATGAATACAAGAGCAGAGGTATACAGCTTCAGCAGTACAAGGCTCTGGTCAGACCGCATTTGGAATGTTGTGAGCAGTTTTGGTTACTGTTATCTAAAGAAGAATTTGGTGGCCTTAGAGAGAATCCAGAGGAGGTTTACAAGAATGATCCTGGGGATGATGGGCTTATCGGATGAGGAGTAGTCAAGGTGTATGGGTCTGTATTTGATGGAATTTAGAAAGATGAGGAGCGATCTGATTGAAACTTACGGAATACTGAGAGGCCTGGGTAGAGAGGATGTGAAGAAGATGTTTCTTGGTAGGAGAGAATGAGAACTGAGGCACAGCTTCAGAGTGAAGGGATGACACTTTAGAACTGAGATGCGAAGGAATGCTTTTCAGACAGAGGGTGGTGAACCTGTGGAACTCATTACTGCAGAAGGCGGTAGAGACCAAGTCATTAAGTGTATTTAAAACAGATAGGTTCTTGATTAGTAAAAGGATCAAAAGTTATGGTGAGGAGGCAGGAGAATGGTATTGAGAAACATATCAGCACATGATCGAATGGTGCAGCAGACTTGAATGACTTAAGTCTGCTCCCATATCTTATGGTCTCAAAGCAATAGTGAGGAGGTGAATTTAAAAATCAGCTACGTTCCTGTTGAATGTTGGAGCAGACTGAAAAGACTATTTGGTACTCTGGCTCCTATTACACAGGTTTGTACATTCTTATGACTAGGATGAGATGAACGAAACTATGTCACAAAGGCACAATGATTTGACTTGCTTTCCAATATCTGAAAGTAGATTATTTCAATGTAATTGTCCATTCCAAAGTGATTTCTTTCCCTAAAATTTTCAGCAGACATTTTGTTATGGCTACCAATTGATTTAAAAGTTTGAAGGTTTGTGTCCTGGAAAATTCTGTGGGTGTCTACCCAAGACCTGACATTGATGTTAATAACCAGGCCAAGGTTTACCACTCTCCCCGCCCACCCCACCCCCCACCCCCTCTGCCCTTCTGGGGCCTGTAAGTGGCCAACTAAGTATTAGTTTCCAGATGGCCACAATGTTTAGGCCAGCAGGAGGAGATAGTGGAGGTCTCATGAGTAAAGGACATCTATTCATGTCTTGGGTGTGAAGTGGGTGATGCTTTCTTTATAAGCTCCTTTCTCAATTAGGCCCCACCTCTTCCCAATCAACATTTGTACAGGCCACTCTCAGTGGCCGCTCCCCCCATATCTTTGAACCCCAGCCCTTTGCTCCCACTGGGCCTTTTCACTTTATCTGTTTGTGAGACCCTCGGACTTCTCTGCATCCTGCCCTCCACATTTTGTTTCTTAGTACTCACTGCAGTGCCAGGAGGCACTGTTGGGATACTTTGGACTGCACACTTCCAATGGAAGATGGCATCATTAATGTCTCCAACTCCGGGTAGTTCCTGAAGGAACATTTCAAAGTGAATGCCAGTTTTACCAATGTGGTAATCATTGAGAGGAACAAGAGTCCGATCACTGTTACCTCTGAGGTTCCATTCTCGAAGAGGTACTTGAGATACTAATTGGTGATATATTTTGAGAGCAACAACCTATGTGACTGGCTTCACATGGTTGCAAACAGCAAAGAGGGCTATAAGTTCCGGTACTTCAAGATCAGTCAGGATGAAGAGGAGGAGGATGAAGATTAATCCTAAGACTGGTCTGAACTTTTGTACAAATTACCTTCAATAAAGTGTAGAGCAAGCTCCTGGACAATCACATGGCTGACAATCATCTCTCAAATGGCAGTTCCTCCCCAGTTACAAGCATAAGGCTTGCCTCTAGAAAATCAATACTCCATACAGTATTAAATCACTGTATGACAGCTGTCAGAAGCTGATATTCCCCAATGATTACAGAAGTATAAATTTGTGCAAAGGCAGTTATTCTACTTCCTGCCTTGCAATTATTTGCTCCTTGATCTCTGTTCTCTCATTACATTTCAGAATTCATTTTTTTTTAAATGTGCTTTTAGAAAGTGAGAGCAGAGACAGAACCTCATCAATCCTATCAGAAGGATGTTGTGAAACTTGAAGGGGCTCAGAAAAGATTTACAAGGATGTTGCCAGGGTTGGAGGATTTGATCTGTGGGGAGAGGCTGAATAGGCTGGGGCTATTTACCCTGGAGCATCGGAGGCTGAGGGGTGACCTTGAAGTACCAGAACTTATAGCCCTCTTTGCTGTTTGCAATCATGAGGGGCATTGATACGATAAATAGACAAAGTCTTTTCCCTTGGGTGGGGGAGTCTAGAACTAGAGGGCATAGCTTTAGGTTGAGAGTGGAAAGATATACAAGAGACCAAAGGGGCAACTTTTTCATGCAGAGAGTGGTACATGTATGGAATGAGCTGCCAGAGGAAATGGTGGAGGCTAGTACAATTGCAACTTTTAAAAGGAATCTGGATGGGTATATAAATCGGAAAGTGTTAGAGGGATATGGGCCAGGTGCTGGCAAGTGGGATTAGATTGGACTGGTATATCTGGTTGGCATGGACAAGTTGGACTGAAAGGTCTGTTTCCTTACTGTACATCTCTATGACTCTATAAATCAGTGATTTTCTTCATTTGATCCCACATATATAATTCACCCCAAGTTAGCTTCCCAGTGTACCACAACCTACAGTCTGAAATCATATATTTTTCTTTAATATTAAAGAACTCCATGTTTGAGCCATGTTAAATTTTCCATTTCATTAACTTTCTGTTTCCATTTGTTTTGATTTCTTGATTCCCAATTAAAATTTCCACCTTGCATTCATATTAACTATTCAATTACATTCTTCCTTAGCTTCTGAGAGATATAATAGATTCTTTTGCTTTATCTAATGATCCATTGTTTCTTCCCTTATCCCAAAACACTATGTAAGTTTTAACCCTCCAACAGGTTCATTAATCCCCACTTGCTCAGATGGGTGCAGCTCCCACAACACTGAAAAATCTTTACACCATCCAGAGCAAGGCAGCCTGCTTCATTGTCATCACATCCACAAACATTTGCTCTCTCTACCACCAATGCTCAGTAGTAGCAGTGTGTGCCATCACCAAAGCATCTTAGACAGCACCATCCAAACCCATGACCACTAGAAGGAAAAGGCAGCAGATAAGTGAGAACACTAGTACTTATAAGTTCTCCTCTAAGCCACTGACCATCCTGACTGTAAAATATATTTAACATTCCTTCAGTGTCATTGGGTCAAAATCCTGGAAAAATGCTCTTCCTTTATCAGCATTGTGGGTCTACCTACAGCAAATAGTCAGCAGCAGTTTAAGAAGGCAGCTCACCATCTTCTTGAGAGCAGTTAGGAAATGGCAATAATCGCTAGCCCAGCCAGCAAAGTCCATGTCTCACAAATAAATGAGAACAAAACCCTCCATCCCATGATATTAATCTTAATTCTATTCCAAGGTTTTTCCATTCATACAGTTGCCTCTGCATTTATAGCAGTCCTAATGTCCCAGGGATCTAAACTTCTGAGTTTGCCTTCCTAATATGATAACCTCTGCATTGAGTACAAATGGCACCATTAGTAATCTTGACTTTGTGACATTTTAGGTCATGTCTATTAACCTATTTTGTAACCTAGAACTTTCGTTGCAGGGCTGCAGTCCCATTCTCCTCTATGTAAGCATGAATTTTCAATGATATTCCTCCTTTTTCCATGAACTGTAACAGTAGTGCTCAAAATACACAGGTGGTGACCAATTCATCAGGGAAAACTGAATCACAGGGGGATGAATCAGAAATAAATGTCTGGAACTGAGAAACTTGAAAGAATTTGTTCTTCCAGTTAGATGCTACTTTTCTCTACATTTTAGCATAGTTTACTATTGAGCCTTGCACAGTAAGTGGAGGAGGGAAACAGTCCATTAGGAGAGGAGGAATAAGAAGGTGTGTCATGCTGTCTAACAAGGCTAGGAAAAGAGGAAGGAGGATTGAGTCTGCTAGGTGAGATCTCACAGCCACACACAAGGTCGATAGAACTGAGAATGTGCATCGTAAACTAGAAATGAGTAACCCAGAAAGGTTGGGGAAGAAGTGAATGGCTGCAAAAGGGAAGTGTCAACAAAGAAAAACCCAGTTAAATAGAATCCAAAAAATTTTGCAATGATAATTTATGAATTCCTTCCAAATTAATGAGGCTTTCAATGAAGTGTCTGCCATTCATTGAACAAGAGACTTGCCACTAAATTCTGGCTGTTGTATTGTATCAATCTATATATTGTGGCATTTGGAATTTTAAGCTTTCCTTGTGTGCTGTGGCTTTAAGGTTAATTGCCAGTTGATAATTAATGAGGATATTTGTGAATTCTTCTAATTTTGCTTCTGCGTCCAAGAACCCTGCATGTTAAAATAAAGATAATATTGCTGCATCACTGCGTATCACTTATGAAGGAGATGATGAAAATAAAAAAATAAAGTAACTTTCAGGAACTCTGAAGTAGGGCACTGAGAGATAAAAAGATATACTTGTACCAGTTTTACTGTCCTTCCATCCATTAGATCCTAACTGTGAGGCACCAGTCAATAGACCAACCTACATTTGGGGAGAGAATGTCTCCTTCTGGCAATTCTCTTGCTAACATTACATTTTGAAGTTCACATTTTAATAATTTTGAGATACCAAACCAAAAGTGGAAATAGGGAGTTATTTTCAAGAATAGAGACTGCTAAAGCAAGTGTTTTGCCAACCGCATTCATCATTGAAATACGGTAATGTGATTAACTCTCTTGAATAAGGAATGTCTTTTGAATGTTGTATATTTTTTCAACCAAAAAATATGATTTCTAGAGCAACAACTGGGCAGCACGTTGCCACTGTGATTAGCACTGCTGCCTCACAGCGCCAGTGACCTGGGTTCAATCCCGCCTCAGGCAACTGACTGTGTGGAGTTTGCACATTCTCCCCGTGTCTGCGTGAGTTTCCTCCGGGTGCTCCGGTTTCCTCCCACAGTCCAAAAATGTGCAGGTCAGGTGAATTGGCCATGCTAAATTGCCCATAGTGTTAGGTGACGGGGTAAATGTAGGGGAATGGGTCTGGGTGGGTTGCTCTTCGAGGGTCGGTGTGGACTTGTTGGGCTGAAGGACCTGTTTCCACACTGTAAGGAATGGAAATCTAATCAAAATAATCAAAACTTAAATGGAAATCCTGTTTACTCTGAGAGAGCTTATGGCAAAGTTACAAAAGTCTAGCAGGAGAGATCCTGAGAAAATTCCCAGTGAAATCATTGTGTTGTATTGCTCAGTACAGTTATCTCCTTCTGTTAGCTTCTCCTTTGCAATGTCTACCTTTAAAATTCTCATCCTTACTTTCAATTCCATCGTGGCCTCACACTTCCCCATCTCTCAAAGTAGTTCCTGCTCTTAACTATCCAAAATCTCAATATTCCTTGACTTCTGACCTCACTAACATTCTTGATTTGGAGCATACCATTCTTTACAACCGTGCCTTCAGCTTCCTCAGCTGTTAACTCTGGAAATCTCTTCCTAAACTTTTCCATCTCTTCCCCAACACTCTTGAAAGCCTATGTTGGTCCCTTGTGAAGTGCCTTGACAAATGTTACTATGTTAAAAGTATTGCATAACTGAAATCCTTACTTCTTTATGCATCATGTAATGCAGTGTTGAAACGTAATTATTATATACAGATAATATCAATATCACTGGCATCCAACATACACCAAAGAAAAGCTCTTAATCATACATCATCTAATCATGTAGTGATCAGGCAGAATGTTCCCTTTCTGTTCAGGGCTAGTTTGATGTTGGCAGTCAGCTTTAAAACTTCTTTATTTTCACTTCCATTTGTCATCATTGACATTCCTTTTCCTGATACATTCAAAGATTAACTAAACTTCATATTTATTCCGCTTCTCCCCAATGTAAAAACCAAACTTTCAACAAAGTAGAAAATTTTTACACGTCTGGACCACAAGTTTAAACAATAGGTGAAAGATGTGGTTTGCCATAAGATTTTGAATGCACAACGATACTACAGTAACCTTTGTAAAATAGTAAAATATGACAAGGTGCTTACTAGATCTCTGTTATACTTGGGTGTTTGAAGCAGCATATCTTGTTATGCTGGGATGCCAGAGGGATTTGTATCAAAGTGAGGTATATCAATTTTCCCTTCCACAAATCTATGAAATGCAAAAATGAAACTGATGTTTCAAAAGGCATAAAAACCCCTGTCATAGAAACAAGTTCACTTTTGTTATAGATTATGCCTCACTGGGGAAAACACAGGAAAGTACTGCTCTTCCTGGAAATATTTAAAGATTTTATAAAGGTACACAAAATACCCCAATTTCCCTGTCTTTTACACAAAGGTTGACAGAAGGCTTGATTTCTTTCTGTCCTGAAGTAG
The DNA here is from genome assembly GCF_037043375.1 of Chiloscyllium plagiosum. Lineage (NCBI taxonomy): Eukaryota > Metazoa > Chordata > Chondrichthyes > Orectolobiformes > Hemiscylliidae > Chiloscyllium > Chiloscyllium plagiosum. Next base: position 60,988,537 of record NW_028270150.1, read on the forward strand.
AATTACTATTTAATACAAATAAATATATTCTAGCTGCAGGTAAACAATATTGAACCACCGGCATATAACAGTAATAGTTAAATCTCTAACCTCCTTTATAAAGCTCCCTCTCCAGAGACACACTAACATAAACAAAAACAGAATTGTGTTCTGGGAAGACAGTTCAATGGGCCTTGTCCACTGGGTTCACTGAAAGGACTCTTCTGGCTTGTCAGGACTTGCTATTCAGCAACCTTTTTCCTCTCCGGGTACTTTGACCTGCCTTCAGCTGGCAGAGAGCAACTAGGTCAAAACTTATAAAGTCTCTTATGTTTTGGTTAAAAGCAATAAGCTTGTAGCAACTGGTGGCAGAAAATAAACTGTATTTCTTCAGGTTTGAAGTGTGCTTTTTTTTTACTGCAGCACTTTTATTTCTGGAATTCTGAAGGCTTCTTAATTTTTTTTTTCTCACCCACAAACTGTTCAGCTAACTATGTCATCATGCCACAGACCAATCAGCTACTTGTTGACATCCAAATCCTATTTTGTATCAATTCCCTGCTCCAGTTTCCTTGTAATTAAGCTTCTGCCACTGGTTGAACAATGAAATTCACTTAAAATAAGTGCTGGCAACTTGCTTTTTGAAAAAAAAAGCACAAAATTCTTCCACAGTCCTTGGTTTTTAGAAAAAGTCATTTTCCCATTTCAGCCCACAATCAAAAATACAGGGCGTTCTGCTATAATAAAGCAGTTATTTCTCTGCGACCTCATGCTATAGAAAATCATGCTATGGAAAACTGCTGCGACGGTCGTGCTGTAGACTACCATGCTGTCGACGATCGTGCTGTAGACAATCATGCTGTAGAAGATTATGCTGTAGAAGATCACTAATAGAAAATCGATATGCCCATTCAGCAGAAAGTTCATGTTATCCAAACAATGCCCACAATTTGTCAATCGCGTTACAGCCAATTCACGCTGATGAATCGTGCTTTATAGCAGAACTACCTTTAAAGGAAAATGAAAATATTTGGCTTTTACATATGCTAGTTCTTTAGTCAGTAACTCCAGATAGAGTTCCATGTGGTTGCAGTTATTAGAAAAGAAATACTTCAACTAAATTTGTTGCATTTTAAGAAATCCTTCCCTAAAATGTGACATGGAAATTTATTGATGGGGATAATTACATCCATTAGCTTATAGAAACCAAAATACTGTTGACATTTGATGTTGGAACACTAACATTGTTTAATGCCACTGCTTTTTTTCCCGTGTCAGCCATCCCATGGATTTCATTAAATAAAATTGCCAATTTAGTATCAAATTATTTGTTATTTTATGAATTTGTACCTTCCAGGATCTGACTTTAATTTGCCAAACTTATTTTATATAGAAGTCTAACAGCTGGCAGTGAGTCAGTCTTTTATCCAGTCTTCCAGCCTGGATTTGAATTTCAGTTTCAGAGAGAAAAGAATAGTGAAGATAACGGCATCACAACTACATATCTTCCCTATTAAACTGCCTTCAGCTTCTGGAATGAAAATAGTCTATCCACTTATTGTCACTGTCAAGTATCATTTTGAACAACCACTTTTAAAGTGTAATAATATGTTTAATGACCTCGATTCAGTGGCAGAGTGATGTCACTTGCTATCATCCTTGAAGAAAGTTGCTTATAAAGATCTTAGAATCTGCTGTGAAATTCACCCTTCCCATGTTATGTTCAATCTATCATCCACCAATTGGGGATTGCTGATGTCTAACATAAGTGATGCTAGACTGTTAAGCAATATGTAATCAATTATATTGAATAAACCTTTTAGGTAACAAACATGGAAGTTTATCCTTGCATTTTAAATAATGTTACAAAGGCCAAAATAAAAATTGACACTTACTCATGGGACTAAGATAGAAGCTGAAATATAAAATTACATAAAGAATATGCTTTAGTCATATTAAAGAAACACATCCGCAAACATAAACTTTTTTTTCCCAGTAGCTCAACAGTAATTATAACTTAAAAAGAAACCCAAAGAACTGTGGGTGCTGAAAATCTGAAACAAAAACAAAAATTTCTGCAAAAACTCAGCAAGTCTTGCAACAGCTGTGGGGAGAATGCAGAGTTAACATTTCGATTGCTGTGATCCTTCTTTAGAATAGTAACTATAACTAAGTATACCGTTATTAATTACGCTTAATTTATCAAGGTGAAACTCTTTTCAAGGATTGTTACAGTAAGTAAAAGATGAAATTCACAGCAATTCAAGTGATTTCTAAGATTTTCATATCCAGGGGCTTAAACATTGTGCCCGTGAAGCTGTAGTGAATCACTGACGACAGTGTTGAGTTCTCCTTGTTTATCTACATATATATAGACACCAAACCTTACTGTCCATTTCACACCATTATTAAATCTACAAAGTTTATGTCATGGAAAATAATTACCACAAATTATATGGCAAATAGTTTGATTTCCAATCAAAATAGCCATTTCCCATGAAAATCGTAATTTTTTTCTGTCGCTTGGAAGTGTTTATAGCAATGTCTGCTTTCAGCATGAAGTACAACAGGTAATGATACATAATCAATTGTCATAAATATGCAGTTATAATATTATGCCATTTATAAAGAATGCCAATCTGTCTTTTAAACGGACACAATGCGCCTGACAAAGTGTAACGTTACATAACTACACTTGTGGATTCAACTCCTATTAGTTCCAGTTGAATTAGTTTGAAGAAGACATCACAGAATGCTTAAAATTCAATTAACATTTACAAGCATAAACAAAAGTTCTGTGACAACAGTTCCCCTGGAGATGCAAACATGCTCCTTATCCCAAAAACCTGACAGACTGGTTGTTTGTTTTTAAAAACACAGAACTAATTACCTCAACAAAATGTCAATGGTTGGGTCTGTTCCTCAGACTTTAGATTTAGATTTAGATTACAGTGCAAAGTGTTGAATGTTGCCACACATGGCACCATCTTAGGTACTTAGTTACATTGGTACAAAAAAGTAGTAAAAGAAACAAAGTTTAAAAAGTTAAGCATTACTTTCATAGAATAAGTAGAAAAACATAGAAATAAAGTAATAGTTAACTTTAAAGTCTGTCTCATGCTAGAAAAATAAAGGAATAAGTGTAAAGGTTAAACAGTTTTTGAGTCCTCTGCTTAACTTGCTGTCTGGGAGACTTCAGCTGTCTCTTCTTGGATAAGACCGAGGCTAACCAAAGACCTAGAAAAGCAGCATATTCAACAAGTTTGGGATTGCAACAACATTATGTTTTGATCTATCGAAAAAGTCTGGCTTTTATCATTAACCAATCATTTTGTGCAGAGACCATGAGAAAGTCATCTCAAACAAGTAATTACATCGGAACGGGGAGACAGAGAAGGATTCCAGATTTGCTGTACTGAACCAGGCTACCATGAAGCACCACCTGCACTACTGTAAAAGTGAAACAAAGGTGTCCTTATTTATTCCCAGGACCTGTTATGCGTGGTACACTGGTGTTGGCAACCTCCACCTATTAACAACAGAAGCCATCCCAGCTGTCCAATTTTCAGTCCATTCAATTCAGAAAACATAAACATGAAAACAGATCTTAGAGACTGACCTTAACTTCTTGTTTATAGGCATATTTTATCCTTACATACACAAAAATTAAGAGTAGCTTTTTTTAAATAATAACCTTATCACTTTTACCAGAATAACTACAGCAGTAGTTTAGCAATAAAAAGAGATTTTTGTTTTTTATTTTTCGTGTGGAGAATTTTGCTTTTAGTTATTTTTAAATTGAAATACTTAAAAGCTAAAAGGGAGCTAGATACCAGCTTCTACAAATTTATTACATGGATCTCTCCAAAGATATTATGATTGTGGCACCATATTCACATTCTGCATACTTAGAGTCATAGAGATGTACAGCATGGAAACAGACCCTTCGATCCAACCCGTCCATGCCGACCAGATATCCCAACCCAATCTAGTCCCACCTGCCAGCACCCGGCCCATATCCCTCTAAACCCTTCCTATTCATATACACATCCAAATGCCTCTTAAATGTTGCAATTGTACCAGCCTCCACCACATCCTCTGGCAGCTCATTCCATACACATACCACCCTCTGCGTGAAAAAGTTGCCCCTTAGGTCTCTTTTATATCTTTCCCCTCTCACCCTAAACCTATGCCCTCTAGTTCTGAACTCCCCTACTCCAAGGAAATGACTGTCAACTTATCGTATTCATGCTCCTCATGATTTTATAAACCTCTACACAGTCACCTCTCAGCCTCCAACGCTCCAAGGAAAACACCCCCAACCTATTCAACCTCTCCCTATAGCTCAAAACCTCCATCCCTGGCAACATCCTTGTAAATCTTTTCTGAACCCTTTCAAGTTTCACAACATCTTTCCGATAGGAAGGAGACCAGAATTGCATGCAATATTCCAACAGTGGCCTAACCAATGTCCTGTACAGCCGCAACATGATCTCCCAACTCCTGTACTCAATACTCTGACCAATAAAGGCAAGCAAACCAAACACCTTCTTCACTATCCTATCTACCTGCGATTCCACTTTCAAGGAGCTATGAACCTGCATTCCAAGATCTCTTTGTTCAGCAACACTCCCTAGGACCTTACCATTAAGTGTATAAGTCCTGCTAAAATTTGCTTTCCCAAAATGCAGCACCTCACATTTATCTGAATTAAACTCCATCTACCACTTCTCAGCCCATTGGCCCATCTGGTCCAGATCCTGTTGTAATCTGAGGTAACCCTCTTCGCTGTCCACTACACCACCAATTTTGGTGTCATCTGCAAACTTACTAACTGTACCTCTTATACTCGCATCCAAATCATTTATGTAAAAGTAGAGGGCCCAGCACCGATCCTTGTGGCACTCCACTAGTCACAGGCCTCCAGTCTGAAAAACAACCCTCTACCACCACCCTCTGTCTTCTATCTTTGAACAAGTTCTGTATCCAACTGGCTAGTTCTCCCTGTATTCCATGAGATCTAACCTTGCTAATCAGTCTCCCATGGGGAACCTTGTCGAATGCCTTACTGAAGTCCATATAGATCAACATCTACTGCTCTGCCCTCATCAATCTTCTTTGTTACTTCTTCAAAAAATTCAATCAAATTTGTGAGACATGATTTCCCACGCACAAAGCCATGTTGACTATCCTGAATCAATCCTTGCCTTTCCAAATACATGCACATCCTGTCCCTCAGCAATCACTCCAACAACTTGCCCACCACCGAGGTCAGGCTCACATGTCTATATTTCCCTGGCTTGTCTTTACCGCCCTTCTTAAACAGTGGCACCACGTTTGCCGACCTCCAGTCTTCTGGCACCTCACCTGTGACTATCGATGATATAAATATTTCAGCAAGAGGCCCAGCAATCACTTCTCTAGCTTCCCACAGAGTTCTCGGGTACACCTGATCAGGTCCTGGGGATTTATCCACCTATAACCTTTTCAAGACATCCAGCACTTCCTCCCCTGTAATCTGGACATTTTGCAAGATGTCACCATCTATTTCCCTGCAGTCTATATCTTCCATAAAAATGAAGTCAAACCTTAAAATATTCTATTTGGAAGAAGATCATATTAAACTTGTAGCATTAACTCTGCTTCTTTACATAGATGCTTCTGGAATTGCAGAGTTTCTCCACTGTTTTTCTGTTTTAATGATTTTTGAATTTTTAAAATTATTTTTTAAAGCCTGAGTGGATTGCTTGTACTAAAATAGGTTTACCACATTTTATGGAAGTTGAAGGATTATGGACCCTTACCGACACACTAACATTATCCTGGAGATAGTTAGTGTACAAAATTGATGTTGTCTCCTTATTTAAATAATTGCTGCATTGCTGTGAATGCTGCTGGCTGTCTAGGCACTCAGCCAAGGGCCAAGTGTTTGCTCAACTTGCATGACATACCCAGCCTGGCCCTCTTTTAAAAAAAAAGTCTACCTTTAACAAAGGGAGCTTGCTGAGTGGAAGGAAATTGCTACTGGCTGTCTATACTGAAAAATAAACTGAATATAGGAGCTCGACAAATAGAGCATCAAGCATGAGATACGGCTCTTACGTTCAAGGCTGCTCTCTTGTTAGCCTTATTGCTGAAATGAGAATCATCTTAGTTCCAATGGGATCCAGAAGGATTATGGGCGGCACGGTGGCACAGTGGTTAGCACTGCTGCCTCACAGCGCCAGAGACCCGGGTTCAATTCCCGACTCAGGCGATTGACTGTGTGGAGTTTGCACATTCTCCCGTGTCTGCGTGGGTTTCCTCCGGGTGCTCTGGTTTCCTCCCACAGTCCAAAAGATGTTCAGGTCAGGTGAATTGGCCATGCTAAATTGCTCGTAGTGTTAGGTAAGAAGGGGTAAATGTAGGGGTATGGGTGGGTTGCTCTTCGGCGGGTCGGTGTGGACTTGTTGGGCCAAAGGGCCTGTTTCCACACTGTAAGTAATCTAATCTAATCAAGTCCTAAGAACTGATGGGAAAGGAGTAGCTACACGGGTCAATGCAAGGGGTATATCCCCAAGGATCTGATAGCATTGCTACAAGAGATTCAATGACCTCAAACAGATGGTTAAGATCTGTAAGTGCATGTTGAAACAAAATCTTCTATACACACTACCAATGTCTCATGCTGTTCCATGCAGAACACCATCACACATCAGCAGCACTCCCTGGCACTTAGTAATCATGTTTAACATACAGACACTCTGCCTCACTTCACTCAACTTCCACAACTGCCAGCCTCGCAGCCACGTCTTACCACCTCTACGTACATCCATCTTTATAACCGTGGTATAGTGAGGAACAATGATGTCTACATCTCCAGAGAAATAGTCCTCTGATTCATGGGGTCAGTTGCAACCAAGATCATGGTATTCAGTGTCATTGAGAATATTAATTATGTCAGTAGGTTCCCTCTTTATTGCAGCTCACCTTCTTCCTGCTTTGCGGCATAGTGAACAAACAGCTGATGGTGGGACCATCCCTATCCTGTCATGATTGCCCCACCCCCGCCCCCGCCCCCGCCTCCGCCTCCGCCTCCGCCTCCGCCAAATCTTTTGTTTCTATAAAACCACAAGAAATAGGAACAATGTCGACCATTTTAATAAAAACATATTTAATTCTTCTAAACTCCAATGAACTGCTTCTAATGCACATAGATCCCTTCTTAGTCAAGGCGACCAAAACTCTGCACGCTTCTCTCGGTGTGGTCTCACCAATGTCCTATGCAGCTGTAGCAAGAATTTAATTGTCATGCAATTATCATGAACTAATCTAGTTATTTCTGCAGTGTCTGTGTAATTGTTGAGGATATTCAAAAAGGTTACTATATCCAATGGTTTTCTCCCTTCCAGCTTCTTCTGTAGATCCTTCCGTATATTTAAAACATTAATAATTTTCATGAAACCCTTCTATCAACTACTGTAAAATACCAAAATTTCATCTAAAGGTATTATTTATGAATAGTGCATAACACCATTACAATGCCATTGATTTTGAAATTTACCTTGAACTTAATAATTAAAATTGTAAGACTTGCAAAGTTAATAATAAAAACCAAATTGTGTTTGGCAATAAAGATAGTCACATACAGCTGTGTGACAGCTGTTGAAGTTCTGTGCCCTTCCCAACTGCCCTCATTCTGTATGTTTCTGAGAAGAAGATTTGTGTATTTTGTGCGTGTGGACCATTTGAATACCCAGCAGCAAGCTCTTTTGTGGATTTGAATCAAGAACGTGTTTAGGTGAATTCAACAAGTCATAAGCCAGAGTCAATTCCAATTTCTCTTGAAGGATCGAGATTTTTCACATTATATGGGATTCTATAACTAGGGTAAATTGTTTCAAAGTAAAAGATCTTCTATTTCAGACAGAACTGTGGAGGAATTTCTTCTCTTGACAATCATTAGTGTTTCAGTTTCTGTGCACTCGCAAGTAATAGAGGTTGGGTATTGAATATATTGAGAGATGGGTTAACCGTATTTCTAACTAACAAGGAAGCCATAGCTAATGAGGGACAGGCAAGAAAGTGGAGTTAAAGCCATATTCAGGTCAGTCATTACCTTACTGAATGGTGGAACAGGTCCAGAATATCCGGATGGCTGCCTCCTGATCATATTTTATATGGGCCATGGAAATAATTATATTTATTCCGAGATAGGTACTGCTTTTTATAAAACGCAAAACATGGTCTTCCATTTATGTGATGAGGTTTTAAAAAAGAACACAATTTATATAGAAATGTCTAAATGAGAGACTTGTGCTAACAGTATTTAATGATTGAGCATATTTAAGTATATATACATAACCTTAGCTTATATATTTCATCTACTGAATATTCATTAAATATAAGATGGGCAAAGTCCAGAGATTCAGATCCCCATATTCTGCTTACTATTAGTAAACTTTGAGGAGAAGTATTTGTTTTTGAAGGACTGCAAGTTTTGGATTTTGTGCATTCATTGCAGTACTCTGAGTGTGAGTGCTGAGAAAATATTCAGGAAATTTGTGATTGTCATTAGTTTATTAGTGATGATGTTGCAAAGAGATGAAGAAGGGCGAATGTATGATCAAGCCCCCAATTATGTTACAAGATGAGGAAGAAATATTGGCCTCCTTCTTTTTAACCCCCTCAATTCATTGCAACAAAATCTCCCCTGTTTCTTCTTAATTGATGTGGATATGGCCTCATGATAAAATGTTGTCCACGATTTCAAAATTAAGGAGCCAATTGCAATGATTTCTTCAGTGAAAAGAAGATGAATTTCATGACTTCTAACTCCAAGAAAAATAATAAAATGTAACAAATACACAAACAAGTATAAAATTTACAAATTTGAGAGTCCGGCCCAAAACGTCGATTTTCCTACTCCTTGGATGCTGCCTGACCTGCTGTGCTTTTCAGGCAACACCCTGTCAACTCTGATCTCCAGCATCTGTAGACCTCACTGTCTCCTACAAAATTTACAAAGTCTATTTGCAGTGTCTAGTGCAAAAATATAGATAAAAGAGTATGCATTTTAAAATACTTTTGAATCTTTGAAGTATTAGGTTTGTACCTAAAGTCACAATTGTTTAACTGATGTCTTGCATCTTTACCTCTTTCTTGAAAACATTCAATGTTTTGGCCTCAATCGCTTTCAGTAATAAAGAAATCCACTGTGTAGCACTCTCTGGGTGAAGAAATTTCTCTTCATCTCAGTCCCATTGGCCTACCCTGTATCCTTACAGTGATCACTGGTCCTGACTCCTCAGACATTGTAAATGCAGGACAAATGTTCCCAATGTTTTATCCTGTTAGAGTTTTGTAGGTTTCTTTTATGAGATCAGCCCTCACTGTGCTAAATTCTAATGAATATAGTCCTAACTCATCCAGTCTCTTTTCATACATCAGTTTTGCCATCTCAGGAATCAGTCTGTTAAACCATACTGGCTCCCCCTCCATAGTCTGAATGTCCTTCCTCAGATAGGGAGACCAAAACTGCACACAACTTGAAGTGCTCTTACCATTGCCGTGCACAATACCAGGTCTTAGTACATCTGAGTGGACAATGACCACTTTTAATGCTGTAGAAATTTGGTTGCAGTCTGAGTGTTTGTGGGATCCTGGAAGCACCAGTTTTATTTTATATGCCTTGGCTTCCCACAGTATAAGCAATTATGATGGCTTCCCACAGTTACCCTTCTGGATCCTCTTTTAATTTCAGGCACAGTTCTGCTTTCTCTGCAAGGCTTCCGTTTTCTCTGTATCTTGTCTTAGGCATGTTTACCTTGCCCTTTGCTCACACTGCTCTGTGATAGTTTCCAGATCTCAGCCAACCTGAGTTTATAAATCTGTATGTTAAATCACAGTTGTCAGTACTTCCTGTTCAAATGTAAGCTGCTTAGGCTGTGGAAATTCTAGGTATATGTCATCATGCTATTTCTTAAGGTGTGGATTTTTTATCGGACCACCTCTGGCATTAACCTGGTATACACTTGAATCATTTAATGTAAATGTTTTCACATAGCTTTTAAAAATTTCATGGGCATTACCCTTGAAAAAATAACTAGCTTAGTGCAAAATAATTCATATTAAATGTAGACATTTTAGCACTTCAGTATTAATCGTTTGGAATGAACCAGTTGAGTATGCAACTTTGTACAACCATGTGAGGAAGAGAGGCCTCTTTTTTTAAAAAAAAACTGCTGGCTAAAATAAAAGTTTTGGCTCAAATATTCTGATGAACAGGGAGCAGAAAAGACAATATTTGTGTGTTGGAATCCTATAGAATTCCTGATGTTGTTAACCCTATGGGAATTATCAGGGAAATTGGAGTAGTGACTCACTAATGATTCATAGTTACTCACGAAAGTTAAACATTTAAAAACCTAGCCTACCTCCTGGTTAATTATTAAAGTGAGCATGAAACTTCCCATGACTCTAAAAGCTACACATCATCTGAATCCTTTCAACGCTGGACCCCTAACAACCACCTCCCAGACCAGATATACCTCATCGGTCAGTAACCTAATACTGATGGACCTATGGACTGACATTTAATCTGCTCTGACCCCACACCCCCATCCCAAACAATGAATCTGAACCCAACACCCATGGTGAAAGTGGCTGGCTCTGCAGTTAGAGATTTAAGTCACAGAAAATTGTGCAAAAGTAGGTGTGGTTTTGATGAAGATCAGCCTCACTGTTGAATTTGTGGAATTCTGGACAGGCTTATAACAGAAGATCCTTGTCCAGGAATCTCCAGTGCAATGGACATCATAAGTGAGTAATTTTTAATCTAAAATGTCTAAAATAGGGTTTATGTTTTTTCTTATGATTTAAATAACACTTCAATTAAAGTGTAGTTCACCATGTCAAAATTAACCCTTCTACACCCCCTCAACCAAAGCATATTCCATCCAGATAGTGTAACACTTGCCCATTCACCACCTCCCTCCTCACTGTCCAAGGCTCCAAACCCACATTCCAGATGAATCAGCATCTTATTTGTACTTCATTCAATCTACTACATTCACTGCTCACAATTGTTTCCTTTACATTGGTCAGACCAAACACAGATTGGGTGGACATTTTTCTGAATGTTTCCACTCTGTCCTTAGAAATAACCCTGATTTCTCAATTGCTTGTCGTTTAAATAAACCATCTTGCTGATGGTAACATTTCTGTCTTAGGTCTGCTGCAATGTTTCAGTGAAAGACAATGCAAGTTCAAAGAACCTCATCTTCCACTTAGACACTTGTAAAGCCTTGAGGATTCAATATCGAATTCCACATCTTCAGACCCTACCTGGATGTTATCTATGTTCTCCATACTTCTTAAATTCTCCAACTCCTACCCTCACAGCCTTGTCCTTTTTAACTTCATTCTTAGTAGAGAGGTCCCATTCTCTCCATTCACATTTTAGGTGATACATCCATTTTACTTCTCTCTTGCTCATTGTTCACCACCTTTAACAATCCATGTTGTATTTTGCACTGGGCCTCTACACTATTTATTCTATTCCCCTTTCTCTGCCTCAGTCAAAAGTATATTAAAAAATGTTTTTCCAACCCCTTTTACTTCTGAAAAAATGTCTTGCCAGATGAATTGAGTAACAGATTCCTACAGCATGGAGACAAGCCCTTTGGTCCATGCCAATCAAATACATTAACAAAACATTGAAACATTTCAACCTGTCGTCACTGTGAAGAGAGAAATAGAGCTGTTGAATTTCTTCAGAATTCTCTTGTGATTGTGCTAGTAGCTTCAATCATAGATTCGTACAAGACGGAAACAGGCTCTTCGGCCCTACTTGTCCATGCCGGCAAGTTTATTGTTGAAATACAACCATATCTTAGAAAGTGGAATTCGGAATGCAAGGCACTTTTTTCTTGGTCGGTCTTAAATGTCAAGCTTAACAGAACTGCATTGGCTTTTGTTAGTGAACCATATAAATTCATTCTCTGTATAGAAGCTGGTTATTTGATGCACTGAATCAGTGCAGGCTCTTTGGGGATGAATCCTGCCAATGCTATACCTCTGTTTGATCCCTGTTGCTTGGCAGGTTTATTTCCTTCAAGCGTCCATGCAATTTCCAATGGAATTCATTGATATCTGTTTACATCACCCTGGTTGGCAGCAAATTCCAGGTCATTGTCATGTGCTGTGTATATTTCTTTCATAGAGTCATAGAGATGTACAGCACGGAAACAGACCCTTCGGTCTAACCCGTCCATGCCAACCAGATATCCCATCCCAACCTAGTCCCACCTGCCAGCACCCGGCGCATATCCCTCCAAACCCTTCCTATTCATGTACCCATCCAAATGCCTCTTAAATGTTGCAATTGTACCAGCCTCCACCACTTCCTCTGGCAACTCATTCCATACACGTATCACCCTCTGCGTGAAAGATCTGCCCCTTAGATCTCTTTTACATCTTTCCCCTCTCACCCTAAACCTATGCCCTCTAGTTCTGGACTCCCCGACCCCAGGGAAAAGACTTTGTCTATTTATCCTATCCATGTCCCTCATAATTTTGTAAACCTCTATAAGGTCACCCCTCAGCCTCTGACGCTCCAGGGAAAACAGCCCCAGCCTGTTCAGCCTCTCCCGATAGCTCAAATCCTCCAACCCTGGCAACATTCTTGTAAATCTTTTCTGAAACCTTTAAAGTTCCACAACATCTTTCCGATAGGAAGAAGACCAGAATTGCATACAATATTCCAACAGTAGCCTAACCAATGGCCTGTACAGCTGCTACATGACCTCCCAACTCCTTTACTCAATACTCTGACCGATAAAGGAAAGCATACCAAACGTCTTCTTCACTATCCTCTCTACCTGTGACTCCACTTTCAAGGAGCTATAAACCTGCACTTCAAGGTCTCTTTGATCAGCAACACTCCCCAGGACCTTACCATTAAGTGTATAAGTCCTGCTAAGATTTGCTTTCCCAAAATGCAGCACCTCGCATTTATCTGAATTAAACTCCATCTGCCACTTCTCAGCCCATTGGCCCATCTGGTCCAGATCCTGTTGTAATCTGAGGTAACCCTCTTCGCTGTCCACTACACCTCCAATTTTGGTGTCATCTGCAAACTTACTAACTGTACCTCTTATGCTCGCATCCGCTCTCTCTGCATCTCATACCCAAGACATTAAATCTCTGTCCTGCAGTGCTTGCACCAATAGCCAATTGGATCAGCTTTTCCTTGTCTACTTTATCGAAGCTGATCGTAATCTAATACACTGCAATCAAATATTTCGTCGAACTCCTTTGCTCCAAGGAAAACAACCCTAGATTTTCCAAACGAACCTTGTAATTAAACTTCCGTATTCCTGGAACCATTCTAGTAAATCTCCTGTGCATTTCCTAAAGTGTAATGACCAGAATTGTTCACAGTACTCTATTTGGGCCTAAGCATGGCTTTTTAATGGTTCAGAATAAGTACCCCAAAACAAAGTATATTAAAGTATTTGCAAAAAAATGTGATAAAACGTCACCATAAACAAAACGTGGTGAGCTAAATTCTGATAAAAATTAGAGAGTATGAAGGAAGCCATTTGAAGTTTCAAAAATAAGCATTTCACTGATAATGAATGCAATTAGATAAAGAATAGCTTGTATGAATTGAACTTTAGGAGTAGGCTGAGTTGGAGCATACACTGCACATTTCTGGTCGAAGAAGTTTTAGCATGGTCTTTTGCAATCAATCAGCATTGGAAATGGTGACAATTCAAGATTTCTCCTCTTATTAGTTGCTTAATAGTGCACCATTGCAACTGGATGTGGAAGGATTGCAAAGATTTTAAACTATCTTTTGTTTGTAGGATTGCTCCTCTCTGTCTGTAACGTGTTTCTTCTGCAGGTTGGTAAATATGTAATGATGTGCAGCTTCAGGTGATCTTTAAGTATGCCTGTCGTTGCACTTGACATATTCTTCTATAATCCTGATTGAACCTGAGTTGGTTCTTGGGCTTGATAGCATTGGTGGTGGTGTATTACAGATTACTCAGTGTCAGTCCACATTACTCAAGTCTCTATAGTGATATCTACTTTTACATGCATGGTGTAATCTTGCGCTATGAATAGTAATGGTAGAGGCTTCAATTCTTTCCATCGCATGGCTGGCCAGAAAGCACTTATTGCTTGTCATTGGCATATGCTTGGAAGAGTTTGCAGGTTGATAATCAGCTTATTTGGTCATGTTATTAATACATCTTCCATGGCCCCTGAGTCCTGGAATGTGACTGTTAGATGTTTCTTGACTATTCTATGGAACAGTTCCCAATTTGGCATGTTATTGTGATGGGTCAGTAGGATTTTGTCATCTGAATCCAAAGTCTAAGTACAACCAGTTTTAATTTTATTTACTGTAATTGTATCTGGCCACAGCTGTTGAGTTCCACTAAGTGGTTTTCTAGGTCAAGAATCAACTACATTACTGTGGATCTGGAGACACATATAGGCCATAAGTGCATTAGTGAACCAGGTGGGATTTTATGACAGTCTGGTAGTTAGATATATAGCTTTTTAATCCAGATTTATTTAATTAACTGAATTTAAATTCTCCAGCTGCCATAGTTAGATTTGAACTCTTATCTCCAGACCACTGAATTACTAGTCCTGTAATACAATCTATTGTTCCCAATATAGTAGTGGGAAGCCAATTATGGTAAAGCCAAGGAGATGAATGGTTGTCTCTGGCATTAACAATCTGAGAGAATGTTTCTTATGAAATATGCCAAAGCAAAGTGAAGTCAAGGCAAAGGCATGAAAATAATAAGTATCAGTGAACATAATTATTTTCTCATGTCGTAAATTTAAGTTTCCTATCAACTTGATTCACTAAAATAATCTGTGATGTTAATCACTTACTGAAGGTAATATTTTTCAGGATGGTTTATTAGAATAATTTAATACATTTGATTTGTTTTGATTCATTAGCTTTTCCCTGAAGGCCTTTCCTAACAAAAGCCAAACTGGATGATTCTATTGCTGATTAGGAATTCAAAGGAGACTTCAAAAACAGAAGTTGTTCAATCAATTTAGAATTACATAACTACTAAATGAATGGTGATATACTGAATTGGAAGAACAGAACATTATTTTGTCCTCTGCTCCTCTTAGTATTTTGACTAGGTATACATAGTGACAGACATTTATGTTTCTTTTCCTGCTGCTAGTGATGGATAAGTACTTAGCATCTGTGATTTGATGATAAATATAAATAATCATTATTATTAATTACTGGTCCCATTGTCATACTAACAATCTGAGTGACAGGCAATGCTTTTTAGAGTAAAACTATTCCAATGTAATAATCAGATTATCTATTTCCAACATTGCTGATGGATAGCATTATTATAGTAGTTAAAAATCACACAACACCAGGTTATAGTCCAACAGGTTTAATTGGAAGCACACTAGCTTTTGGAGTGACGCTCCTTCATCAGGTGGTAGTGGAGGGCTCAATCCTAACACAAGAATTTATACCAGAATTTATACATTGCAGGGTTACATAGGACTTTGCTCAAAAACTGCATGCATTCATTTAGAACTCTGAGCTCAAACACTACATGAATTTATGTAAAACTCCGTTATCTCACTTTTTAGATTAGAATCAATCTAAACATCATGGCATAGACAGAGAACACAGGGGGCCAACACCTTCAACATATTGTCTAACTATCACCATTGTTAACAGCTAACCCGAGAATGCAATTTTTTAAAAAGAAGGTTTTGTGATTTACACATGAAAGAAGTGAAACTATCACTGTATTCTAACAGATGAAAGGCTTAACAGACAATAAATTTTTCAATGTATAATTTCAATTACATCACACTGTAAATTTTTGCTATAAATTCTGTGTGTTAGGATTGAGCCCTCCACTATCACCTGATGAAGGAGCGACGCTCCGAAAGCTAGTGTGCTTCCAATTAAACCTTTTGGACTATAACCTGGTGTTGTGTGATTTTTAACTTTGTACACCCGAGTCCAACACCATCACCTCCAAATCATGATTATTATAGTAAACTGAAATCTTTATTTTGTTGCACAACAGTCACTTCTCAAAATTAAATGTAATATCATTCTTGAAGTGCTGAAGTTCAGCAACCCCACCCCACACAGAAACTGATGCAAACAATTCTCAAAGAAACAAAAGCTTGGAGCTGTGACACTGATGTTATCACAACAAATGTTATCACACAACCATCTGATGAAGGAGCAGTGCTCTAAAAGCTAGTGCTTCCAAATAAACCTGTTGGACTGTAATCTGGTGATGTGAGATTTTTAACTTTGTACAACAAATATTGAAGTCATTGTCCAGCGCTCTCGTGTATTTTATGATGCACACATTTGGTTCTTAGCAAGCTGTTCTGTTAGACTTTACCAGTAACATAATGATATAATTTAAGCAGAATTTTCTCATGTCTAAAGATGGCACTCTATTCTAAACCAGTCAAAAATGTTTTGAAATAAATGTCTAACTGGATTGTTCTTTCAGACAGCCCAAGGTGAAAGGATTTAAATGGTTACCTTTTATACCAGTTAAAATAATCTTGTTAATTTAATTATATGAATCATTGCACAAGGGTTTCATAGGAACTGTGAACAATTTATTAGTTTTAACCAATATTTCTAATTCACTTTGAATATATATTTAAAATTCTGTCTTACTTAATAAAATATCGTGAAGATTATGAAGCTAATTCTATAGCTTATATATTTTTCAGAAATTAGTTCTCAGAAATCTATGTGATTACCCGATTAGTTCTCTTCTTGTAACTTGAGATTTGTTTCACTTAGAAAAACAGGCAGGAATTGGTCAGTAAAATATTGTTTGTGTACTGTTTCAAGTCACTATCCTAATGTGTGCAGATTTAGTTCTTTTCAATTTTCAGTAAGGTTTTATACCTCAATGGTAAAATAAAATCAAGAACTTCAGATGCTGTGAAATCAGAAACAAAAAAGGAAATCCTGGAAAAACTCAGCTCGTTTGGCAGTGACTGTGGAGAAAAAACAAAGTTCATGTTTCAGGGCCAGCGACCCTTCATCAGAACTGTCCAATTAACTCTGCTTTCTCTTCACAATGCAGCCAGGCCTGTTAAGTTTCTGTTTTTGATACATAGATAGTTTTAGAATCTTGATACAGTTTCCATCTACTTTGTGTAGAATCTTCCCATTGACTGAACAGTGTGGGCAAATTGAGATGGCAAGGGTGGAATTTCTACTACCAAGAACAAAAGGTACCATTTTCCAAGCAAGATGGTACTCTTGCTCATGAGTGGCAAGAGGTCTGTTGGCAAGCTTTACTATCCTCAGTAAAACTTGATCCTGCCTCATTGATATACAGTTCCCCATTCTCTCTTGCCCTCTGCACCGTAACTAGATAACAAAGTTTTGGCAATATGAAACTCAAAGCAGTTACCAGGCAACTCCAGCTTGCGGCTTACTTCCCCAACCCTCCATCAGTCACCATTATCTCGTAGCATGCTCCATGGGCAATGACCATGTGCACTTCCTGTCCAGTAGGACAGCTGCATCTCCATTGGGAAAGTGAGATGCCAATGAACCATGGCCAACATGTACAAGCAAATAAAACAATCTGTTTCGAGCATTGGACTAGATGCATGGCTAGGATTAAAAATAATGCTGGCATTGGCACCAGGAATCCTGGCAGGTCCTGACGGTGTCCTTTACTCCACCTGTAGTGAGTGGGAAAATACAATAACTAAGGTACAATGGCAGCATGGTACATAGATAATGAAGCAAGCTCAGGAAGGTAGCATGAGAAAACTTTCTAGGACTCTCAGAGGCACATCCTTCAAGAAATTTGCCAAATTTCTGTTTAACTCTATGACAATTGTGCTACCTTGTCTTTGATTATAATTAATTGACATATAATCATTTAGTTAGAATAAGACTTTGTCGGTGAACTTATGCAAGCTTGTTAATTCAAGAGGAGGAAAACTGTTTGAGAGATATTAAGCATTTTACTTTCCAAAAAAGTTATTGTCTCAGCATATATATTAGTCATTAACATTAGAAGTTATTCAGTTCAAGATTCAAGGTAGTGCTGTCATTCAGCATCAATTGTACACTAGCACAGGTAGAATCAACAAGTGCCAATAGTGTCATGATCTTCTTCATGATACATATAAATGAAATTCTACTCAGTCATTTTTTGATAGATTCAGCCCTTTATCTTTTTAGTTTTATTCTTCTCTTCCTTATTATAATGTCTATTCTTAAAATATTTTGGTTTAATCAATCTTAAATTTACAGTGAGTCAATTCAAGAACTAAATTGAGAAGGAATTGTTTTACACAAACTGGCAAGTTATTTTTTTCTGTAGGCTACAAGGGCCTTACTGTCATTCTCAAATGTTGTTCTGAAAACCACTATGTGAAGACAGTCACTCATCTGTGCTTTACCCTGAATTGGTCTCATAATGATAAGCTAAGTCAGGCTAGCTGACAAATCATGAATGATGGAACAGCTTTTTAAGCTGGAGGGCCATAACAGACAGTTTAGTTTTGAAAGCAGTTACAGGATGCTCTTAAAGTGAAGGGAGGGGAGGGAGGGTTTGCCCAAAAATAGAGCCCCTTTTTAAAAGCAACATTTTTTTTTGTAAAAAGGCCTTTACTGCTAATAGAATGAAGAGATCCCCTCTACAGGGTGGTCCAGGTTACTGTGGAGCCCAGATAGACTGTAGGGAGACAATTGGCTTGTGGTATTGTCACTGGATTAAAAAAATTATAGAAGTTTCTGGGGTTCTTAATTTGAATGCCATGATAGCAGATGGTGGAAGTTAAATTCAATAAAAATCTTGAATTAAAAATTGAAAGGTGACTATGTAACCCATGTCAATTGTCATTTTTAAAAATCCATCTGACTCACTAATGTTCTTTTGGGAAGGAAACTGTCATCGCTATCTAGTCTGGCTTCCATGTACAACAGATCCACAGCAATGTGGTTGAATCTTAACATCTTTTAATTAGGATGGACAATAAATGGTAGCCTAACCAGTGATGCCTACATTCCATGAATGTTTTATTTTGAAAAAGACCAGGCTGGAGCACTGCCCACACTCACCCCAGCTCCACATGTCTCCCTTTATGATGCTGTTTCCATGCAACTTTACTATCTCCCTTGCCCCAATCACCATGCCCATCCCATCTTCAGGAATAAACAAAACTCACACCCAGAAGTCTCTGTTCCCAAATGCTAAAATCCAGCCCAAAAAATCTGAAACTCCCTACTCCCACACTTTCAAAATGCTTTGGATACAATTAGGGACTGTGATAAATTAGATACGGATATTGAGAAATATGGAGTAAAAGTGGATGGATGGAGTGGGGCATATCACTATGATAAAGATAATTTTGAAGAGTAAGCTGCTGCTGTTGTTGAAGTAGAGATCAACCAGGATCTAACTGAATGATAGAGCAAGCTCAAGGCAATGAATTACCTACTCTGTTTCTATTCCCCTGTTTTTAGGGAGCACATTTTTAGGCAATTCTGTGACATTACGGTAATATAGAATGATAGCAAATCATAGACACTTAAATAGGCTCTCTATTAACTTTATGAGCTCACTTTTAAGCTCATAAACCTGGTTAAATGTGCAATAATGTATTCTACTGATCTCTTGTCGAAAGGGCATTAAGCATGATCTCATAAGTGTGATAGTTCCTGTAATACATGCTATTGTTGGTAGGCTATTTGACTAATGCCTAATAATACTGCATAAAAGATCACACCACTCTGACATTAGATTATTGGGTTAGTCTTTCTGCTGCAGGATTACTTCAGCATAAGATGTACTTTGGAAAGTGTTTTGGAAAAGCAAAACTGCAGTGGATTAGTAAATGTACAAAAGTATATCATATAAAATCTCTAACAATATCTAAAAGTCAAAATTTGCTAATTATTTTCTTCATTCTTTCTAGTTACCAGATATTTCATTGGCTGTCAGAAGCTTATGAGTAGAGTAACATTTATATGCATCATAATAAAGATTATTGCCACTCTGGCTTTCTTTTCTCTGTTGTATTTTCTTGTATGTGATTTGTCATAATGCTCCAAGTACTGCATTAACAGTATTGTCTTAAAACCTGAATTAGATTGTTAATGTATAAAATATAGTATACTGAGACAATGTTTTTTGGAAAGTGAAACATTTAATCTCAACATATCTTTCCTCTTGAATTAACAAATGTGCATAGGTCACTATTATTGTAACTTAATGATTATATATCCATTAATTATAATCAAAGACAAGGTAGCACAGTTGTTATAGAGTTACACAGAAACATAATGGTCAGATTTTGCTGTCTAAATATAAGTCACTGCTATGTACAAATAAAAATGGTCCAACAACTTCATGTGAATTGTCCATGTGCTGTAAAATATGAAAAGCCAAAATTTGCTACCGCATTCTGTTAGTTTTGTAAGCGTTGCATCATGCTGTCTGGTTTGCCATAGGAATACATTAGAAAAGTATGCATTTGCTATATTTGCTTGGTGCAACTTAAGGTAACGTCACAACCCACTGTGCTGTAAATTAAACCCTGCTATTCTTGGAATCATATCAAATGTTAAAGTTTTTTTAAAATATACACAATACCTGGATTTAGCGGATTCCGGTTGAGACAAAATACGTTCCAAATTTCTGTACTAACGGTTAGTGTTTATTACAAGTAGTTAGACAATAGCTACAGATAAACAAATATAATACTACTAACCAAAACTCTAATCATCTCACAAACTCCCCCTTAACACACACAGGAAAAAAACACAGGGAAATGGATTATTGGTGGAGGTAAAAAAGCTGGAAAATCGGTCCAGTTATCTTTGCTTCTCAGTTCAGACGTTGAGATCATCTTTATTCAGCTGGCCAGCTCCCTTGTTCAGATACCCTATCTTTCTCTGAGAAACACAGAGTGAATGATTCACTTGTAATATGCCTCTGATTTATCAATTCAAAAGTCACAGCTCATAGCAATTGCTGTAAGAAAAATAATTGGTTTTCTTCAGGTTTAAACTGAGCTTTTGATTGCGGAGACCAAACAGCTTCTGGACTGGGAGCAGATCTGTACATTTCTTTTCCTCACACTCTCTGTCTCTGCAACTTGTTTCCAGTTCCAAACTGCTTAACCATTTGAGAACCAATCACACAGTTCTTAGCAAGCATAAAGACACTGTCATTGATTACTGCCATTAGAACACAACAATTAACTGCTTGTTTCTAATCAGAACTTGGTCCAGATGGTCTCTAATTCACTGATTGTCAAAGACTTGTTTGCAATGCTTGCCCTGGGTATCAGGTCACTTGCTTTCAAAAATGCAGCCACTCTTTCAAACACATTTTTTAAAAAAAGTTTTGTCTCATTTCAGTCCATGGTTTTTAAGAACACAATAAAGAGACATAATCCTCACAGTAGCAATAGATATTTTGGATTGGCCATTAGTATTGTAAGTACACCTTAAACAATCTGACAATTATCAATTACTGGCAAGCAATCTTCCTGAAACTGAAAATTAGTAGGAGTGTGGAGTCTTATTTTATGCACTCTCTCTTAAAATAACCTTTCTTTTCTCTGTTGTATTTTTTCATGTGTGATTTGTAACTGCATTTGTCTTCTTTAACTCTCCTCTCCTATTCAGTCCTTTGGCTGCTAGTTTAAATCTCATCAGTTTCCCTGCTCTCTGTGCTGTTTTCTGTTTGCATTTTTGGAACGTTGTGGATAAAATTGTTTGAGCTGTATGGAGCACGTGTAAGTCTATTGAATGCAAGATCATTTGGAAAAATTGGTTATAAATTAAAACGAGGTAAAACAATCAGAATATACAATCAAACCAGAGAATACTTCCGTTTGCAAGAGAGAGAATAGAAGTTTACACAGAAATGTTTTTCTATTGATTGTGTGGGAAAAAGATCTGCCACCCTGCCCACCCACAGTATGGCCACATAAAAAAACCATAGAAGCTGGCCTGCAAAACACAGAAATCAAGTCTGCCAACACATACAGAACACACCCACATTGCCCCAGTCTTGGCCAAGCAGGCTAACAAAGAAACCAGACATGGCCAAGCTATTCCCAGACCAGAGAATACACTTCCCAAACAACCTTCACAGTAAAGCTCCCAGCCTCGATTAGCACTGCGGTCCCAGTACCCTAAGGGCATGCTTATTGCCCATTGAAACCAATACCACATCAAAAAAGAGGCAGATCGAGAGACCCTGGAAGACTTCGCTCGTAGGAGGAACACAATGGACACATTTGAATGCCAGGAGAAGGGACATTTATACATATTTGCACGGATGGGAAATACAATGAAGAATCCTCCAGAAACCATTCTCACCCACTCACGGAGATGGCTAGAATCTCCTGTGTCAATTACAAATGAATTGTTACTGCCGGATGCTTGATTAACTTCCATCCAGTTTATTCTTGTTTTAATTGCTTTACAATTTTCACCATTGTACTGTAACTACTTTACAATTATCTTTTTTATTTCAAAAATATACTTTATTCATAAAATAATTTGATGGTCTGTACAGTTGGTCATGCCATACATACGTAAACATTTACAAACAGAAATCAGAATTTATCATTTTTATATACAGGTCTGCATGTTTTTCAATCATATGTCCATATATTTAGCTGAGGCATCAGCAGAGCCCAAATGACTGGGTGGGCCCCATGTTCTTCTTAGGTAGGCAGATGTTACACAATGGTTTTTCCCCACCACGCCTTGGCAACAGCTGCCCCAAGCTTCAGCGCGTCCCTCAACACGTAGTCCTGGACCTTGGAATGTGCCAGTCTGCAACACTCAGTCGGGGTCAACTCCTTCAGCTGGAAGATCAACAGGTTTCGGACCACCCAGACAGTGTTCTTCACCGAGTTGATGATCCTCCAGGCGCAGTTGATGTTCATCTCGGTGTGCGTCCCGGGGAACAGATCGTAGAGCCTTTACAATTATCGCCTTTGTGTTGTACCCCAAAAAAGCATGCCTGCACCTTCTGTTCTGGGAAGAGCATTCTGGCCATCTGTGCAGAGAATCAGTTCTGTGTCAGCCTTGTCAATTTCTCTTCCATGATATCGCTTTGTTTAATAAACGGCTTGTTAATTTCACTATGATCCGTTGTGCTGAATTTTTCCGACAATTGTAAGGAGATTTTAAAATGAACTATTTTACATCTTGGGTATTTTTCAATTTGCATATCACACATGTTGGTATTCAGAAATGTACTGAAGAACAGAGGTTTGCTGATTTAATTTTTTTTTCCATATTAGAGTAGAAATAATCCTTTTTGAGTCCAAAGCAATAATGAGATATGTGATGATGAACATACAATAGTAATAGTGTGCCTATCAGTCCTCTTTTATTGAGCTGCGATAGAGGCAAACAATTGAAATGAGCTGAGAAAGTGATAGAAACTAACTGGGATGGAAAATAAATGCAGAATACGAACAACGGGAGAAATAAACATCAGATATTCTGATATTTCATGAGGATTAAGGGTTTTACATGTTAATGAAATGTTCCTTTTGTGCAAATAGATTTTGTGAAATTATAAGACAGATGTTTTAAAGGAATTTAAGGGAATCTAAGTAAATTCTTATTTCCATTGCATGCAATTTTTAGTTTGAGTGCGATTTCAGGTCTTTTCTAATTTGACCCCAAGATTAATCTCAGAAATGTAAACTTTACTGCATCAGCAAGCACTTTGACAACTGACCTTCTTGTTGTATAAATTAACAAGACAACCAAGTGAATATGAAGCCCGTTGATGCTAAGGAATGTAGAAACTTCGGAAGAAGAGTAGGTCATTTAGACCATTATGGCTCTTCCACCATTTTCGGTCATTGGTGATCATTTACCTAAACACAACCATCTCGTGCTATTCTCTCTCATTTATCCTGCAGCTGCTGGACCCGCCGAGGTCCATATGCAACAGCAGCTTCTGGATCTGAATGTCAATGCATTTGTGCAATGACTGGAGTAAGCAGAATCGCAAGCTTAGAGAGATAATTGCTTTCAACACTCTGGGCTGCATCCAAAATTGGCTGAAAGGTGGGAAACAAAGGATGATAGTAGAAGGATGCCTATGTAGCTCAAGCTCTATTTCCAGTAAGGTGCTGCAGGCCCTTTCTTATTGTGATGTACGTTAATGATTTGGACCTGCCTGTGGAAGGCATGATCAAGAAGTTTATGGATGACATGAAATGGTCAGGCACAGGATGATAGCTATAAAAGCAGGAGGACGTCGAAGGACTGGTCAGGTGGGCAAAGCATGGCATATGGAATTCAATGCAGAAATGTGTAGGATAAATTAACTTAAGTAAATTAGGTAAGTTAGGGAGAGTTAACTCAGCAAGCTATTACACTATAATGGGCAAGTCCCTGGAAGCTAGTGAAGATCAGAGGGACCTTGATGTGCAAACCCATAGATCCCTGAAGGGCAAGTAAGTGGTCAAGAAGGAGTTTGGGAAACTTGCCTTTATTAGTTGTGGCACAGAATACAAGAGCAAGGAAAATATATTGGAACTGTAGAAAATATAAACAATGACTGGAGTACTACATGCAGTTCTAGTCACGACATTACAGGAAGGATGGGAGTGTTCTAGAGAGAATGCGGAGGGATTTACTTCAGCTAGAATCTTTCAGTTATGAGGAAAGAATGGACAGATTGGAGTTGTTTTCCTTGGAGCAGCAAAGAGTGAGAGGCGACATGAGAGGCATAAAGAGGATGGATAGGAAGGCACATTTTCCATTAGTATAAGGATCATGAATCAAGAGGTCCAGGTTTAAGGTAACAGGTAGAAGGCTAAGAGTAGAGTTGAAGAGAAATTTTTAACTTGGGGCTGGCATGAGTCTGAAAACATGATTGGGTCAGAAACTTTCATAACATTTAAGCACTACTTAGATATTCGCTTGTGTTGCCATATGCTTGAAGGCCATGGGCCAGAAGCTGGAAAACAGGATTAGTACAGTCAGTTCTTCAATCTGTGCAGACATAATGGGCCAAATTACCTCTCTGTGCCATAAATTAATCTGTGAAACTGTCTGAATAACTACAGCAATAGTTCAATTAAAAAAGTGAGTATGTTATCTTGTTTAAAGCACAAAACTGTGTTACTGTTTATTCTTTGAATTGATACACTCAAAGTGTAAAAATGGTCTGTAAATGAGCTATCTAAATTCACAGTTCATTGATGACTCTGATGATACCCAAAATGAATGTGACTAGTCCTTTTTGTGGCTCTTGCTCGTTTACATTCAAATTTAATTCTCCTTTTGTTTAAATTAGCTTCTTGGTTCTCTGTTTCTGAATTTTAATTGCTCCCACTCCTCAGGCTTACTACTTGTATTGGAAATTTATCAGCTTCCTCAGTTTGACCGTAGACAATCTCCAACGTCTGTTGCTAGCCACAGTTGACTATTTTTTTTCTGTTAGATTCTTGTGACTTAAAAGAATACATCTTTATCACAAAACACATCTTGAGATATTAGCTATTGTCTATCTAACATCACACCTTTTATTCTATTTTCTCAGTCTAACATTGCCAAATTCCCCCTCATATCTCATAGTCCCCTTTATTTAGTTTAAGATCCTAATTTTGGATTGAACTATATAATTCCAATTTAATGAAAAAAAAATTATGTTCACAGCTCCCTAAAGGATCTTTTACAATGTTTATTAATTAGTCCTTTCTCATTACACAATGCTATATGTAAAGTAGCCTGTTCTCTGGTTGATTCCTCAACAGTCAACAATTCATCAATTCCACTCAACATCTCAAACATTCCAAATATCTATCCTCCCCTGCATTGGTACTCTTTAGATTTATAGCAGAATGAAGTCACCCATGATTACTGTATTACACTTGTTTTATGTGTACTTCTAATTTCCTGACATATACCATATTAAAATTTGCCACTACTGTATTCTTTGGCTATTAACATCATTTACCAAGTTTACTGCAACATGAAGACTGAAAGATCAATATTGTTAAGAGATTCAGGACAGAAACAGATGGGTAGTTCAGTGGCTGCAGACGGGAATTCAGGGTGGTATGTTGCCATCCTTATGCCAAAGATAAGGGTGTAACTGACTGGCTGAAGAGTACAATGAGATGGGAGAGTTAACAGGCTTCATCCACATTGATATCAACAACACAGGTAGAAGTAAGGACTACTGAAGTTTTCAGCTCTGGATTATTCCTAGTATCATCCACAAGTGAGTTTAGAATTAGGAAGATAAATCTTTGACTGGGAAAATGGTACAGAAGGAAGGGCTTTAGATTCTTGTGATTATGAGGAGTTATGGGGGAAATAGACTGCAGATGCAGGATCAATTACTTTGCAGGGTGATTAGTGAATTCTGTTTGGTGGGTTAAACAGATTTGGCAGTGGTCTCGGAGCCATGATGTAAAACTAAGAGGAATACCAAGGTGCAAAGAATATTGTGAGAGACAAATAGGAACAGAATAGGAAATTGGAAGGTAACAGGTGTGTTCACTGTAAAGGGGAACGTAATAAAATCTAAATTAAGGTTATTTATCACACTGACTGTGATAAATAAGCTACTGAGTTACAGCACTGATAGATAAGTGAAAACATGATGTCGCAATCGCACAGGTCTAACTCAAAGAAGTAGACAGGCAGGAGGGTGGAAGAACACAGCAAGCCTGGCAGCGTCAGGAGGTGTAGAAGTCGATGTTTTGGGTGTAAACCTTCTTTAGGTACCTCCTGATGCTGCCTGGCTTGCTGTGTTCTTCCAGCCTCCTGCCTGTCTACTTTGGATTCCATCAACTGAATTTTTTTTGTCTCTAACTCAAAGAAGCGCAGTTCTGGTTATTAAATGTATTTAGACATAAAATATTTAGGTACATTTAGGCAAGGGGGAAGAATGGATGAATTTTATCTTTTAGATTTTATTTTTATTATTCATTCATGGGATGTAGGTGTCATTGTCTTTATCAGCATTTATTGCCCATCCAGTAATTGCCCTGTAGATGTTGCTGGTGAGATGCAGCCTTGGGGTGTAAGGATACCCATGGTATTCTGAGGAAAAGATTTCCTTGTGTAGGATTTTCACCAACAATAATGAAGGCATGGTAATAAAATTCCAACTTAGGATAGGGTGTAACTTGGAGGGTAACTTGCAGATGGTGATGTTCCAAAGCATCTGCTGCCTTTGTCCTTCCAGATCATAGAGATCACAGGTTTGGAAGGCATCATCAAAGGAACCTTGATGTGTTACAAAGGCAGTCACTCTATGGAATTCAGCTCTTTTGTCCAAATTTGAACCAGGGCTGAAGTAAGGTCAGAAACTGGGTGGTCCTAATGGAATGCAAACTAAGACAGTAAGCAGTTTATTCCTTGACAAGTTCTTCTTGATAGCACTATCCATGATACCTTCCAAGGAAAAGAAAAACTCATGATTAAGGAAAACATGACAATGCTGAAGAGAGAACATGTCTCATAAAGGTCAGTGACAGAATCTAAGATACAAAAAAAATTAAAAAACAAACAAAAGCAGAAATATAAACCAACAAGAAAGGGTGAAGCATCCAGATCTAAAAGCCTTATCTCCATAAGGTAGTCATATTTCCATGAAGTAGCCTTATCTCCATAAGGTAGATGTGCCTTCCTCCCCAGCACCTCAAGTCTTCATATTGCTGCAGCTGCAGGCTATCGTAATATGCTTCCTCTGCTGTTGCATTCCCTTAGAACTTGGTCCTTCTGCCACTGCAGGTCCTCGGAACTCAGTCCCCTCTTCTGCTGCAACCCATCGGAATGTGCTCTGACTGCTGCCGCAAGCCCCTGTATCTTGCTCTCGCTGCCACAGGCCATCAGGCCATCACAAACCTGTCCCACTATCACTGCAGGCCCTCAGAACTAAAGACATGAATCTAAACATACACAGTACAAATAGCATGTCAATTGTGAAAATGTGGATCCTTTAGGTATGCCAAAACTATTTATATTTGCTACACTCTATTCCAAACAAAATCATATAAATACAAGCCCAGCAACATTAGGCCAGTTAGCATAACCTCAATGGTGGAGAATCACTTCAAAGTGATGATTTGGGAAAAAATTGACAGACCTTTGGACAATATGGGATAATTAAGGAAAGCAACACAAATTCACTAAGGGCAAATTTTGTTTAACTAACACACTAATCTCTAATGAGATTATAGAGAGAGTTAATGAGTGTGAGAAGATTATAATATATTTGAACCACAAAACAGCATTTGATAAAATGTCTTGCAACAAACATGAACAAAATAAGAATTCATGGAATAAGGAGGACAATAGCAACATGGATATAAATGTTAACTGAATGATAGGTAACAGACTTGTTAACAGTGATTTCTCAATTGGAAAAAAATCCGTTTAGTTCCCTAGTGGTCAATGTATGAACCCTGCACTTAGTGATTTATATATTCCTTGTTAGACCCCATTTGCAGTACTGGGAGCAGAGTTGGGCAGTTTGAAGGATATATTAGCCTGGGAAGAGGTACAACATAGGTTTACAAGAATGATGTAGATGTTCTGCAAAGCAGCCGCCAGTCTGCACTTGACCTCTCAGTGTAGAGGAGACTACATTGTCAATTATTAATTTAATTTGAATTGCATAATTTCCCTTTTTTAAAATTAATTTCTGAAGTGATTTATCAATTTATTCTTAAATCTCCCAATACAATGATCTTGACATGAAAACCTACTTCTACGGTCATAAATTTCATATTGCTACAACTAGTAAAGGCAAGGAAGCTGTTTGATACTACACAAATATGAAATCCCAACTGCCTTTTCTAATCTCTCTGAAAGTGAAGATGCGAGACTTTGATATCAACACTGAGGTGTGCCACTCATTACTGCTTAACTAATGCATCTGAAAGTGAATAAAAGATGCAGGATTCTTTTGTATCTACACACCATTCTTCATGAGAGTGACTGTGCCTGTCATGTTCAATGACTCCAGTATAAGAATAGCATAAAATAAATGGATTCTGTTATATTAACATAAAGGTAGAGATCTGCCCATCACTTCCATGTTTTCTTTGGAATAAAGGGAGCTCGTATGAAACACTAAAATTGTTATCTGATGACAAATGAAGGTCGCTGATTCTTAGTTTTCTTTGGGGGGGGTTTGAAGGTTCATGGTATCTGATATCCTAAGGGTACATTTATACTGCAAATTTAATGTCGAGATCCAGACTAGAGTTCTGAGAGCAATGATATAACATTTTCTTGAGGAATTGACACTGTAAAAGGTATAGGTTAAAAAATTTAGTGGTGTAAAACAGGCGCAGCAAGGTCCAATGTGCCAAGCTCCAAAGACATCTGAAAAGCATGCAGCATGAAATAGTGTCAAGCCATGTTTAATGAGCAGAAATTAAATACAAGCACTAGGCCTGTTGCATAAACTAATGGAGAGCTTACTGCCAGTTTTTGAATCTTTTGTTTT
This sequence comes from Chiloscyllium plagiosum, assembly GCF_037043375.1. Classification (NCBI taxonomy): domain Eukaryota; kingdom Metazoa; phylum Chordata; class Chondrichthyes; order Orectolobiformes; family Hemiscylliidae; genus Chiloscyllium; species Chiloscyllium plagiosum. The sequence continues at coordinate 61,018,035 of NW_028270150.1, forward strand.
GAGGTTTGTTTTGAGCTGAAAGGTTTTGAAGTTTGATCCTTTAAGATTGACTGGATGTTGCAGAGCAGTGGCTCCCACTGAAAGGGTGGATATGATTTTTTAAAAATCATTGAAGCCAAAGAAACAGAAGTGTTCCTCCTGGCTCCAGAATGCTGGCAATAACTGCTGCCAGCCAAGATCAGACAATCTCCTGCTGTCTTCTCACTCCTCCTCCTCCTCTGGGTCTTGGCTGATAGTCACTGATAGTAAGGCACACAAGCTAGAAATTGAAACATTCAGTGTGTAAGCTTTCTCTGGAGACACAACACCACCAGAATCTCATCACGATTATTTATATGAGGGTAGAGGACCAATTTGACAAAGCTTGAGCCTCCATCTTCCTACATAAGAATGCTCCACCTACTCAGTTCTTCACTTGCTTGTTAAGCAGGACACTTAGAAAAGTAAAACATCTGACAACAGAGAAAAAGTCTAAGTGTATTTTAATGTATTTTACATCAGAGATTCCTTTCTCATACTATCCTAAATAAGATTCAAAGGGATCTATGTACCAACTTCAGTGAAACTTTATTCATAAAGTCATACAATGTATGAATATGTATCTTAGAGCAATTCTTGGTATCCCCTGGCTTTACTGCTTTAGATAGTCTTCTAAATTGTCTACCACCGTCTGATTGACATTGACTGAAAACTGCATTGTATTCTGGAAATGACAGTACATCTGCAACCATTTATTTCTGGCATTCTAGGTATTTCTGGTTCCTTGTGGCTGTTAAAGGAAATTGGTACTAAATTAAATCATCTAGATTGGATTTAAAATAGAACAAACAATGGCTTAAAAATCATAAATGTGCGAAGTTTGAAGCATTAAGTACGTGTCTGGAACAGTGATAAGGCAATATAGTGACTCACAATATTTTCTATTTGACTTCACAATTATATTTTCCTGTGGCTTTGATTCTAGGCTGAAAAGAATGATGATGCTAATGCGAAAGCTGAGCAAGAGCCTACCAAACCTGAAGACAAGGCTCACAAGGCTGCCACCAAAATCCAGGCTAGCTTCCGTGGCCACATAACACGGAAAAAGCTCAAGGGTGAGAAGAAAGGAGAGTCAGCTGTGGTAACGAAAGTGGAGGGCGCAGAGAAAAAAGATGACGCTAAAAAAACAGAGCCCATCAAGGAAGAAGAGCCAACAGCAACAGAACCAACTGTGTCTGGTTCTGAAGGGAAAACAGAAGAGGTAGAAAAGCCAACAAGCAATCCTGAAGCAACCCCCTCTGATGCTGAGAAGGCATCAGAGGCTAAAGAGGCTCCCACGGAAAAAGCAACGGCAGCAACAACAGAACAAAAGACCACAAATGGTGAAAAGGATGCCAAGGAAACAGGAAGTGATGCTAGTACGGCCACTGAAAGTACTCCACCTTCGAATGTCACCTCCAGCCAGGAAAAGGAGAAGAAACCAGTAGAAGTGCCTGATATTGAGGCTAGTGAAGAAGCAACAAAGGCTCAAACTGAGACAGCTGCTAGTAGCACAGCACCAGAGAAAACAGGTAAGAAAGACAAAACTTTTTTTTTAACTGAAAACACCTTAAGCTATAAAATCTGTGAGAAAAATAAAGAAAAATCAAACTACTATTTTACTTCTGGTCAACATTAAAACTATAATAACACAGCGATTTTAGTTAATTTTCCCAATTATCAATGCAGAAACATTCTTTAACATCATGTTTTGTTGATGATACTGTTGTTTCATCAATAGTAAGCTTTTCTTTAAGAGGCAAATCATTACTACCAAATTCATAATAAACTCATATATGAAAACTATTGGAAACTGAATGTTAGAAATTTCTTCTTCAAAGCATATTACATCCAGAATATTTAGTTAACACTTTAATATGATAAATATATCTATGCAACAGCTTAATTGTTATCTAAATTTTTGAGTCAGCCTTAACTGTGGAGCCAAAAACAATTATGTAATGTATTCATTTTCATATGTGCATGCATTTGAAAGACAAACATATGTGTAAGTATAAAATGTCCCATGTAATTGTAACAACACTACCAGTTTGAATTAAGGATTTGCAGTTTTATGCTTTTGCTCTGTGAAATGAAACAGATCAGGTTTGAAGTATTGCAGTGGTTGTTTGACCCCATCCAAACTTTTCATAAGATGTCCAAGACTATTAAAAACATTGCAAAGCCAGGTAAGAGACAAGCATTAGTATGTAAAATCTCACAACAACTGAATTGTTTTGAATAAAATGATGCCTTAAAGGTGGTCCATTAATCATTTTTAACTTTTTTTCCTTATTAACCCACTGTGTTTCAGAAGCTGGTCTAAATTTACATCTATGAGAATTTGAAATTAGCCTACAAGCTGTATGTGATCTCTGACATTACCTACTGTGATGTTCCAGTTTCAATCAGCTGTTACTATTCATTGTAACCTATTTTCCCATTTTCTTCGGAAAGCTCCCACATAATCAGCCACTTTACATACACTCCAACAGCTAAAACATGGAAAACAAATGCATGTATACAGTATTACATGAATAATAAGGAATTAGGGTGATTTATCATCCTTAATATGAGCTCAGTAACTGGATTGAATTTTTTTCATATGCATGTGTAAGTACAGTAGTATAAATTCAATGAACAGAGCAGCCATATATAAGTCATCCTGGCCAGTAGATATTTGGTTCCATTGAACTCAAAAGCCTCCACTTCGAAGATCATAACTAATACGTAAGATACTTTTAATGCTGTATAGTTTGCAATAAGACAATATGTCTCAAGTTCCCAAACAACCATGAAATTTATTTATACTGACCATGAAGTTTGACTAAAAATCCTATAAAATATTGAGAACAATCAATTACTAAAATCAACAAATGACTGAGACTTTGTATCTGATTCCAAAATAGAATAGATAAATCAAGGGAATCACATCGTCTTTAGTGTGTATTCTATTGCTTGAGCAACCCTCCTCAATTATTTTTTGAGAAATTCCAAAATGTTGATTTGAATTAAGGATATGGACAATTCTAAACAGGGCATCTCTAGCAGAAGACTGTAATCTGGTCTGATCTGACGTCAGTATCCATCTAGTTTCCAGGTTGAGACCAGAAATCTCTGCAAAGCAAAACATATTTTGCCAGCTGTTTGACAGAGATGTGTACTCACACATATTTCCACGTATGAGCAGGAAAGGAGACAGTGGTGAGCTTGGTAGAATTTGTGATTTTGTTTGAATTGTGCTTAATTTGGAGAATTTCAGCATTGGCACACTCAGGAAAGTAACATTTTACACATTTTGCTACCTGAGTGAACAGCACCATGAGAGGGACATTTTTTCATAACAGATTCTGTGCAGCTGGCTTTCTCAGTTGTGAATAATTGACCACCTGTTTTTTTTAAAGGCTGTTGTTACCAGCTGTCATTTGGCAATGGGTACTTTTACTTTATTTTTTATAACAATAAACAGCGCAAGCAAGTTGAGTGTTTAAGGTTCTAATTTATGCCTTAAACTATACACTTTTTCAAAGATACTTTGAGTGATCAGAAAGGCCTCACAATATTATTCCTTGATTCGAAAATTGTTCATCATTATAACTGGAATTAAATAGCAAAAAGGACAGTCATAGCTAGAATAATGTTTCATGTTGGCTTCAGCAAGAACTAATTAATCTGGCTTCGACTACCACAGGAGTATGTTTTAATACTATACCATTTGCATAAAGGTATGATTCCAGTCCCTGAACAAACTGTGAAATGTATTTATAGTGAACATGAAGTTTGACTGAAAACATCCAAAAAGTGAATGAAGGCCAATTAATTATACACAACTGCTAGTGTTTTGATGTGCTTGTGAGACTCTTAATTTATTTTTCTCTATCTTTTTAAAATGGGCTGTTATTAAAAGTCCCATCTGAGATAAATGCAAGTTATTTGAACATTTCCAAACATGTGCATGCCATACAAACGTTTACAAGCCATCTAAGCCAAGAACCAAGAAACTCAACCTATGAGACATTAAAATCTTAGCTGGGTAACAAGTATCTATAACAGCCTTTAGGCCATATGTTCTGTAGCTGTTACAAACATGTTTGTGGAGTGCATAGAATTTAGAGTACACTTAATGCCTATTATTTTTTAACAATCTGTTTATAAGTCCGCAAATTGAGTGCAAACCACAATGAACCATAAAAAGTTGTGTTCCTCATTCAGTGTGCAGCCATTTCAACTCAAATTCTGGTTGCAAACTTTGGCACAATATTCCGAACGTATATTGGTTGAAATAAAAGAGCAAAAAGTTGATATAGTTTTAAAATGGGTGTGTAGCCTTGTTTATTTTGTACATTCCATTGTTCAATATAACAAATTTATTCTTATATCTGGTCTATCTCAAGAGCATAATTTTGCATGTTTGTAACTGATATACAATTTTTAACAAAATTATCACTGATAAATATGTCAACTTTAAATTAAACCTTTCATATCAGTACTATATCTAAACTATATCAGTAATAGATAGTAAATGGTACCTTAAAGGAAAAATTACGTAGAATTATATTTTGGAATGTTATCCTTAATATATGGTGAAATATAAAAGTAAGGCATTGAAATGGTGTTTCATGATGTCAAAAGAGATGTCTTTGCTTACCAGTTGCAGTCCTCACTTTCTCCTACAGAAGTCGAGTCTGAATTACAATCCTTAATATTTTAGTTAATGTAATTTATTCAATTCAAATTTTTTTTTTATAAATCAGCCCATTAAAAGTACCTAGCAAATACCAAATGTTGATTAGATTAGCTACCCTACAGTATAGAAACAGGCCCTTCAGCCCAACCGACCCTCTGAAGAGTAACCCACCCAGACCCATTCCCCTGACGAATGCACCTAACACTATGGGCACTTTATCATGGCTAATTCACCTGAACTGCACATCTTTGGACTGGGAAGGAGACCGGAGCACCCGGAGGAAACCCACACAGACACAGGGAGAATGTGCAAACTGCACATGGACAATCATCTGAGGCACGAATCGAACCCGGGTCCCTGGCACTGTGAGGCAGCAGTGCTAACTACTGAGCCACTGTGCCACCCTGATGAGGGATGAGTTGACACAATTGTTGAGAAAAACCATAATAACATAAGACATAGGAGTGAAAGTAAGGCCATTCGGCCCATTGAGTCCACTCCACCTTTTAATCATGGCTGACGGGCATTTCAACTCCACTTACCTACACTTTTCCGGTAGCCCTTAAGCCCTTGTGAGATCAATAATTTACCAATCTCTGCCTTGAAGACGTTTAACGTCCCAGCTTCCATTGCGCTCCGTGGCAATGAATTCCATAGACCCACCACACTCTGGCTGAAGACAAGTCTCCTCATTTCTGTTCTAAATTTTCCACCTCTAATTCTAAGGCTGTGCCCATGAGTCTTCGTCTTTCCGCGTAACGGAAACAACTTCACAGCGTCCACCGTTTCTAAGCCATGCATTATCTTGTAAGTTTGTATTAGATCTCCCCTTAACCTTCTAAACACTAATGAATCCCAGGATCCTCAGCCATTCATCATATGTTAGGCCTACCATTCCAGGATTTATCTGTGTGAATCTCTGCTGGACACGCTCCAAAACCAGCAATCTTTCCAGTGGAGTTAATTTTGGTTTAAGCATAATCCAGTAAGAACCGTATACTAGAAAATTGCTATTTTTAACTGAGTGTTCAATTTTATTCAAACCAATAACATTTTAGTAAAATTTATTTTATATTTTAAATTATAATAGTTCTCTTTAGTCACAAATTCTAGATCTACAATTCTGGAAATATCAAAGAAATGGTTATTTGCAAATAGAAATAAATAAAAAGGAAATTTTGAAGTCTTAGAAACAAATAATGCAAAAATAATGTTTTCATGATGACAGCGGTAAATTATTAAATGCAAACAATAGTTTTCTTTTGGATATGACATTTCAGAATAGAATTCCTAAATGTAAATAAAATACTTTTTGTCTCTTTTTATTCCTGCAATGTACTTATTTATTCACGTTTTAAGTTGAGGATTTTGACATTGATAATATTTGAAGAAACATTTGCAAAGAGATAATACTGAAAGTCAAATTTTGACCCAAATTTTCCAGTAAGAAGACAGTGCTTCCAAAACTAGAATTGTGCTTTAGGAAATTCTTGGTATAATGGAGCAAACAGGAGTTGTATGAAATTGGAATTGCTGATGGGCAGTTACTCAGTATTTGGAACTCTCTGAAGAATCTCCAATTCTGACTTACAATCAAAATCTTTGGAAGGTCTGCTATACTTTATAGTTAAACAGAAAAAGTTAGAGAAGAGGAATTGGAATCTGCTCTAACTCCTGGTTAACTATTAAACCTGACTACCATTACTCTCAGTTTACCACTGAGTTTCATTCATACCCCCCTCCCTTTTCAACTACTGCCTGTCATTGTTCATGCCTACCTGATCAACAACTCCGTTCCCCTCCCCCTCCCTGGCCCCTCACAGACACCACCACTAACAGTTCACAGAGCCTAAACTCCTCAGAAACTCACATACATACATCCAATACTCCTCCCTTCCCAACTCCACTCCGACTGCCAATATGAATGTCCAAGCCTTCCCCCAAAACTCCTGACCCCCACAACCAGATTTACTCCCCAACACCCATCAACTCCCATCCACTTACCTTCCACCATGTTCCCCACCCACCCTATCCCACACCCTTCTGCCTATGTGAAAGTTGCCTGTTCTTGATTCCACTCAACCGAAACTGGCTGCAATTCTTTTCATTGGAAACAAAGCTACATTCTTTTGGTTTATTAACATTATCACATTAAAAATGCACAAAATAATTCTTTTTAAGTGCTAGTTTTGGAAAGATTTGTCATCATGTCTATTACCAGAAGTAGCACTTTTCCAGGAATAGCCAAGCACCTTGGCTCAAAACTAATTAAGGCTTTTCCTGAGATAATTGAAGGATTTTGTTTAATTACCTCCTGAAGCATATATTTAAGTACTTATATTTCACAGAGGGTATTAGCATAATACCTAACTCACTGAAGTGAGAATTAACACTAGCTTTCCCAAAGCTTTTTACAGTTATAGAAATCAAAATTGACTGTATATAAATAAAGAATGAATAGGTATCCTTTTGTTAGCTGCATTTCAGACAGCTATGATTAATTAACCTGTTTTGATTGTCTTGGCTGAGGAATCAATGGGACTATGAGATATTTTATGTCAATGTGAACAGGAATACAGTCTCTGATTCATTCAAAAACTTCCAGCTTCTAAATTCCAGCACACCCTTCATCCTACAATGAAGAATTGCTCAAGATTATTAAGACTGCATCAAACTCTCACCAGTGAGTTATACATTGTTTTGTCGGATTTCACCAATTTCCTTTTGTCAGTAGTCTTTTCTTTCTTCACTTACATCTTGCAAAGAAATTTTAAACAAATACACCTATTATTTATTCAGTCCAATGCATGTTGATGTTTATGTGCATAGTGTTAATCCCATGTGCCCATGCTGTTCCCATGCCATTTGATCCTATTCCTAAATATTGACAATCTCTGCTTCAAACACTAACTCTCTAAGTACACACTACAGCCACCTGCATTAAATTGTTTCATTTTCTTCGTTTCATGTTGGTTGTTGTCATTTATAATCGCCCCATCTTCATTGCCAAGATTCCATATCGCACAGATGCGTGCATTTCATATTTAACTAGTTGAGCCATTTATGACTGGATCTGAATAGGCAAAATCAAACCTTCACTTTCCAAGGGGGAGCCTGCTAATTCAGGTTCATTCTGGACAGCAAACGTAACATATGTTTCAAAAAATGGTCTTAAAAAATGCACACTTTACTCGTCTCACCTGTGAAACTATGCCCTGCCTCAGAGGTGACTTTGTTCCCTGAAATGTTGTGATCTCACTAAACTGTAGCAATATTTCTTGCCATTCTGCTTGAATGTTTAATCTGGTTTCTGCCCCTGCAGCATCATTGAAACTCAAAAATGATTACAGCACTGACCCAGATACCAAAGCCCTCCTTATCCACACTGCAACTTTTGATAGCTGCTGTGTTGAAACTGATGACACTCCGTTTTAACTGTCCACACCTGATGATTCTCCTACCTCTGCCATATCAGCCTGCTTTTCCAAATTGCCATCTTGGATGCACTTCAGCTCTGACTAGTTAAATATTGAGAGGCCCTTGTCTCTGACTCTGCAGCTGTGTCACCAATTCTATCCTAATGGTAGCAACTAGCTTAAAACCAACGGACGCGAGAGTTTTTTTTTACAAAGTAGAAATCCAGGGTAGAAGTCTACTCCTGCCCCCCATCCCCATCACAAACCACCCCTTGATGTGGCATGGGCACTGACATGAAAGGTGGTGAAATACAGTGAGAATGGAAAGATCAAAATTCCAATGTTGAGAAATGTTTTTCTGATTTTCCTCTTAACATCCTTCAGAATCTTGCTATGAAACATCTGACTTTGTATTTACTTGGAGGTTGTCAGACTCCCAGTACTTCATTGCTTTTTAGTGTAGAAGGAGAAGCAGGCAGCTTTTCATGATGGGGAGCACTGAACAGTGAAGGAGATGGACTCTGGGCTGCATCAGTGTCACAGCTGCAGCATGTGCCAGCAGCTTACATGCCCGTTATACTGCATGTGCATTATGCACATGGTCATGGGTGAAAGTCAAAAGGGAGCAGTCCTTAGTGGGGTGAATGAGAACTACTCTCAGTCAGGGAATACCACCACTATCAATCAAGTGGCTTATTGAATTCCAGTTCAGGTGTTGGCCATGGTCGTCCTACCAGAGCCTTGGGTCCTGTGTCCTTGCAGTCTGGGGATTAGTCCATGGTCAGTCCTGCTAGTCTGCTACAACCAGTCCAGGAAGTACAGGTGGGCCAGGCAGGTTGTTGTGGTAACACTAGGCAAGGTAAGGTTTGGGGCCAGGGGATCAGTTGTGCTGTGACTTTTCTTTCTCCCAGAATAGAACAAATTGTGTAAACTAACATGACAGAAGTGAATAGAAGAGTAGTGGCCAGTGAAGCAGGAGCAGGAGAGGTGATGCATCTGCATCTGGGCTTTAAGTATGGCACTTGTAGATGAGGTCCCAGCAGTGATGAGCATTTCCACTTCTCGTGCTATGTGATTCCACCAGTAGGACATTAAAGAGCCTGGTTGAATAATTATTGAAGTGTAGAGTGGAAGATTGCATGAAAAAGGTTGCTGTGATCCACAATGGACTAAGCACTATGAATCTCATTGGACAAAACACTTTTAAACTGAAAATGGGAAGATTCTGCCACCATTTACCTTTTCCTATTAATGGTGCTTTCTGCTGTCTGGAAGATAGAGAGAAAATACCAGCAATCAGAGCTAACACAAAATCCTTTTCATAGTTTGTTTCAGAACACAAAACATGTGAACAATCATTATTTCCAAAAAAATGATATAAACTTAAGCTGAAGCAATATGCCTTAGAATGCCAGTGCAATTTTTTTTTCCCAAAGTATCTTTTATGGCAGTCACTGACTTTTTGCACACCAAGTTTCTTAGCTGTGGTTTCATCTCATTGAGAAGTTGCATCTGTCAGATTGGTAATATTTTGTTGAACTCATATATTGGATTCAGGCCCTGATTCCAAACGTTGACAAGAACTATTCTTGTGTTCTGTCCACAAAGTTACATGCAGACAAAAACACTCCATCCACAACATCTATTCATGCTGTGTTTATCAGTATTATCATTGCAGTATTTCAACTTTTATCTGTTATTATATTTGAAATTGTCAATTTATTTCCCAATTGATCTTGGATACAGTTTCTAAATTGAGATGCGTGTTGATATTTTGCTTTGATGTTTGATGTCATCCATGTTATTTAGAATTATTTTTTGCAACACAACACAGGCTGTTAAATCAACCTGCTGATTTTACATTTTAGTTAAAATATTCGGAAATATTATTAATTCTAGGTAAAGGGCTGATAACGACAGTGGCAGCAGCAGTAATGGTCAGATTGCTTTGTTTAACTTGATATCTGGCTGTGAATGTTTCATAAATATAAGTAGATCAATGACAAACACTCTAAACAGCTGGTTCTACAATGTTCCCAGAAAATAATTTGTGGGTTTCATGCATATTAATCCAGGGTCTGCCAGAAGATATGCTGACCAACCTATTAAGGAAGTAAATAATTAAACTAAAGAAAACGACAGTTCTCAAACATCTCCTAACACCTTTGTACAAAGTTAAATTCAACCAACATTTTGCATTTTTAAAGTTTTTCTCCTCAATACTTTCAAAACCCGTAATCTTGTCAGAATCATCTGAAGTTGTTCTAAGGAAGTATAAATTTCTTCAGAAATTGCCAATCAACTTGTTTTACAAGCCAATGTTTTTGTACCTTCATACATTCTCTCTGATTCCAAAATTTTTAATATGATGTTCTCCCATAAATTCTCTGACATGAAAACACTTACAATATTAAAATATTTTGGACATACATGGTAAACTTTCTAATAATGTTCATGTATCTGCTTTAAATGATGACAACTTTGCCTTTATAAAGCTCATTTTCACTACACAATTTGGTCATTATATTGTAATAGAACCATGAACATTTCATATTATGATTCCAGTATTATTTTCTTTCAACGTTTTTTACTCCCTCCTTCTGAAGCATTCTGATTCCTGTTGGAATACAGCTCTGATATAACAGTTATTCTCTGTTATCCAGACAAATCATTGTGTGGATTTTGATTGCGAGTAACAGTGATTATTCAATATTAGAGGCATCGCAACAGAATTTGATTTCATCTTCAACTGGCAACGAAGCACATTTTGATCACTGGGTGTAATTCTCTTCTGATGCTTTCCACTTACTTTTCCTTAAGACCCAACTTAAAGCCCATTGCCTCAAACAATCTTATGGTAACCTCTATATTATTTTTCTCTTTATAGCATCTCACCCTTCCCCATCCATATCACATCATTGTGCAATGCATGAGAACATTCTTCTGATTAAAGCATTCTATCAATGCTTGTTTCAGTCTGATTGATGGATGGAATGCAAATCATTTAATTGGAGGGGCTAAGATGTATTTAAATCATTTAATATTGAATGTATTTGTAAATTAATGAAGTGGATGTCTGTTAAAAAAGGGAGGAAAGGTTTGATTTTGGTTAAAAACTACTGAATCCATCCAGTAAATGCAAATCTATGAATCAACTGTATTAACCATGGATTGTGATGATTATAAAGGGCATTTGGTTATAAAATAATTATTTGTCTTTCTGAGCCCCACCTAATGAGGAACTATTGCACTTGTTAACTAAATAATTGCAATGTTATTTGCATCAATTTCTTACAAACAATAACAAGATAAATAACTAATTCATCTTATTTGTATGTTGGTGAGGAATTAATATTGACTTACAGGACCTTGCTGAACATAGGCCATTATCCATGATTCTGAGAATGTTATAAGCAAGTTTGAACACACTATTTGAAAGGCATGGTGGATAAAGGTTTTAGGTGATGTAATCAAATATTTGCCAGGTAGAAGATTACAGAGGAATAGTCTGAGGCTATGGGAGAGCATTATGGGGAATTGGAAAGTGAGGTTCAAACTCAACACTTTCTAGTAAGAGAGGCAAAAAAAAGGATTTGTATTTGTTAGTATAATGATATCTTGCTGCTGAAACACATGGATTTGGATGTGATGGAATTGATATATTTTATGACTAAAATACTTGCCTGAATAAACTGTTCACTAATATCAATGAGGTCCACTCAAGAAGAAGCTAGTTGGGTATGGTGCCAACTGACTGCAGTGCTCATGAACTCTTACACTAGTAGAGAAAAGTGAAAATGCAGAAAGGACAGTGACATACTGGTTATTGTGATGTAGTATGCTCTAGGTCATGAAAAGTGTCCTATTGACAATAACGTTTATTCATTGGATGACAGGGTATTGGAAAGAAATGAGTTTTTTTTTTCAAATTTGGATCCTAACCAGCTACTCCTCCCATCAGGTGCACAAATCCGTCACATGATCCAAGCTTTTAAGTGAAGGAGGGATGTTTGCTCATATATTTCATAACCAGATTTGAACACCCATCATGCATTTGCCCAGTTATAATGAAAAAAGGCACCATCAAGTGCAGTATTAATGCTTACAGAGTACAAAAGTGGCAGTCACCTTCACTGAAAGGAAAAGAATGATGAAGATTAAAAATAAATTATTTGCTTATCAGTACCAGCACAAAACTAGTAGCGATAAGTATAAAGTTAAATATGACTCAATGAAGACAGGATTAGGGCAAATCAATTTGATAGAGATAAAGTTTTAATAACCACTGAATCTTTTATGACATTGCCCATGGTGATATACTGCTGTATAATGACAGAAGCATTCTACCAACTAGCAAACATGTCAAAATATAGTTGATTTTATGTAACATTGTTAATGGACCGAAAGTAAACCTGTTTTTTTCTATCAATGTCTCCACTTGCTTCCCACTGTGTAGTTCTTTTCGTATCACTCATTTTTTGCTGTCTTTTCTTTTTGTTCTTAATAGCTGTCATTTTTTTCGCTCATGGTAATTAAGATTCTTTTTGATTCTTTTTCTCTGTTTCTCCAAATCAAATATTGTAACTTACAGTTGAGGATGGAATATTATGGATATTATGCTACAATTAAACAGGACATTGGTGAGACCGCATCTGGAGAAGCGTGCCCAGTTTTTGCCTCCTTATTTAAGAAAGGATACAATTGCATTAGGTGCAATTCAAAGAAGGCTTACTCAGCTAATTCATGGGATGAGGCTGGATGGGTTGGAGCTGTATCCGTTGTTGCTGAGAACAATGAGAGATGATCTTATTGAGACATAACATCCTGAGTGGGCTTGACAGAGTGGATGCTGGAAGGATGTTTCCTTTAATGGGAGAGGACAAAACTCAGAGACACAGTTTAAAAGTAAGGAGTTTCACATTTAAGATGGAAGTGAAGGGAAGTGGCTTCTCTGACTCTATGGAACTCTGCCCCAGAGAGTGATAGGGACAAGTTCATTGAATTAGACCATAAGATATCGGTGCAGTATCAGGCCATTTGGCCCATCAAATATTTTAAGGTACAGGTAGATACATTCTTGACTAACAATGGAATTAAAGCGCATTAGGTATAGGCAGACAGTGGAGGTAAGAACAAACTTACATCAGTAATGATCTTATTGCGTGGCAGAGCAGAATGAAGGAGCCTGTTCCTGCTCCTGACTCAGATGTTCTCTCTTATTAACTGTGTGCTTTTTCCCTTTTCTCTTTTATTACATTTCTCTAGTGACTCCCATTTCAAACACATTGTGTGCTTTTGCACGCTTGGTAATTACTTATTGTTTTTAAAATGTACAGCATGCGGTGAAACAGAAGGCTGGGCAAAAGTAGGATGTATGAGATGCTATTGGAGAGGTGCTATAATATCATGATGCTTGAATAGAAGGAGAAAATATGCTATGTTGGAACAAGAGAAAGTGAGGAAATTGAACTAATCATGGAGTTTGGGAATACAAAAATCCAAAAGAAGGATGTCAAAACATTCCAAAGCAGTTGTCAGCCAATGAGGTATTTTTGGAATTCAGCTACTGATCTAGGGATCCCTTAGCTCAGTTGTTGGGAGCGTGCTGGATAATGCCAGTGTGTTCGGTCCCCAGGTCGCTCCTGAGCATGCTGCTTCTTCTTCTTTGCCATTTTAATGCAATATGAGCACAATTTGCAGTCCTTAGACAACAAGAATGCTGTAGCAAAATGTTAATATAAGAAATGTGGCATGCAAATTGTATGCAGAATTTGCTTGCAGCCCTTCCATAATCATTACTTTTTTGATGTAAGCCTCCACTGCCAGGTTTTGGAAAGAATAGATATTATTAAATGACACTGACGTATTTTTCAGTTGGTTTGGTGAGTATGATCTTTGATCAAAATTGAAGAAAACATCAGGTTTATGAACTGGAATGTAACTGACTTGAATGAGCAGTGATGACCCACTACAATTACCTCCTCTGCTATGCTAGGTTGATGGAACAAAAGATTGCTGCAATATTGCAGAATGTGCAAATGATTATATGTCTAATATCAAAACTGGTGAATTGGTGACTCAGAAAGTTAGTTCTTTGATTTTAGCCATGTTAACTAAATTAACAGAAATTGATACTGAAAGCTAGAAAGGTTAAAGTAACCTTGTGGCAATTCTGAGACATAGTGCTTTTTGATGAGGTTTTGTAGAGGATAATGCAGAATACTGTAGACAGTCCTTTGAAGGGCTACCATGTATACAAATCTGAAAATTGCAGACGTGCTTTATGTAATTTATTTATTAAAGTTAATTTTAGGATTTGAACCTAGAAATTCAGCCCATAAGTGCTGGCGTTAAGTGCTAAATGGTCTTTTAAGCTTCCAGTATAATGTACAGGAAGGAATTACTGGGTCTGTGTTGTTTCTACTTATAAAGGCCTAGTAACCTATAATGCAGTTACTGTAAGGAGCCAGCATATTCAGAATTTAACCTGTTCACCTGAGCAGACAGCAAGGACACCTGCCCACAACAATTGTGTATTTCATAAAGGTGCATCTTGGGCCCCACTGGTGTAATTAGATAACTGTAATTTTTACAATGCAGCCAAAATGGGAAGAAGCTAAGAGGTTCTTGGAGAGGCTTGGATGCTAGGACATGGCTTGGAGAAGATGGACGCTAGGAAATTGTTTCCATTAGGTGAGGAGACTAGGACCCGTGGACACAGCCTTAGAATTAGAGGGGGTAAATTCAGAATAGAAATGCGGAGACATTTCTTCAGCCAGAGAGTGGTGGGCCTGTGGTATTCATTGCCACAGAGTGCAGTGGAGGCTGGGCCGCTAAATGCCTTCAAGGCAGAAATTGATAAATTCTTGATGTCACAAGGAATTAAGGGCTACGGGGAGAATGCGGGTAAGTGGAGTTGAAATGCCCATCAGCCATGATTGAATGGCGGAGTGGACTCGATGGGCCGAATGACCTTACTTCCGCTCCTATGTCTTATGGTCTTATGGTTCCTGATAGGAAGATCTATAGCAAAATGAAAATTACCAGAAAAGTTCCAACATTTAAAATGTTTGGTACAATTTTCTTGTGGAACTGAGATATCTTCCATTCCTCCAAAGAAAGGTCAGACCTCCCAACTACAATCTCACCATCTATCTCTCTCACTCCAACATTCATTGAGCTCCCGTACAACAGCACAATAGCCAGTCCCATCATTTACCTCTGTCAGTGAGAAGCTTTAGGGTTTTGTCATCCCCAATTACTTTCACTGATGGGAGGTCAGCTGATGAGACTTCAATGAGGACTGAGGTTCTTGCTTACCTTGAACATCAGTATCTAGCCAGTATTAACAGAGGAACTTCCATCGTTAATTTATTGTTTAATAAGGAATTCAGAACTCCAATTATGAGAAGAATAAAAGTTGAGCTCAGAAATTCAATGTCATTAAATGATTGTGCAAGTCGAGAGTCATTATGTGGGCTAACTGAAGTTAGTTTCTGTGCCAACAATCACTTCAAGAATTTTCATCTCTTTAAAAAATATAGGCAGCTGTGCTTCTGCTGCACTCTTAAATGCCCCTAGAGGGGGGAGAAAAGTAAGTAAAAACAATCATACATGGAAATAAACGTCCTGCTCATCCATTTTTGAAGTATGCATTACGGGTTGAACCAGCAAGAGTCAGTCACAGGTTTGTGTCACTCCTTTTCAAATTCTGGACAATACTGTAACTGTTCAGAGTAGCAGCAAGTAGGTGGAGATTCTGTTCAAGACTGTTAGTAAATTTCTACCACCTGATGAAGGAGCGTTGCTCCGAAAGCTGGTGTGCTTCCAATTAAACCTGTTGGACTATAACCTGGTGTTGTGTGAATTTTAACTTAGTAAATTTAAAAGATTTTGAAAGGATATTCCAATGGTCACTCAGTCATTCCAGTAGCAACTCATTTTTGATGAAATATAAACTTTCACTTCAGTTAAGTTTTTTTTTCTGATTTGTACCCACTTGTTCTTCTGCTCTGGAGCTTACCAAACAATACTGATGCACTTTGTAAAATCAGGCATAAGTACAGCTGCATGCTCAGATTGCACCATTCAAATTCAGAATGGTGCAAAACTATCAAGGTGAACTGAGGTTTCTGGAATAACAGTGACCTTCTGATAAATTCTTAATAAAGGCACAACGAAAGATGCAAAAGTAGAAGTATTTGATCAAAATAGCTGACATGTCTCTGTGATTCAAGAACATTTCGAACAAACCACCCTAACTGATAAGGAGTCTACGAACGGTAGTTCAAAGCAAGCTGTCGAAAACTTCCTCACCATTTTCAATGTGCTGTTTGGTTCTCTTTCAAAAAAAAATGGAGTCTAAGCTTAGATGAAATGCAGTGATGTTTTGAGTTTATTGCAGCAACATTCAAAAGGACATTTTCTCTCTTCCCAGATAGTCAGAGGAAAGGTACAAAAATTCTGTGGCTCCCTGAGTTGGAGTTAAAATTGAAACTGAATTCAACTTGTGCACAGATGTTCCACCAGCAATAAAGCTAACGTCGCTGAATGTTTGTAATTATTTTGCTTTAGACAAAGTTCTCCATGCATTTAAAATGCTTGTTCTTCTCACTTTATTGTTACCTGAAGCAATTATGTTTTACTTTCTGAATGATGATAATATTTTTGCTTCAACTGTAAATAAGCAAAAATCTTGTCGAAATCCAGTAGAGTCATAGAACTGTACAGCACAGGAACAGATCCTTCAGTCCAACTCACCCATGCCAACTAGATATCCTAAATTGATCTACTCCCATTTACCAGCATTTGGTCCATATCCCTCTAAATCTTTCCTATTCATATATCCATCCAGATGCCTTTTAAATGATGTCATTGTCCCAGTCTTCACCATTTCCTCTGACAGCTCACTCCATACATGCACCACCCTCTGTGTGAAAATGTTATCCCTTAGGTTCCTTTTAATTTTTTCTCCTCCTACCTCAAACCTATGCTGTTTAGTTTTGGAGTACCCCACTTTGGGGAAAAGACCTTGGCTATTCACCCTATTAGTGCCTCTCATGATTTTATAAGTCTCAATAAGGTCACCGCTCAGCATCCTATGCTTCAGGGAAAATAGCCCCAGCCTATTCAGCCTCTCCCTATAGCTCAAACCCTCCAACCCCGGCAACATCCTTGTAAATCTTTTCTGAACCCTTTCAAGTTTAACAACTTTTGTTGCAGGCTGGAATTCCTTGTGAATAAGCTTACAGTCACAATTTGCATTTTTCATGGAATTCTCTGGAGGGTCTAAAGCCATCATTGCAACCAACAAACCCAACAGCTGTATCGTCCTCCCACTCTTGTTGATGTTCCTACCCAGCATGCCTGCTAGGGTTAGACCTGATACCCTCATAGTTACATGTAGCCCATTCATCACGACATCCTTCAAGTGCATGGGTAGAATAAAGACCTTGCTGCCTGCATGACATTATTGTAGTGATAAAATAAAACAAAGAACTGCAGATGCTGGAAATCTGAAACAATCAAAAACAGGAATTGCTGGAGAAAGTGAAGAATCTGTGGAAAGCAAACAGAATTAACACTTGGAGTGCAGTGACCCTCCTTCTAGCAATTTCTGTTTTTCTTTCTGATTTCCAGCATCTGCAGTTCTTTGTTTTTTTTCTCTTTTTTTTTCATTTAATGCAGCATTTGGTGCTAAGTTGGTTTGCTGAAGCCTTAGGACTTTACACAGGGCTTCCTTCTGCCTTAACTTCTCCACTAAATCTGTTCTTTCAGCTTTACTAAATGTTGCTAGAAGGTTAGCATTCCTATGTCTTTGGGCTCAACATCCAAGAACAAAGTTCTTTTGGCTCCTCCCCCTGTTGACACAGGGTCTAACCTCCCTTTGGCCATTGTCAGGTTAAACCAGAGATTGTCTTCAACCTCATAGTCTTTCTAATTTCCACTTTCTTTTGGTCACCCATTTCATCGCAGTCCCAATTCTGAGTTAGAAGTCTGGTAATTCAAGTTCCCTTTCAGGATTTGTAAAAACAATCCAGGCTGACACTCCAGTGCAGTAAAGATAGGGTAATGTATTGTCAGGAATACCATGCCATCTTTTCAATGAAGTGTTCAGTCAAGGTTCTACCTGTCCCTTAAGATGGATGTCAAAGATTCAATGCTGTTCTCCAAAGAACAGTGGAGTTATATCTGGAGTTCTGACTAATATTTATCCCTCTATCAGCTTGTCAAAATAAAAACAGATTATCTGATCATTATTACATTTTCACATGGCCAGATAGTTGTTACTCGAGCGGAGGTGGGAGTTGGACATGGAGACCGTCTTATAGCACGCTCCAAAGGAATTGCCTTGGAAATTGAAGATCCCACACCCAACCCTACTATCACTGGCAGAACCAACATGCTCTTCGCCTGCTTCTGGACATGCCCCTTCTCCACCTTCACCTCAGCTCCACAGCTGACCACGTTTCCTCCTCCAGATCCAATATCCCCTACTCCCACTCCACACCTGAAACCCCTCTTCCCCCATCAGTGACTGCAATCTCTGCTGCTGCCACCAGATCCAAAACTCCCTTGCCTTGCACATCTGATTTCTGTCATCCAACTTGACCCCATCTAAATGTTGCATCACTTACCTGGCAACCTGCCCACTACTCAGCTGGCACCCCATGTACTTAGCATCCTGGTATTCTACTCACTTTGCAGCCTATTTACCTGGCAGCCTACCTATCTGAACCTTAAAAGACTACCCACCTGGCACTCTTCTCACCTGCAACCCTACCCCACTACACATCTGGCATCCTACCCTCCTAGCAATCTAGCATCATTCTTATCTCACGTATTTATCATTTGACAGCCAAAGTAGCTCTCTGAACTTCTGAATGTCAGAATATGACAGCTGACTGTTGTGAAGAGGATGAATTGTTTCCTTTCTCTTGATAGTTCTGCACTAACAAAAGAACTGTTGGAATGGAAGTATCACTCCAGATTTCTGAAGGAACCCCAATCAAGATCTCCTCCAGAAATGGGGAGCTTCTTCTTTTGTTAAACTAGAAGGCACAGTATTGCAGTCTGTATGAGATTGCCAGTCCTCAGAAAATCCAACCCATTAGTTTCTGTCAACTTGCTCTGTACAGTTTCGCTGGTCTGTTTCTTACATCATAAAATTGTCTGTAAAACAGAAAAAATGGGCAGCCTCTTTGAATGTAAATTAAAATATTTCACAATGTATTTCAGAGAGGTTACCAAGTGAAACTTTTAGCAACACAGGTGTATTACATTAATAAATTGAATAAAGCATTTTAACAATGCCTAATCTGTGAATATCATTGTTTCAAATAACTAGAAATTACTACTAAGAAAACTGTACAAAACAATTTGCTTAATTAATCTTAAATAAAATATTTTAATAAGAATGTGCCTATTCAAAACAATACAGCAAAAAAAAACACTTAAATTTAAGAACCTTGTCACCGCCCTATAATAGCATCATTAGTGGAAACTCTTGGTGATAATTCATCCAACGTAGGAGTGTGGTTAGTTTTGTGGCAGGTCTAGTTTTCAGCATAGTTTTTGTGCAAAAAAAGCAAAAGTATAGAACAATCCAGCAGAAAATGCAAGCTATTATCAAAGTGCAAAATGATTTTGTTTTTGAAAGTTCTCAATAATTTTAGAGGTTCAAAAGTATTGCATTCTACCAAGACATTTCTTTTTAATTATTCTTACCCCTACTAATTTCACTAACACTCATACAGCCATTGCTCTCCCTATACCTGCCAAAATCGGCTGAGGATCTGTCACTAAGTATGCAAGTGAACCAACTGACAAACCACAATTATCTCAAGCATTATAGATGTGTTACATCAATCAACAAAAATCAGACCATCATCATCAGCAGTGTATATCAAGCTTCAATAGAAGTCTCGTGTACTCGACAACAATCAATAACAAATTCCTTTCATCAGTTCTTGTTTTGCTGTTTTTACTGTACCCTGGGGCTATATCACCTTATATAACAAGTTCTGTGCACAAATATTATGAACAGGTGACCATAGTCTTATTGTGTTCACTCGTTGTTATCACATGTCAGTTATTCCTGTTCTGTCTCTGGCAGTAATCGTTCTCTGAGAATGGTGGTCACTGTTACTGAATACAAAGAAATGCAAGAATAAATGAACAACCACAGTAGATTCATATTCATTTGTAATAAATGCAAAACGTGAGCTTAGACAGGTGATCTTGCATATGAAAGAACTTTACTATACAACTGACTTTGGGGCACTAGGTTGGAATTTATTTTCATGAATCTATTCTGTTGAAACTGACGTATGCTGCAGTGGAAAGGCTTATTTTAAGAGAGGGTCATTTCTGGGGTAGATGAGCCCTGTGAACTATTCATCATAACTGTTCCCATGGCATAAAGTGTGATTAATATTACTCTATCTAAACAAATAAATCTTGCATTCAATTATAGGAGTTCTCAAGTAGAACATGAATATTTAGTGTAATTTACTTGTTGTTAGCTTGATATTCCTGAAAATTGAAACTTTTTGTATGGTCTGAAAACAAAACCTCTGACTTTCAGATGGAGCAATAGTGAGGGTGATCCATTAACCATCCCACACTCTTCCCAAGCTCATGGCCAGAGATGTGTCGATTAGTTATGTTAGCCAAGGGAAATGTAGAGTTACAGGGAAAGGGTAGGGAAATGATTCTGGTTGGAATGCTGTTCAGAGAGTCAATGTGGACTTGTTGGGCTGAATGGCCTGTTTCTACACTGAAGGAATTCCACTAAAAAAAAATTACTTTCAGATACATTTTAAATGTTATAAACCATGCCTTACACTTGAAACTGGTGTAGGTGGCATGGAGGATGTTAGGCGGAAATGGAAAATTCTGCTGCTGCAAGCCATTGCTGACCATAAAGGGAACAATCCCCAATAAGGTAAATGATCAAGGGAGCTTGAGGTGATTGTCGGATCTGCAAGGAGAAACTTGGATCATACAGACCTTAATTCATCATCTTGTGCCAGAAAGACTACTGTGCGAGAGAGTAGGTGATGTAAAGATTTGGAGGTCTGGAAGTAATTTTAACTTTCTCTAGATGGAGTAACTTATCTGGCCATCAGAGAATATTTGATTTTTCTCTAATTGATTGCAACAAATGCGTTATCCACTTCACCACATTATTACATTGGTGAAAGTTTTTCTTTCATAATGCATGGCCGATTTGTTTAAGTATGTGGACCATTATGTTTTATACTGCGGGTCATGCACATCCGAAAGGGAAATGTAGAATTATGACAGAAACTTTTGAAATTCCCCATCCCATAAATTTCAACCAATCAGAAATAAATGAAATGATAAACACTTGTGCCTTTGAGTTGCTATTCTTCCTACATGAACTCATAAAGAAGTAATGCTTTGACTAAGACATTGCAGGATTTTTCACAGCTTTTTGCATTAACTTAGAATATGTGGACTCGTGAAGCTGCTGTCAGTTTCAAAGGAGTAATGACAATTGGCAGTTTCACATTCATTCCTGAGGCAAAGTCCAGGCCCATATCTTTATAGTCCCTGTAGGCATGAGATGAACGTCTTGTGTACGGATGCATCATCCAAACTTTCATTGAAATGTCAAAGCACACTTATGGTGCTTGCAGTGGTTGAATGGGAGATGATATTGGGACAATATAAACTTTTTGATATTTCAATGCTTGTTGTCTGCTTAATGCTGTTGTTACACTCCATTTCAAGCGATATCATGTCATTATCACCCACACAAGTAAAAACGGGAGCAGCTGGAGTTGGGAAAGGTTGGAGATAAGAATTTGTTTCATTTTTATTAGAATTTAGAAATGCTGTCTTGAACATATGGGGCTAGTTATGAAAAACCTTGTCACCATGTTCTATCAACTGAAAAATGGACCTTTACTTATAATGTCTTCAGTCAAGATGCACTGCAGAAATTCACCAACAATCCTTAGACAGCACCTTCCAAACCCACAACTACTTAAATCAATAAGGATAAGGGCAACAGATACATGGAAATACCACCAACTACAAACTCCCCTCCAAGCCGCCCACTATCTTGTCTTGGAAATACTGTATATAGTCATTTCTTCAGTGTCATTAGGTCAAATTCTAGGAATTCCTTCCCTAAGGACATTGTGGGTTAACCTACAGTACATGCTCTGCACTGGTTCACAAAAGCAACTGACCAGTCCCTTTTCAAAGGCAACTAAAGATGGCAAAAAATGCTCTGCAGCCAGCAACGCCCAGTCCCATGAGGGAATAAGAAAATGTAAACATTGTCATGATGCAGTACTAGACTTAAAATAGCTTGTTGTCTAATTGATTTCTGAACGTATTGCTTAAGAAAAGCTCACTCCAGAAGCTCCTCCTCCATAGCTTCAGTGTTTTATCGGTTTACCACACACTTTGGTTTTTGCATTCATCGGGCATCAAAATGACACGAGTGGATGCAGTTGATCAATTAAATGCTCAGTTGTCTCTTTGAATAACATGTAATTGGATAGAAATTGCTGGAAAAGCTCAGCAGGTCTGGCTACACCTGTGGAGAAAAATCAGAGATAAGGTTTTGGCCAAATGACCCTTCCTAGAGTTCTGAGGAAGGGTCACGCAACCTGAAACATTAACTCTGATTTCTCTCCACAGATGCTGCCAAAACTGCTGAGCTGTTCCCAGCAATTTCTGTTTTTGTTTCTGATTTCACAGCATCTGTGGTTCTTTCAGTTGTTATTTAACACATATTTGAAACCTGGGGCCCTGATTCCTAACCCTGTTGAGAATGGGAAGTGTCATGTTTCAGAAAGGGGCTTGTGATGTCCATACTCACATCACCCATCATTTTCATTACATGGAGAGGCTCTCCATTTGAGCAAAAAAAAAGCTATATTGTCTGTCTGTCCAGAAACCACTATAGGAAGGCACCTGAGTTTCTGAAGAACATGCTCTTTTTTGTTTTTGCAATTCGCGGTTAGTATTTTGTGTGTTTGTGGCTTAGCTTTCTCAGCATAGCATAACCTTCATGCCTTCAAGATTTAGTAGCAGTGTGGCTCATCAACAAATCATACCTTGATGCTATGGAATTTTCTCCTCCTTTCTTCTCATTTAAAATGGTCATTCTCCATCACTCTCCCAAGTACAATAAACTTGGAAATTGGAAAGTTCAACAAAGTCAACAAAATATCTTCACTTCTTTCCTCCCTCAATCTCTATATCAGTTTCATCCTCTGTTTTGATTCATCACATCTCTCCTGCAAACTGACTACCTTTTTCCTTCCTAATTGCTTCCTCCATGTGAACTATTCAATTCATATTCACAGCCAACTTCTGACCATACAAAGCCACCAACATCTCTCACCAAACTCTTGTATCATACAGTCATAGAGTCATAGAGATGTACAGCATGGAAACAGACTCTTCGGTCCAACCCATCCATGCCGACCAGATTTCCCAACTCAATCTAGTCCCACCTGCCAGCACTAGGCCCATATCCCTCCAAACCCTTCCTATTCATATACCCATCCAAATGCCTCTTAAATTTTGCAATTGTACCAGCCTCTACCACTTCCTCTGGCAATTCATTCCATACACGTACCACCCTCTGTGTGAAAATGTTGCCCCTTATGTCTCTTTTATATCTTTCCCCTCTCATACTAAACCTATGCCCTCTAGTTCTGGACTCCCCGACCCCAGCGAAAAGACTTTGTCTATTTATCCTATCCATGCACCTCATAATTTTGTAAACCTCGATAAGGTCACCCCTCAGCCTCCGACGCTCCAGGGAAAACAGCCCCAGCCTGTTCAGCCCCAGCCCCAGCCTCTCCCTGTAGCTCAGGTCCTCCAACCCTGGCAACATTCTTGTAAATCTTTTCTGAAACCTTTAAAGTCTCACAACATCTTTCCGATAGGATGGAGACCAGAATTGCATGCAGTCTTCCAACAGTGGCCTAACCAATGTCCTGTACAGCTGCAACATGACCTCCCAACTCCTGTACTCAATACTCTGACCAATAAAGGAAAGCATACCAAGCGCCTTCTTCACTATCCTATCTACCTGTGACTCCATTTTCCAGGAGCTATGAACCTGCACTGCAAGGTCTCTTTGTTCAGCAACACTCCCTAGGACTTTATCATTAAGTGTATAAGTCCTGCTAAGATTTGCTTTCCCAAAATGCATCACCTCGCAATTATCTGAATTAAACTCCAACTGCCACTTCTCAGCTCATTGGCCCATCTGGTCCAGATCCTGTTGTAATCTGAGGTAACCCTCTTCACTGTCCACTACACCTCCAATTTTGGTGTCATCTGCAAACTTACTAACTGTACCTCTTATGCTAACATCCAAATCATTTATGTAAATGACAAAAAGTAGACAGCCCAGCACCGATCCTTATGGCACTCCACTGGTCACAGGCCTCCAGTCTGAAAAACAACCCTTCACCACCACCCTCTGTCTTCTACCTTTAGCCAGTTCTGTATCCAAATGGCTAGTTCTCCCTGTATTCTATGAGATCCAACCTTGCTAATCAGTCTCCCATGGGGAACCTTGTCGATCGTCTTACTGAAATCCATATAGATCACATCTACTGCTCTGCCCTCATCAATCTTCTTTGTTACTTCTTCAAAAAAATCAGTCAAGTTTGTGAGTCATGATTTCCCAAGCACAAAGCCATGTTGACTATCCCGAATCAGTCCTTGCCTTTCCAAATACATGTACATCCTGTCCCTCAGGATTCCCTTGCCCATCACCGAGGCCAGGCTCACTGGTCTATACTTCCCTGGCTTGTCTTTACCGCACTTCTTAAACAGTGGCACCATGTTTGCCAACCTCCAATCTTCTGGCACCTCACCTGTGACTATCGATGATACAAATATCTCAGCAAGAGGCCCAGCAATCACTTCTCTAGCTTCCCACTGCGTTCTCGGGTACACCTAATCCAGTCCTGGAGATTTATCCACCTTTAACTGTTTCAAGACATCCAACACTTCCTCCTCTGTAATCTGGACATTTTGCAAGATGTCACCATCTTTTCCCTACAGTCTATATCTTCCATATCCTTTTCCACAGTAAATACTGATGCAAAATATCATTTCGTATTTCCCCCATTTTCTGTGGCTCCACACAAAGGTCGCCTTGCTGATCTTTGAGGGACTCTATTCTCTCCCTAGTTACCCTTTTGTCCTTAATATATTTGCAAAAACCCTTAGGATTCTCCTTAATTCTATTTGCCAAAGCTATCTCATGTCCCCGTTTTGCCCTCCTGATTTCCCTCTTAAGTATACTCCTACTTTCTTTATACTCTAAGGATTCACTCGATTTATCCTGTCTATACCTGACATATGTTTCCTTCTTTTTCTTAACCAAACCCTCAATTTCTTTAGTCATCCAGCATTCCCTATACCTACCAGCCTTCCCTTTCACCCTGACAGGAATATACTTTCTCTGGATTCTTGTTATCTCAATTCTGAAGGTTTCCCATTTTCCAGTCGTCCCTTTACCTGTGAAAAACTGCCTCCAATCAGCTTTTGAAAGTTCTTGCCTAATACCATCAAAATTGGCTTTCTCCAATTTAGAACGTCAACTTTTAGATCTGGTCTATCCTTTTCCATCACTATTTTAAAACGAATAGAATTATGGTCGCTGGCCCCAAAGTGCTCCCCCACTGACACCTCAATCACCTGCCCTACCTTATTTCCCAAGAATAGGTCAAGTTTTGCAACTTCTCTAATAGGTACATCCAAATACTGAATCAGAAAATTGTCTTGTACACACTTAAGAAATTCCTCTCCATTTAAACCTTTAAAACTATGGCAGTCCCAGTCGATGTTTGGAAAGTTAAAATCCCCTACCATAACTACCCTATTATTCTTACAGAAGCTGAGATCTCCTTACAAGTTTGTTTCTCAATTTCCCTCTGACTATTGGGGGGTCTATAATACAATCACAATAAGGTGATCATCCCTTTCTTATTTCTCAGTTCCACCCAAATTACTTCCCTGGATGTATTTCTGGGAATATCCTCCCTCAGCACAGCTGTAATGCTATCTCTTATCAAAAATGCCACTCCTCCTCCTCTCTTGCCTCCCTTTCTATCCTTCCTGTAACATTTGTATTCTGCCCATCCCTGAGCCATGTTTCCGTAATTGCTATGATATCCCAGTCTCATGTTGCTAACCATGCCTGAGTTCATCTGCCTTCCCTGTTAGGTCCCTTACATTGAAATAAATGCAGTTTAATTTATTAGTCCTACCTTGTCCCTGCCTGCCCTGACTGTTTGACTCATGTCTGTTCTCAGCTGTACCCGTCTCAGATCGATCTCTTTCCTCACTATCTCCCAGGTTCCCACCCCCCCCACCTTACTACTTTAAATCGTCCCTAGCAGTTCGAGCAAATTTCCCTGCTAGTATATTAGTCCCCTTCCAATTTAGGTCCAATCCGTCCTTGTTGTACAGATCACTTCTACCCCAAAAGAGATTCCAATGATCCAAAAATGAGAATCCTTCTCCTATACAACAGCTCCTCAGCCATGCATTCATCTTCTCTATCCTCCTATTCCTGCCTTCACTAGCTCGTAGCACTGGGAATAATGCAGTTATTACTACCCTTGAGGACATCCTTTTTAAATTTCTGCCTAACTCTCTGTAATCTCCCTTCAGAGTCTCAACCTTTTCCCTTCCTATATCGTTGGTTCCAATGTGGACAATGACCTCCTGCTGGCCCCTCTCCCCCGTGAGAACATTCTGCACCCTCTCTGAGACATCCTGGCACCAGGGAAACAATACACCATTCTGCTTTTTCTCTGCTGGCCAAAGAAACGTCTGTCTGTACCTCTGACTACAGAATCCCCGAACACAATTGTATCACATTACACTGAAATTCTCTTTCCCATTCCTTACCCTACTTCATTACATCTTCACATCGGTGGGAGGGGAGGCTAGAATCTCTCCCAATTCAATTGCGAAATCACAAATCTCTAGCCCCTTATTGACCAGCATATGTTTAATCCAACATATTTACTCAACCACACTCTATCAACTACAATTGATTCCGTTGTTCCTACTCTAACAATTATACGCTCTCTTTACCCTGCACATCCTTACTGGTATGGCTCTCTTTCCTATTCCATTAAGTTCAAGGGATGCAGATGGATAGATTCAAACAAATACAGCAGATAACTCTCCATTTTTAGTTCTGGTTGGATCACATTAAACACCATTATGTCCTGTTCTTATCTGCTAAAACTACTCACTAAGAATCATCTTGAATGCAAAGATAACCTGTTACTTATTTTCAATGCTGTAAGTAGTTTCCTTAAACCTCTTCCTTAACCTGTTCACTCTCCCCTTTAACAGGTATAGATGTCATAGACCTATTTTTGATTCTGAATAAGACCATCCATCACCACTTGCCTCTCTTTTCCTGCACCACAGGACCAAGCTTTCTCTGAGATTCCTACTGTACAACCTCTGAACATGCATTGTTATCCAGTTTCACTCCTTTCTGCCCTCCTTGATCTATACTTGTCTAAGATTCATCTTATGCTCCCTCAATTTCCTCCCAACTAAATTTCTGAACACCAACTTCCCTTCTGGATCCTAAGTTAGTTGATGTTATGGACAGTATTAGTCTTCAGCTACTGTTAGGTTGTCTTTCAAAACAGCTGTCTTCACCCCATTCCTCAAAAAAATACAACTTTTACTATACTTGCAAACCACCACTTCATCTTCAAGCTCATTTCCTGTCCAAAGTCCTTGAACAAGTCATCACACCCAAATCCATGGTCATCCTTGAATCAGTTTATTAAGGTAGTTTCCAGCCTGATGTTGTACTGAAATAGCAATGGCAAAGGTAAACGATTCTTCTTCCCTATTCTTCTTGCAACCTTTGACATGGTTGACCATATGATCTTACTCCAACGCCTCTCCATTGTCATCCAACTGGATGGAACAGTATACATCTGACTCCATTCTTATTTATTCACTCATAACCAGAGAATTAATACACAGATATACAAATTAGGAGACAAACATTTGGCCCATGGTAACTCTTCTACCATGCATAAGATCACATGCCTATCTGATATTTCTATTGATTGTAGACTATTCCAGTTCACTCCTGGTTGGTCACCCACATTCTGCCCTTTGTAAACTTGAGGTCATCCAGAATTCTGCTGTCTGTATCTTAACTCTCACCAAATCTCGTTTACCCATCACCTCCATGCCTGCAGAATAACAATAACATCCTATGAGAAAGACCTCAGCATTTACAAAGCCCTTAACGACCTTGCTCCCCCCACTTAAATAATCAACTTCAGCCCCAGAACCTCCTGAGATTATTGCACTCTCTTAATCTGGGGTTCTTACGCATCCAGGAGTTTAATTGCTCCACCTTTGGTGTTCATGCCTCCTCAAAGGGCATTCACTGAATTGCTCACTTTCGGAAATCTTCACAGACACACAGGGTTGAATGCCTCATTCTGTGCTGCAATAATGATGTGAACCGACAGGATTTTTATCAGCGAAGACCTCAATCATGGGGAAGGCTTGCCTGTGGCACTTAAGTGCTTGAAGAGTACTTGATTCCATTGGGCATATCCTGTAAAACCGATGGGGGTTCCCCACTGGTTTTTTTGAGACCCATGTTGTCTTGACAAAATTCCAACTGTGATATGTCCTACTGGTAGATGCACAGAGTGAAAGTGTTCTGCTATGATCTCTTGGTCTTTAAATGGCCATGGGAAATCAGCCCTAAAGTTCTTAGATTCTTTCACCAAAATAAGGATTTAATTTCACTGAAAATAACCAGAATGAAACCTAAATTTTTGTCTCGATAAAAATTTCTCATGTTATTTTTAGTATACTGTTGACTAGAACTATGCAAAATAAATTACCAAGGTAACTGGGGCCTTGTTAATTTGATGACTTCACAGGCTCTATTTTAAGCTAACTCTTTTATGTGATGAGCCCATGATGCAGAGCAGATATTTGTGGCAAAAATACATTATGCACATATGGTTTGCTGTCCTAATTTGTCAGTTCATCTGACAATGATAAATTATCACTTAAACTCTTGAACATTTAGTGAGAATACCTTCCTTTTTTCTGCTATGGCAAGGGGAGGAAATGTAATAGTCCTCAAGGTCAGGGTGCTGTTTCCATGATTTTTCCAAATCCTTCCATAGTTTGTACTGAGCATTACCAAATCAGAGCAATGGCAAAGGTGAAGCCGAAAGCCATCTAAACTGTGTGGCTACATATCTTAACTGGAAAGGCACCTTATCATCCTCTCTCCTTTCCCACATAAAGACAATATATGCACTCTTTCTCTGTCTATGCCAAGGTGGGTATCTACTTGCAAATTTTCCTGTTGGCCATTTTTAAGTGATAAGTCTGTAAGCCATTTCTTCCTGTTACAAAAAGTACATGATCATAGAAGTCCTTCTGGGCTTTTGTGAGACATTAGTAATGCTTCTACCTCTCGGTCTGCAGATTTGGGTACAAGTCCCTCTTGTCCCTGACATGTTTCATGCTGGACAGATTGATTTTTTTTTTAATAGTCATCTTGCTAGAGTGAGAAATTGAAATGAGACTTCCACTTTGAAACCACATTTAAGGTGGCTGCAATTCTGCTTCTATTTTATCTTCATCATTGCTTTTGTCTCTCAGCATGCAATTTTACCTCAATATTCAGAAAGGCACTTCTAGTATCTCATGGAAATTGATCTTCATTTAATTGTTTTGGCCCATTTACTGATCTACATAATTGTACTTGATTGCTTAAGCCTGTGGAGCTAAAGAGCAAAGCAATTGATTCCATACACACAGAGGATACTCAAAGTGTTGGGAATCCCTGCAAAGATTATATCTAAGATCTGAAATGTTTCAAAGTTCTGAAAGTAAACAGTTTATACTTATAACCGGTATTTTTTTCTGCATTTCATGTATGTAACAACCAAGCTGATTCCTCACATGTGATAACAAAACATACACCATAGCACCACCTGCTCACAGGTGTTTATGCTCTATGTTCCCATTTACTGCTGTCCTGCCACATTTCCGTACTTATTTCCTGATCTGTATTCAGCTTGATATCTTCTGATGTTTCCAATTAGACTTGCACCTGTTGAAAGAAACATTCTTGCAGACTGCTGTCACTCTGCTTTCACCTCCAGGGAATCCTACTATCAGCCACCATCTGCACCAATCCCATACGACCCTTCATCCACAAAATACATCCTGGTCTTGTGTTCTCCATGATGTTCTCATGCATGCTGGTTTCCTGATCCCTTCTGAGGGAGTCTTAGTCAATTGAGATTAGCTGTATGCTTAATTTGGGTATCCTGATGTAGCTCATTGGTTACCTAAACATCAGATATCCTCGCAACTAACCCAATCAGGAGAGAAGGACAATGATGTGGGGAGTTAGAGCCAGATGTGCAAAGTTTTCATCTGGAGCCCAGAGGAGTCATTTTGCTTGTCTTGGCTCCACAGATATGTTCTGAAACCTACCTTTTTGGGCTACTTCTGCTAGTGTGCAAGATTTCTTGAGTGGAAGCCCCAAGGTGGAAACTCGATCTGTCAGGATGCTAAATTGGTATTGGGTTGTCTTGTATGCCTTTTCACCATTGGAAAATTCTTGCTTCATTCAGGCAGATCTCTTTGCTGCCTGTGAAAATATTACAGGATGTTTGGCAATCAATAGAAAATAAGGCTATATGACTGCCACCAGGAATTTAATTCCATCTTCCCATCCAATAATTAATAATTGGTTTGAGTTACACTAAATGCTATGCTATTGTCAATCCCAACTCCTTTATCATGGTATAGAAATACAGACTATACACAAAATCTAGTTGTAATGCAAAGTGTTTTATTATTCAGAATGAAAATTAAATTCAGAAAACTAAACAACTTTTGCATATTTCATACAGTTTTGTGAGCTATTTGCTTCTAAACTAAAACCTCATTTTAAAAAGAAAAATCAGCTTACTTGGAAAATAGTTCACATGGATTATTATTAAGTGTGGCCTTCATTCAAATTTAAAGTAAAATGCAAATTTTCAACAATGGCATCTGAAAATTTCTGTTTGAGATGAATATGCTGCTTCTGACAACCTAAAACTGGAAAATTTGCTTAAAGTTGTGAATTTCTCCTATCCTACGTGGTAAGGCATTTGGAAAGATGATAAGCACCTTAATTATTTGTTGCTGCTGTTCAAAATTTCAGTTGATTATGTAAAAGAAAAATGTGACTGGTATTTACAGGAAGGAATTGGTAGTGTTGGCAAAACCCAGAAAGCAGAAAAGACACAGACGGTCTGCCATAGTGAATGAATGATAAAGTTTCATCGCATATGATTTTCTTTTGGTTCTAGTCCAGCAGCCTTCGGAGTAAAGTTCCCCTGTTTTTCATGGACCACAGGAAATGCTCTTTAGATCAAAAAGCTTACCTGTTGGAAACAGCTGAAACAGCTGTTTAGTTTGCATCAGGTTCCTAATCACACTGAAAGAGCCTTGCATTAATTAAATGCCCCACCTCTCACAGGCAGAGTATTCTCATAACACAGCACCCACCATTATAAAGAAAAAGGCAAGAGGCCACCTTTGTGGCAGGTTAGGAAAATAGTCCTAAGTTTTTTTTAAACTTGATTTACTACTGCTAACAAAACCATGAAGTCAACCCTGATGGCATATGGTGGTGCTGAATGGTGCTGAACCAAAGGCAAGCTCAAAAATTTTTGGGATATGAAATGGCATTGCAGTCAACCATCCTGCCTGTCTCTATTCAGGAAAACCAGTAGGCAATTGTTCACTTTCTGTAGTTAACCCTTCCTGATCGTATACATGGTGAGATTATGCAGTGTAAAGACAAAACAAATAGATGCCTAGCAACGAGGTGCTGCCTAGGCAATATTCTCTTTGCACAACTGACAGACTCGTAGCCCTTGAATTCAGAATTTAGAAACTCATTCAGAATGCAATAACATGTTTGAAAATGTTATTGCAAGAATGTTCTTTGGTTCTTCATATGAAAGAAGACTGTCAAATTATTGACTTATTATGGCACATTAACAAAATGGAAATACTGTAAATGTGTACATTTTTTGACAAGATGGAATTTCTAATAGTTGAATACAATAGTTTACCTGTCAGTCAAGCAATATAGTGAAGAAATTGCAGCTTTCAACAAGAAAACTAAATAGGTCACTTGCAATCCCTGGCTGCTGTTAAAAGAATAGAGATGCATTAACAACTACATCTGCAAAGCCTTGAACTCCTTCCTTTCCAATATAAATTATAGTAATTATTTTTCTATGATATAATTAAGCAAATAGTGACAAGAATAACAACTCCTATTTATCTGGTATCTTTAATAAGATTTTGGGTCTCGTAATGCTTAATAAACGATTTCAGAGAAAAAGATCCCCAGGAATCAGTGACTGGAATGTGATTAGAATTTAATATTCTGTTTCAATGTGAGAAACCTGAGTCAGATACAAATGTGCTAAACTTAAATAAGGAAAAATGTGAAGGAATGAAGGCAGAATTATCTGGAATGGCCTGGGAAAGAACTTGAGCAGAAAAGGCAATTGATGAACAAGGGCAGTTGTTGAAGAAAACTCATATCAAAGATACATTGCAATGAGAAGGAAGAACGCTAGCAAAGAAAGTTGAGAATAGTATCAAATTGAAAGAAAAGAAAGGTACAATGTGGAAAAGATTCATGGTAAGCCAGAAGATTGGGAAAGTTTTAAGAACCAATAAAAGATGACCAAGGAGGTATTTTAAAGCTGGCAATCTGTGACCAATGGAGTGCCATGAGGATCAGTGTTGGGTCCATAAGTAATTACAATATATATTGATGACTTGGATGAGAGAAGTAAATGCACTATTGATAAGTTTACAGATGATACAAGGATAGGTGGGAAAGTAAGGGGTGAGGTGGACACAGTCAAGTGGATGGTGCTGGAAAACCACAGCAGGTCAGGTAGTATTTGAGTAACAGGAAAATTGATGCTTCGAGCATAAGCCCTTCTTCAGGCATTCCTGATGAAATGCTTATACCTGAAAGGTCAATTCTCCTGATCCTTGGATGCTGCCTGACTGCTGTGCTTTTCCAGCACCACACTCGTGACTCTGATCTTCATCATCTGCAGTCCTCACTTTCTCCTAGTGAGGTAGACATAGTCTACAAAAGGATATGGATAGGTTCGGTGAGTGGACAAAAAAATTGACAGATGGAAAATAACATGGAAAAATGTGAGGCTGTGCATTTTGGCAGGATCATTAGAGGAGCAGAATATTATTTAAATGGAGAAAGACTGCAGTGCAGAGGGATTTGTGGTCCTCATGCATGAAACATAAAAAATAGCTTCGTGATTCAGCAGGTAATAGCAATTCTTTAACTTAAAGGGAATGAAATATAAGTGGAAAAGTCTTGCTAAAACTATATAAGTTGCTAGTCAGACCACAGCAAGAATACCATGAATGGTTTTTTTCCCTTATCTAAGTAAAGATAAACTGGCAATGGATGCACTCCATGGAAGATTCACAAAGTTGATCCCAAGAATGGAAGGGTTTTGGTATGTAGAAAGTTGAATAGGTTGGGCCTGTGTTCATTGGAATTTCAAAGAATGAGAGGTTGCCTTAATGAAATATACAAGATCCTTAGAAGGCTTGACAGAGTAGATATGGAGACGTTGTTTCCATTTGATAGTCGAGAACCAGAAGGCATAGTCTCAGAATAAGAAGTTGCAAAGTTAGGAGGCAGTTGAGGAGGACTTTCTTCTGAGAGTAGTGAATCTGTGAAACTTTTTACTGCAGAGAGCTGAAAGTATTGGGTTATTAAGAATACTCAAGGCTGAGATAAGACCGTTTGGGGGGAAAGTTGAGTTGAGGATTATCAGATCAGCAGAGCAACACTCAATAGACTAATTGGCCTACGCCTGTTCCCCTATCTTGTGGTCTGAAATGTCCTAATAGATCTATCAATCAAAACCTGATAGAAAATAATCTAATGAAGGGGTGGCATGGTGGCACGGTGGCTCAGTGGTTAGCACTGCAGCCTCACAGCACCAGGGACCCAGGTTTGATTCCAGCCTCTGGTGACTGACTGTGTGGAGTTTGCACATTCTCCCCGTGTCTGTGTGGGTTTTCTCCGGGTGCTCCGGTTTCCTCCCACAGTCCAAAGATGTGCAGGTCAGGTGGATTGGCCATGCTAAATTGCCCATAGTGTTAGAAGCATTAGTCAGAGGGAAATGGGTCTGGGTGGGTTACTCTTCGGAGGGTCAGTGTGAACTTGTTGGCCCAAAGGGCCTGTTTCCACACTGTAGGGAATCTAATCTAATCTAAATCTAAAAGATGATGTAAATCTTAAACAAAGAAGTTACTTTTAAGAAACATGACTCTGGGAGAAGGAAAGCGTGGGAAGGTTTTATAGAGGGAATTCCAGAGCTTAGGGCTTGGAAGCTAAAGCCAGCACTACCAATCATAGAATAAGTTATGACGATCAAGAGGGCAGAATTTGATGAACTACTAGGATTCTGAGGGGTCTTAATAGTCTGGCTGTCATTTCTGAAACTTCTTTGATGTATGGTAAGGTGGTTAGGGTTTCTGGCTGTGTTTGGTCTGCTTGTCGTGGTTTGTTCTTGAGGAATCCTAGTAGCACACAAACCTACCAATGCTCTCAAACAAAAACTAACAAACTTAAAAGACCCAGTACAACCCATGGACAAAACCAACATCATCTACAAAACTCCATGCAAGGACTGCCACAAACACTATGTAGGACAAACAGGAAGAAAGTTAGCCACCAGGATACACGAACATCAGCTAGCCACAAAAAGACACGACCCTCTCTCCCTCGTAGCCCTACACACTGATGAAAAAAAACACCATTTAGACTGGGACAACACATCTATCCTGGGACAGGCCAAGCAAAGACATTCCAGAGAATTCCTAGAGGCCTGGCACTCCAACCACAACGCCATAAACAAACACATAGATCTAGATACCATCTATCAACCCCTCAGAAAACGAACAGGAAATGACATCACCCAGGAACCCCATTCAGGACAAACATATAAATAGAAAGTAGGAGACAAAAGCTTCGCTTCACTTGGAGGTCGCCACTGATGATGTTACCTAGCCAGGTAATGAAACGTCTGGATATCAAACCTACAGCTCAGTGAGCAAACCTACACCCTAAACCCTGTCTTGTGGCCATAGATTTACTTCCATCATCCACTATCCACTTACCCTAGTTCTCTCAATTTGAATCAGGTTGTTTAGGTGTAGCTCTCTAATTTGGCCTTGAACTCCAAAATCCTATACTTTGTGATGACTTGGACCAGCTATTTCTTCCTCCAGAGTATTGTCCATTTATGTGCTGTTAAAAAACCTTAATCTACACCTTTGCCATCCCAAAACTATACTATTCCAATAGTTACCACTCCATTGTACACTGTCCACAAACTTCAATTCACCCAAAATCCCTGATGCCTGTTTCCTATGCCTCATTAGATCCTACTCTATTTTTGGTGTAAAAGAAACCTAAGGGCAACTTTTTCATGTACGTGTATGGAATAAGCTGCTAGAGGAAGTGGTAGAGGCCAGTACAATTGCAACATTTAAGAGGCATCTGGATGGGTAGATGAATAGGAAGGGTTTGGAGGGATATGGGGCGGGTGCTGGCAGGTGGGACTGGATTAGGTTGGGATATCTGGTCGGCATGGACGGGTTGAACCGAAGGGTCTGTTTCCTTGCCGTATTTCTCTATGACTCTGTGATAACTGATGTGAACTATCAGTTCCTAAAGCATTCAATTGAAAATTACCTTTCCGTTGTTTAAATTAATTTATGGCATCAAGTTTCTGAATTGCCATAACCTCCTCCAGCCTGACACTGTCCTTCCCTATTCATCATATTCTCTGTTCCTACTCTGACCTTCTATGCAGCTCTCACTCCCTTTAAGCAACCACATGCATTGGTGCTTTAATGAGCCTATGACCAAAGATCTGGAATTCCTTTCCATTTCTCTTTATTTCCCTCCCTTATTAACATTGTCCTTAAAAGCTAACTCTTTTAGAAGTATTTTGTCACCTTTTTAGCAACTTTTGCTTTGATGCAACATTCATCCACAATCAACAGTGAAATTTTGCATCTTGATCATGAAAAGAAATATATAGATTGTGGTTGTTTACAGGGAAATTCATGAACCATCACTATTGTCAGTGATGACTGCATGTTGATAAAATGATATTGTTTTAGAAGTATTTGCAGTCTTCCTTCTTATGCATATCTCTGAAATCCCCTTGCCACAGCTAACCGATAGAATAAACACACTATGGAACCTACAATAAAATGGCCTGATAACCAGGATTGAACTACAAATGATGAAACCAAAAAGCAAGAACATCCCAAGATTTTATGCATTACACAAGGTACACAAACCAGACATCCACTAAGGCCCAATGTGCGACTTTCAGGAACTCCATCGCATAAACTGACAAAAGAACTTTAACAAAAATTGAAAAATCTTCTCAGTGGATCCAAACACTCCATACAGTCATCATAGCAATTCCTAGGCAACACCAAGAACATAAAATTGGACAAGGACAAAGCAGTGGTCTCATTTGATGTAACGGCACTGTTCATTTCAGTTGACAAAACTTTAGCCAGAGTGACATAACCAACCTCCTAGACAGGCAGAATACGCAACACGACAGGGAACCTATCAACAAGGAGGGCATACTCAAACTACTAGACCTGTGCTTGACGACACACTTCACATTCAACAACCAAATATATGAACAGATCGATGGGACACCTATGGGCTTACCCATTTCTGAGCTCACAGAAGAAGCAGTGATGCAAAGATTAGAACAAACAGCCCTTCCACAAATCCAACCCAAACTCTGGATAACACTTTTGTTATCATTAAGAGAACAGAAATTGAGAACACACACCGGATTATCAACACCATGCTCACAGGGATCAGATTTATGAGAGAGGTGGAAACGAACAGTCAACTCCCCTTCCTGGATGTGATGGTACAAAGAACACAGAACGGTCAATGCACCACAAACGTGTACAGGAAAGCCACACACACCGACCAGGTCCTGAATTACAAAAGCAACCATCCAGACACACTCAAGAGAAGCTGCATTAGGACCCTGTTCAAAAGGGCTACAACACACTGCAGCACTCCTGACCTACGAAGGGAAGAAGAAGAAGAGCTCTACAAAGTGTTTGCCAAGAATAGATGTCCCTGAAACTTCATCCGCAGATGCCTAACAGACAAGCAACGTGATGAGGACATGCAATGTCCTAACACACCAGCCACGCCACCTTACATAAAAAAACAGCTCGGAACTGACAGCCAGACTTCTCCCACCACTGGGATTCATGACAGCCCATAAACCGACAGCCACACTCAGACAACAACTCACCAGGACAAAAGACCCTACACCCTTCATGTGCAAGAGTAATGTAATTTACAGGATTTCATGCAAAAACTGCACGAAACACTATATAGGGCAAACAGGCAGACAATCTGCATCCATGAACACCAACTAGCTACTAAATGCCATAACCAGCTGTCCCTGGTAGCCATACACACAGATGACAAAGACCACAAATTCAACTGGGACAACACAACATTCAAAGGACAAGCCAAACAGAGGACAGCCAGAGAATTTCTAGAAGCATGACACTCATCCACGGACTCCATCAACAAACACATAGACCAAGACCTAATATATTGGCTGCTACAATGAACTACCAGAATCGGCAACCAGAAGCAGCAGAAACGGAACCTGATAAATTCCAGAAGATACAGTACAGCAGCGCTTCACAGGAGGCTCCAAAACACTGAAGATGTTACCTAGACAGGGGACAAAACATCTGCAAATCAACTTCCCAGCTTGGTGAACATACCTACAACCACAGCAACTGGCACTTGAGCTCCAAATCTTTACACAAACCTTAAATTCACTTTTTTTTGCTTCCTTTCTCAATCCTTAAATCTTATTGATTAAGGATTAAGGAGATGGGCCAAAGGGCCTGTTTCCACACTGTGAGTAATCTAAATCTAAATCTAAATCTAAATCTAAAGCACCATCCCATTGTGTGTCAAGGTTCCAATTGTTGCCCTGACCATTCTATTATCAGTTTGCACATGTAGCAACATTGTGGGCAAAACATGTTTACCCTATAGGGCACACCACAAGCTGTCCAGCTCCAAGCAATTTTTTTATTTCCTCAATTGTAATTGCAGAATATTGTTACTTTAATAATTTGTATCATTTTATCCCCTTTATTGGTCAATCACCTATATAAGTTGCATTGAGCATTTGTACATTTTGTAGCAGACTTGCATTTCACACAGCCTTTCTCTTGGTCAGTTTCTTTGTTCAAACATTAATTTCACCCTCGACCTTTCATGTACTGGATTGTGGCTCAAAAATTATTGTTGTTGTTTGTTTATTTTAAAAGCATTTTAAAATGTTTAGTCACAGAGACTGAGAGAAATTGATTAACTGTTATAATATTATTTGCTGAAGGAGTTGCATATATGAAGACCATCAGTCTCATCAGCTATAGTGACAAAAAAAACTAACGACCTGTTTTTAAAAATTGGCATTTGCAACAAGCAAAGCATTCTTTATATTCATTAGTACGGTAAGAAGATTTTAACACCATTTGTAACAAAAATATGAGGCAATTGAGTGAATTTCAGTAATATAGTCTTGGAGTCATCTAGATCTACAGCACAGAAAAAGGCGCTTTGGTCCACTGCATCAGCACCTGTCAAAAACAGCCAATGCAGCACAATGGCTCAGTGGCTAGCAATGCTACCTCACAGCATCAGGGACCCGGGTTCGATTCCCACCTCGGGCAACTGCCTGTGTGGAGTTTGCACATTCTCCCTTGTCTGTGTGGATTTCCTCCAGATGCTCCGGTCATCTAAAGATGTGCAAGCCAGCTGAATTGGTCATGCTATGTTGCCCATAGAATTAGGTGCATTAATCAGGGGTAAATATTGGGTAAGGGAATGGGTCTGGTTGGGTTACTGTTCGGAGGGTCAGTGTGGACTTGGGCTGAAGGGCCTGTTTCAATACTGTAGGGAATCTAATCTAAACTACTCTAGTTCCATTCTCCCGCATATACCTTTGGCATCATAAGTGCATATCTAAATAGTACTTCAATGTTGTGAGGGTTCCTTTCTCCAATATTCTTACAGGCAATGAGTTCCAGATTCCCACACCTCACTGGGTACAAATGCTTTATCTCACATTTCCTCTCAATCTTCTGCTTCTTACCATAAATCTGTGCCCCTGATTATTGAGTCCTCCATCAACCGGAAGTGTCTTTTCCTGTCTATCTATGCCCTCCATAATTTTATATATCTCAATCATGTCCTTTTTCAATCTCCAATTAAATTTACAGAAGGTATGTCAAAGAGCTAAGACAACCCCCATAAAACACAGGGGTGTAGAAATTTGATCAGACATGGTGCATGGATTAATCTGTATTCTTCAGTGGTAAATTCAAGCCTTACAAGACAAGCAAAGCTTCAGAGGAGAGAGACCGTATTCCCCCGTATCTGTCTTTGTAGCTTACTCTCAAAAAGTATTTTCTCTGTGATCTTCACAGCAGTAGATGTTTATTCCTTCCTCCTGCATAGTTTTCAAAACAGCTGTTTCAGATGTGAAAGCTGTCACTTGAATTTCATTATGTTTTGGTTACAGATTACTTGGGCAGAGTTAATATGATCACCATTTGCCTATTCAGGGCATCCAATTTAAGTATAAATTACAAGAGACATTTTAAAATATAACCATCTTGTAGGTCCCACATTCATAAATTTTGTCAAGGAGAGACAATTAGTCGAGGGTTTATGATACCTTGTGAAAAATTGATTGAAAGATTGTTGACAGTGGAGCATGGGTTCAGCATGGAACTAGGAGGCAAATTGCTTATGACCTGGTTCCATGCTCTGGTAAATAGAGCATTTCAATGACCCGTGGCAATTCATTTAAGGACCTCTGGTTAGGTTGCATAAAGTCCTCATTTTTTTCAGAATGTAGCTGACCTAATGCTGGATAAAAATAGAGCACCTGTTTCAGGGATGAGCCCTGAGTGCCTCTTTTGATACCTATACAGATCTAACTGATAATGTGCTCCCAACTCAGAATATGCCTGTTGACAATGCCTCCTTTATTGAACATTTTCTACCTGCTTTAAAATGAAATTGCACCATCAAATTTTGAGACCAGTATTGCTTCAGGTTTGAGCCTGCTGTAATGAACAATTGGGGAGAAAATGAGGTCTGCAGATGCTGGAGATCAAAGTTGAAACTTTATTGCTGGAACAGCACAGCAGGTCAGGCAGCATCCAGGGAACAGGAGATTCGACGTTTCGGGCACAGGCCCTTCTTCAGTAATGAACAATTGCACCACTATAGTAGACAGTAAATATAATAGAAAAAGTTAGAGGCTTTCTAAACATGAAGTTATTTTGTATTTTAATTGAAAAAAAATATAAACTTCACCATTGTGCTGCAGAGGTAGCATCCCTAAATTTTTGGGTCAGAAGCTCTGCTGAACATCAGGGCCAGACAATCATGGAAAATGTATCATAACACAGCCAAAGAGGTTTATTATTGATCTGTATGTTCCTGTGTTTCACCTATGGCAGACAGTAAGGGAGGGAGAGTTTCCTGGTCAGCCAGAACAGTGGGGTACTGGCAGTGCAACAGCATCTCCACACTGAAAGTCTCCACTCATAGGCTCTTCATCATCTTCATTCTGAGGAGCCACCACAAGATGGAAACACTTGTTGCTTTGCAACTGGGTAAAAAAAAATCAGGAGTTCTTATTGCTTATGTCTTCAGTAAGGTTATCCAGGTGTTTTTGTACTTTTCAAAATTTAGTTGTGACTGAACATATCTTTAACTGACAATGCAGTTTTTGAGCAAACTAATGTTTTCTTAATAAATGCTGTAACTTTGCACAAATTCAGGAATTGTCATATGCATTGGAGTAGCCTGGTACTTCACTGTGTATTTACACTGAACGAGTTTGGAGAGGTGTCAAAATCCAAGTACTTTGGAGAATGAGTCAATAGTGTACTATTTTGTAACCAGTATTGAGAGTGTGCAAATACTGTACTTGTTCATTTTGCATCAACTTCCTTGGATGATTTTTTTTTTGCATTATAAATTCATGAAAGATTGACAAAGTGGGTTTATATATAAAATTGAAAGCAATCAACGGTCACTTGTGAGCTATCAGTTTCCCTTAACTTCCCTGTTACTTTTTGTGCGCCAGGAAGAATTGCACTTAATGAGATTTGTCTACAGCACCTTGGCAATTTCGAATATACTGCATGAATACATCTAACAAGTCTTACAGCATGCTGTGGGTAGTTTTTTTTGTTAAATACTGATATTGTAAAAGTTACAATCTGAAAGACTCAATGAAATTAGGTCAACTGCTTTTAGTCTATGGAAAATAAGTAAAACAGCTAATTCATGGATTGCAGAGTTTTTAGAATCAGAATCATGAGATCAGTATAATAGCCAAATTTGTATTCCAAATGTCATTCCATAATGAATAGTCAGCCTCTAAACTCACATAGACATGGTAAGAAGTTGAAATATAGATGTTATTGTTTCGTTATTAATGTTTATATTTTTGCAACATAATCACATTTTTTCACAAGCATATACAAACCAACAATGATTCATTTAAGGCCATTTTATGTTTTTGAAATGACACATAAGAT
Organism: Chiloscyllium plagiosum; assembly: GCF_037043375.1. Lineage (NCBI taxonomy): Eukaryota > Metazoa > Chordata > Chondrichthyes > Orectolobiformes > Hemiscylliidae > Chiloscyllium > Chiloscyllium plagiosum. Next base: position 61,059,975 of record NW_028270150.1, read on the forward strand.
ACATTGTAAGTAGCTAAGTAACTAATTTCCGTTTCCAGTTTGCTCATGTCCCAGTACATAGTCATGCATGTTGTCTTCCTTCTCCATTAATTTACATATTTTAATTCATTATTTTTGTTTCAAAAATGTTGATTAAAATAAGTGCACTTTAAATCACAGGCATGAACAACAGTGAAGCTAGCTTGGGAATAATAGATAGTTTGGCTGCAATTTTAAAATGTTCATTCTGAAGTGCTGTCATAACTGAATTTTCAAAGCATTTTTCCTTTTATATCTATGCTTAATGTTAATTTAAAGTCTTACTTTTGTAACAAAAAAAATGGAGCTGGGCTCAGCATTTAAATGTGCTGCTTCTGTGGTCCTGAGATATAACCTGATTTTGGTGGAATAGCTGTAAAGTACCTACAAATAGCCTGCTCTTCCTAGGGGTAAGAATACTGGTACAGATTGTTTTCCAATGTGTCCTGCTGGAAGGTGCCATAATTGGCCAGAAAGTAAAGATAGGAATAGGCTCAGATGTGTAAGCTTAAAACTCAGACATAAACAAGTAGATTAACTCCTTGCTTTATATGTTAGAAGGTCATAAGCATCTAAAAAAAAGCTCTGACCTCAGAGGACTGATATCCTCAGGGAGACAGAAAAGGAAAAATAGCTGACAAAGAAAAATAAACATCTGATGGCAGTAACTTGTCACAAGAAATTTCATCAGTTCCATTGTTATGTATGAACTACTTATTTACATCAATTATTGGCCCTTACATTGAATCCTTCCCGCTGTTTACCATATTTCAACAAATTTAAGTCTCCTTATGTAACTTTGTATCAGTGAAACTTCCTGCTGGCATGGCAGACTGCACAACAGGACACTATTCTGTCAAATTTGAATGTCAAAAGGCAATAGTCAATTGAAATTTTAAAGTATTTATTATTCGATGATTGTGGCATTTATATCAATTTGAAGCTTTTTGCTTGAAAGCTGTGTTTCATTTTACAACTTTCATCTACAGCCCACAAACATACAGTAGTTCAATGCAAAACAATCCTTAACCACCTTCACTTGGAAAAGTGTATACACAGTACACTTCAGTATGCTCCAGTATTCACTACAGTTTGTGAGGACAACGTGAAACAGGCTGATACGCTTGAACAGGTTGATTTTAAGAAGTATGATGTGGAAATTTTGAAACGCATGAGGATAGATAAATCCCTTGGGCCAGACAGGATATATCCAAGAGGACTATGGGAAGGAAGAGATTGCTGGGCTTTTGGTGATGATCTTTGTGTCCTTTCTGTCCACTGAAGCAGTACCAGATGATTGGAGGATGGAACATGTTATTTCCTTGCTCAAGACGGGAATAGGGATAACCCTGGGAATTACAGATCAGTTAGTCTTACATCGGTGGTGGGCAAATTATTGGAGAGTATTCTAGGAGACAGGATGTATAATTATTTGGAAAAGCGTAGCTTGATTAGACATTATCAGCATGGCTTTGTGAGAGGCAGGTCATGCCTCACAAGAATTATTTGAGGATGTGACAAAACACATTGAAAAGGGAAGAGCAGTGGATGTGATGTATATGGATTTTAGCAAGGCATGGTAGGCTCATTCAGAAAATAAGGAGGCATGGCTTACAGTGAAATTTGGCTGTCTGGATACAGAATTGGCTGGCCCATAGCCAACAAAGGGTGGTGGTAGAGGGAAAATATTCAGCCTGGAGCTCAGTGACCAGTGGTGTTCCACAAGGATCTGTTCTGGGCCCTCTGCTCTTTGTGATTTTTATAAATGACTTGGATGAGGAAGTGGAAGGGTGGGTTAGGAAGTTTGCCGATGGCATGAAGGTTGGTGGAGTGGTGAATAGTGTGGAAGGCTGTTACAGGCTGAAACAGGACATTGACAGGATGCAGAGTTGGGCTGAGAAGTGGCAGATGAAGTTCAACCTGGAAAAATGTGAAGTGATTCATTTTGGAAGGTGAAATTTAAATGCTAAGTACAGGGATAAAGACAGGACTCTTGGCAGTGTGGAGGAACAGAGGGATCTTGGGGTCCACATCCATAGATCCCTCAACGTTGCCACCTTAGTTGATTGTTAAGAAGGCGCATGGTATGCTGGCTTCCATTAACAGGGGTATTGAGTTTAAGAGCCACAAGGTTATGCTGCAGATCTACAAAGCCCTGGTTCGACCACACTTACAATATTGGGTTCAGTTCTGGTTGCCTCTTTATAGGAAGGTTGTGGAAGCTTTAGAGAGGGTGCAGATGAGGTTTACCAGGATGCTGCCTGGACTAGAGGATGTCTTATGAAGAATGGTTGAGGAAGCGAGGGATTTTCTCACTGGAGTGATGAAAGATGAGAGGTGACTCGATAGATGTGCACAAGATAATAAGAGGCATACATAGAGTGGATAGCCAGAGACATTTCCTCAGGGTTGAAATGTCTGTCATGAGGGGGCATAGTTTTAACATTATTGGAGGAAGGTTTAGGGGTGATGTCAGAGGTAGGTCTATGCAAAAAGAGTGCTGGGTGTGTGGAATGCACTGCCAGCAATGGTAGTAGAGTTAGATACATTAGGGACACTTAAGTGACGCTTGGATAGGCACATGGATGATAGTAAAATGTAGGGTATATACGTTAGTTTGATCTTCGAATAGGATAAAAGATCAACACAACATCGAGAGCCAAAAGGCCAGTACTGTGCTGGACTGTTCTATGTTCCAATTGGGAACCTGACCTTAAAGCCCATTGTTCTGTTGTCAACACCAACACCATGTTTATCTGTGATAACAACCTAATGAAAATGTATGTTTGTGTGAGTAATTCTTCCCCTGATCATCTAATGTGGCCTGTTGGTGGTAGGATTCCTTCCCTGGGTTGGAATTTATGGCCAAATGTTCCATCCGAGACAGCAGCAGTAAGTGGATATGATGGGTCAGGTATCTGAGTACAGTCATTGCATGGAAGTATTGCTTGGCTTGGTCACTGAAAGACAGCATGAAGTGAGAAATAAGAAGGACTGTCGATGGACAGCGCTGAAAATGTGTTGCTGGTAAAGCACAGCAGGTCAGGCAGCATCCAAGGAACAGGAGAATCGACGTTTCGGGCATAAGCCCTTCATCAGGAATGAGGAAAGTGTGTTCAGCAGGCTAAGATAAAAGGTAGGGAGGAGGGGCTTGCGGGAGGAGCGTTGGAAATGTGATAGGTGGAAAGAGGTCAAGGTGAGGGTGATAGGTTAGAGTGGGGTGGGGGCGGAGAGGTCAGGAAGAAGATTGCAGGTTAGGAGGGTGGTGCTGAGTTCGAGGGATTTGACAGAGACAAGGTGGGAGGAGGGGAAATGAGGAAACTGGTGAAATCCGAGTTCATCCCTTGTGGTTGGAGGGCTCCCAGGCGGAAGATGAGGCGCTCTTCCTCCAACCGTCGTGTTGTTGTGGTCTGGCGGTGGAGGAGTCCAAAGACCTGCATATCCTTGGTGGAGTGGGAGGGGGAGTTGAAGTGTTGGGCCGGGTGTCCCAGAGGTGTTCTCTGAAGTGCTCTGCAAGTAGGCGGCCTATCTCCCCAATATAGAGGAGGCCACATCGTGTGCAGCGGATGCAACAGATAATCTGTGTGGAGGTGCAGATGAATTTCTGGCGGATATGGAAGTTTCCTTTGGGGCCTTGGAGGGAAGTGAGGGGGAAGGTGTGGGCGCACGTCTTACACCTCCTGCGGTTGCAGGGGAAGGTGCCGGGAGTGGAGGTTGGGTTGGTGGGGGGTGTGGATCTGACGAGGGAGTCACGGAGGGAACGCTTTACGGAACGCTGTTAGGGGAGGGGAGGGAAATATATCCCTGGTGGTGGGGTCTGTTTGGAGGTGGTGGAAATGACGGCGGATGATACGCTGTATGTGGAGATTGGTGGGGTGGTAGGTGAGGACCAGTGGGGTTCTGTCCTGGTGGCGGTTGGAGGGGCGGGGCTCAAGGGCGGAGGAGCGGGAAGTGGAAGAGATACGGTGGAGGGCATCGTCGACCACGTCGGGGGGGAAATTGCGGTCCTTGAAGAAGGAGGCCATCTGGGTTGTACGGTTTTGGAACTGGTCCTCCTGGGAGCAGATGCGGCGGAGAACGAAGGAATTGGGAGAATGGGAAGACCATCGCCGACAGATTCGCGACTCCCGCGGCTATCGGGAATAACTCTACCTCTGTGGTCGCCGCAGCCACTTCCGACCCCAGTGACGTAACTAACCTACATGACCACAACGCTGCATGTATCTCCGCCCCCACGCCGATCTCCGTCACCACGCCTAACCCCGCCCCTCCGCTGAGTACCGTCACCACGCCTAACCCCACCCCCACGACGATCTCCATCACCACGCCTAACCCCGCCCCTTCGCCGATCTCCGACAGCATGGCTAACCCCGCCCCCACGCCGATATCCATCACCACGCCCAACCCCGCACCCACGCCGATCTCCGTCCCCGCCCCCAGGCCTAACCCCGCCCCCACATCCAGCTCCAGCCCCACACCAGGTCCTAGCTCCCAGCCCTGCCATGTTTTCACCATCCCTCCAGACCTACCCCTCTCTGAGGATGAAAGATCAGTCCTCAGCAGAGGCCTCACCTTCATTCCCCTACGCTCTCGGATTAACGAGTTCAACATGCGGCGTGACATTGAACAATTCTTCTGCAGCCTTCGTCTCCGCGCCTACTTCTTCAACCAAGACTCTCGCCCACCCTCTGATGACCCCTTCTCACGCCTCCAACACACCCCATCCACCTGGACACCCCGTGCTGGCTTCTTACCTGCCCTCGACCTCTTCATAGCCAACTGCCGCCGCGATATTAACCGTCACCTGAACTCCTCCACCCCCTTCACCCACTCCAACCTCTCACTCTCGGAACGCGTAGCCCTCCACTCCCTCCGTTGCACCCCCAACCTCACTATCAAACCAGCAGACAAGGGAGGCGCGGTAGTAGTTTGGCGCACCGACCTTTACACCGCTGAGGCTAAACGCCAGCTCACAGATACCTCCTCCTGCTGCCCCCTTGACCATGACCCCACCTCCCACCACCAAACCATCATCTCCCAGACCATCCATGACCTCATCACCTCAGGGGATCTCCCATCCACCGCCTCCAACCTCATAGTCCCACAACCCCGCACCGCCCGTTTCTACCTCCTGCCCAAAATCCACAAACCTGACTGCCCCGGCCGACCCATTGTCTCAGCCTGCTCCTGCCCCACCGAACTAATCTCTGCATACCTCGACACGGTCCTGTCCCCCTTAGTCCAAGAACTCCCCACCTACGTCCGGGACACCACCCATGCCCTCCACCTCCTCCATGATTTTCGCTTCCCCGGTCCCCAATGCCTTATCTTCACCATGGACATCCAGTCCCTTTACACCTCCATCCCCCATCACGAAGGACTCAAAGCCCTCCGCTTCTTCCTTCCCCGCCGGACCAACTAGTACCCTTCCACTGACACCCTCCTCCGACTGACGGAACTGGTCCTCACCCTGAACAACTTCTCTTTCCAATCCTCCCACTTCCTCCAAACGAAAGGAGTAGCCATGGGCACCCGCATGGGCCCTAGCTATGCCTGCCCCTTCGTAGGATATGTGGAACAATCCATCTTCCGCAACTACATGGCTCCACCCCCCACCTTTTCCTCCGCTACATCGATGACTGTATCGGCGCTGCCTCGTGCTCCCACGAGGAGGTTGAACAGTTTATCCACTTCACCAATACCTTCCACCCCGACCTCAAATTCACCTGGACAGTCTCAGATTCCTCCCTCCCCTTCCTAGATCTCTCTATTTCTATCTCGGGTGATCGAATCAACACCGACATCTACTACAAACCGACCGACTCCCACAGCTACCTTGACTACACCTCCTCCCACCCTGCCCCCTGTAAAAACGCCATCCCATTCTCCCAATTCCTTCATCTCCGCCGCATCTACTCCCAGGAGGACCAGTTCCAAAACCGTACAACCCAGATGGCCTCCTTCTTCAAGGACCGCAATTTCCCCCCCCCCGACGTGGTCGGCGATGCTCTCCACCATATCTCTTCCACTTCCCGCTCCTCCGCCCTTGAGCCCCGCCCCTCCAACCGCCACCAGGACAGAACCCCACTGGTCCTCACCTACCACCCCACCAATCTCCACATACAGCGTATCATCCGCCGTCATTTCCACCACCTCCAAACGGACCCCACCACCAAGGATATATTTCCCTCGCCTCCCCTATCAGCATTCCGTAAAGACCATTCCCTCCGTGACTCCCTCGTCAGATCCACACCCCCCACCAACCCAAACTCCACTCCCGGCACCTTCCCCTGCAACCGCAGGAGGTGTAAGACGTGCGCCCACACCTCCCCCCTCACTTCCCTCCAAGGCCCCAAAGGAAACTTCCATATCCGCCAGAAATTCACCTGCGCTTCAGAGAACACCTCTGGGACACCCTGACCAACCAACCAACCCAACCACCCTGTGGCTCAACATTTCAACTCCCCCTCCCACTCCACCAAGGATATGCAGGTCTTTGGACTCCTCCACCGCCAGACCACAACAACACGACGGTTGGAGGAAGAGCGCCTCATCTTCCGCCTGGGAACCCTCCAACCACAAGGGATGAACTCGGATTTCACCAGTTTCCTCATTTCCCCTCCTCCCACCTTGTCTCTGTCAAATCCCTCGAACTCAGCACCACCCTCCTAACCTGCAATCTTCTTCCTGACCTCTCCGCCCCCACCCCACTCTAACCTATCACCCTCACCTTGACCTCTTTCCACCTATCACATTTCCAACGCTCCTCCCGCAAGCCCCTCCTCCCTACCTTTTATCTTAGCCTGCTGAACACACTTTCCTCATTCCTGATGAAGGGCTTATGCCCGAAACGTCGATTCTCCTGTTCCTTGGATGCTGCCTGACCTGCTGTGCTTTACCAGCAACACATTTTCAGCTCTGACCTCCAGCATCTGCAGACCTCACTTTCTCCTTGTAGATGGACAGCTCCTTGGGATCACCAGAGTTGAAGTGTAGGACTAGGAAGTGAAGCTATTGCAGGGATTCAGTAGCCTAGTAAATGAGAATGGGACCAGGTTAGAGCAGTCTGGATGATGTTGGGGAGAAGGCTGTCCTCCGTATTGTAAGGAGATCTCGATGGATGCCTGGAGTTTAGGCAAAGAAGGGTGTAGATTTGGGAGACAAGCTCAAGGACTTTGGACAAGGAAGGGAGAATGAAAATGGGACAGTAGTTTGCAAAAACCGAAAGTCAAGTAGTTAGTTTTCTAAGGAGTAATTGATGGTGGCAAAGTTGAAGGACCTATTAAGAAATAATCATAAGGAGGATCAGTTTACATGAGCGTGGGAAAGACTGGCTATCCATAGTGCTGCTAAACTAAGAATCGATAATATATGTCAGAATTGTTCCTTTTGTTAATTTTTAAATCACTGCTCTAGGGAGAAGAAGATAATTTTTTTTCTGGATGGCTGGTGGTATGTTTTGCTTTTGTCGATGAATTGGGGGAGAAAAGAACTCTGGTCACTCATTATCTAAACTCCTACAGTCGCTTTCCCTTGCTTGTACCTAAGAAATTCTGAAGAGCTGCAGACATTAATTCTGGGATGTTCGGATTAACAAAAAAGACTTGCAAAGAAAGAACCAAATCTTAAGTAGGCATGGAATTGATTGTTTTGATGATATTTCATTTCTGCCAGTTCTTATCCCTGTTGAGATATCTAAAGTTAGACTTTAGCATAACTTCCCAGTATTAAAACTGCTTTACCAGCAAAAATTGTAGAGCAAGGCAAATTAGGTGGAAGAATAGAAAACTACATGCTTTCTTCCATCCCAGGTGATGCTGTGCTACAAATAGGTGCTTGGTTGGACTGTTGGTCTGCTTCAGGTAACCAGACTCTTTTAATGTACAAATAGGGGACCAATGATATACATAGGATACAGACTGTCATGTTGGGAGACACCAGGGGGGATCACACATGTCCATTCTATTTCGTAATATAGCTGAAGGTATCAAACAGCAGAATTCAAAAATAAATTTACACCCAAAGGGAACTGTTTTTAATGTAACAAAAAAAAGCTGCAAATACTCAGCAAGTCTGGCAGTATCTGTGAAGGGAGAAACAGAATTAATACTTTCTGTCTGTAATCTTTCATGAGAACTGAGAAAAGGTGGATGTAATATTTTGAGCAAATTAAAAGGGGACATGGGGAAAAAAAACAAAGACAAAAGTCTGTGATTGCGTGAACGGTGGCAAAGATTAAATGGCAGATGTTGTAAGTCCTAAGGAAGTGACAATGAGACAAGTAAAAATACAAAAGATATGCCCAGAGAAGGTGTAAGTGGCTGATCCTGAATCACTGCTGTCCAAAAGCAAAGATAATAAGAAAGGAACAGTGGAGGAAAAGCCCAACTGGCTAACATTGCAGCAGACCAATGACAGAAAGCTCAGTGAAAGCAAGGTAAAGAACTAAAACAGTATGCAGCTGTGAGAATGAGAAGAGACTGATGCTAATATAAAGGTAAAGGAATGTTAAGTAGTAAAAGGAGATACCAGAGAAGGTTTTATGCATGGAAGTATTGTGCATAGTTGAGATACTAAATAAGTACTTTGCATCTGCCTTTGTCAAGGTTGTTGATTTTGTCCAAATGATAGTAAATGAGGAGGCAATTGAGAACTGGATGAGCCAACTGGATTATCTCCCACATGACCTCCTTTATCGTCAACCGAGGATTTTATCCCTCCACTCCCCCCCCACCCAGTGTTGACACTTCCTTAGCCATGTATGACCCATCTCTTGAACTTTTGCCCTTATCCCTTTCCCGCCTTCCAGAACAATGATAGAGTTCCTCTTATCCTTTCCTTCCACCTCACTAGTCTCTGTTTTTAAAGGACCATCCTTCAGTAAGATATTGCCACCAAACACATCTTTTCTTCCCCTCCACTGTCAGCATGCTGCAGGGACTATTCCCTGCATGACACCCTGCTCCATTCACCATCAGTCTAAGCCATTCCTCACTCCCCCATGGCACTTTGCAAAAGGTTTTTGCCCATTTACCACCTTTCTTCCCACTTTCCAAGACCGCAAACATACCTTCCAAGTGAAGCATCATTTTGCTTTTATTTCTTTTAATCTAGTCTACTGTATTTCTGCTCACAATATAGAGTCATTTACAATTGAATAGACCAAACAAATTATCACTTTCTGGAACACCTCCGCTATGTCCGTAGGGATGACCTTAATCTCCCAGTTGCTTGCCAACTCAATATGGCTTGCTCTCGTGGTAACATTTGAGTCCTGGGCCTGCTGAAATGTTCCAACAAAGCACAATGCAAGTTCAAGGAATAACACCGCATTTTCAATGAAGGCACTTTAAAGCCTCAAGGATTGAATATTGAAATCCACTTCTTCAGAGCCTGACTGTATGACATCAGTCTTTCACACTCGTTACAATATCCCCCTCTCTGTGCCACGACAGTATCTTGTTTATTTAGCTTTCAGCAGAGAGAACCCAAGTTCTCCCTTTCACACCTTTATTTATACATTGATGGCTATTATTGGTGCTGTATCTTTCTATCATTCCGAAGCGAAAAATTTCATCAACTTCCAATTTCTGTCCTTCTGTAAGATATACACTATCCATCGCCAGTGTTTCCCTTCCTCAGTTTCTCTGTGTTCATTTCTGAGGATGTTACCAACTAATATTAATTTCTGTTTCACCACAACTAGCAACCCCACACCACCCAACCCCCATGAAAAATTTAGAAACCACCACTTTTCAAATCCTTTCAGTTCTGAAGAACAGACATAACAGTCAAAACATTAACTTTGTTTCTCTCTCCACAGGTACTATCAGTTTTCCTAGCATTTTCTGCATTTGTTTCCAGCATTCTGCTTTTATTTGATTAGATTCCCAACAGTTTGGAAACAAGCCCTTCAGCCCAATAAGTCCAAAGCAACCCTCTGAAGAGTAACCCACCCAAATCCATTCCCCTACATTTACCTCTAACTAATGTACCTAACAGTATGTGCAATTTAGCATGGCCAATTCACCTGACCTGTACATCTTTCGATTGTGGGAGGAAACCAGAGCACCTGGAGGAAACCTACGCAGACATCGGGAGAATGTGCAAACTCCACACAGACAGTCACCCAAGATGGGAGTCGAACCCGGGTCCCTGGTACTGTGAGGCAGCAGTGCTAACCACTGAGCCACCATGCCATCCCGAGGTGTTGCATTTCTGGTGCTTCCTTGGAAATGTGCTGCAGGAAAATGAGGTGCATTGGAATTATCTGAGGAGTAGACTAGAGTGCCAGGAAAGATCCATGTAGAATACTGCAAGGGGATTGGAAGGGAAAATCTGTTTGGTAGAATAAACTAAAGGTGACAGAAATGGCAGAGGATGATTGTAGAGAGCATAAACTGGTTTAGGGGAAGATGAGAACAAAAGCTACATGATCTTTCTACTAAAATAGAGGGGAGAGGGTGAGGATAAGAGTTTGTGAAATAAAGGAAATAGTCAAGAGTCCTGTCAACTACACGAGTGGCTGGAGTGAGAGGGGAGGGGGATTTAAAAATAAAAAGGAATTACTTTGCAAAGTTGAATTGAGAAGGTTGCATCATTTGAATATATGTGATGGCAATTGGGAAACTGGATTGGGTTCCTCAACCAAACAAGCTGCAAGCATAATTAGTAAGCTTAGAATGAAAACTGAGAGCATATTAGTGGGTTTACAATGAATATTACTTGGTAGCCTACTCTCAGAAATGAAGACAGAGCAACTGAGGAAAGGAAACTTTGGAAATGAACAATGTATATCTGAGAAAAGGATGGGAACTCGAAGAAAAGCTGATGACATTTTCCATTTTAGGATGGTCATACGATACAGCACCAACAATGGTCAGCAAAATATTGGAAAAAAAACACTTGGACTTCTGAACAGGATTAGAACAAGAAATGTTTTGCATCTCTCAAAAATGTCTCATTTTTGCTAAAACGCATCACATCACCTTTTGCATGAAAGAAATGAATAGATTTGAAGAAGTTGTTCAATGTGAAAACAGATTTAGCTTGATGGAGAAAGGTGGTGGTGGATCGAGATTAGTCGGGTGTCCATTGGCTGAATTTTAAGTTTGTGGAGGGTTTCTTTCTGTTAACTCGAGTAAATGTTCTCATGCTTTTCTCCAAAGCTTGCCTCTTTAGCTAGGTCTCCATGGCATCCCAATCTCACTGTGTTATGCTCAGTGACAGTGGAAATGCCCACCACTGCAGGGATCACTGCAGGAAGCTCAAAGCTGGCACAATATTTAAAGTCAAGCCATGCACCAGGTCAAATACTTCCAACCCGGAGCTCCCCTTCTCAGTGCATCTACTGGGAGACAAAAAAGAAAGAGGGCACATAAGTGGCCTGGATGACACTTCCTTGCAAATACAAGTTCCCATTTTTAAATGTGTCTGGTTTACAGTGATTGTAACTGTGGCTATAAGGACCAAGCTATGCAGACTACTCAGCCTACACAGCAGACTGTCTTAGAATCTTGACAGAATGAAAAGCTTCAAACACTTGAAAAGTTTCGCTTTTACAGGTTGTTTTGCTGTAACACGTGTTTCATTAATGCAAGTTCACTGTAACGCAATTGACAGATTGGGGACGCTATTTCTGAACCACAAACTTTTAAAGATTGTACTGGTTATGTTGCAATTCCAACCCCATTAGTTTAAATCGCACTGCTGTTACGCAGTTTTCTTATAACACAGGGTTGCATGAAAACGGATTTACTGCAATATAGCAGAACCGAGTGTATTTAGTAACAGCAAAGGTAAAAAACAAACAAACAAAAGCTGCATATGCTTCTGGGAACTAACAGGGACAGCTTGCCTTTTGATTAACAACAAAGTTACAATTCACGGGTGATCATTGCTCCCAGCTCACATCTAATAGAACTGGGTGTCAATTAAGTCTTGTCTAGCTTCTTGTGCCTGACACTGCAGCACTCTATCATGTATAAAATGATGTTCCTCTTGCTCAATATCCTCATCTTCCTCTTTGGAAGTCTCCTTGCTTGGCCCTAAATGGGGATTGCCTAACAGAGTCATCAGACCTCATTGTGGTGGGTAGCCCTTATCTCCCAGTACCTGTCCTTGTAACTGCTTCTTGAAGCAAAACAAGAATGAGAGTTGTCTAAGATATAAGCATCATGGCAGTCTTCTAACGTAGCTGATACAGACCTCTAAGATGTGGTAGTGATAATCACAGACTACTTGTTTATTGATGAAATGGGCCCTTTTTCTGTTGAAGAAGTCAACCCAATTACGATATGGGCCCCTCAATGTGATGTATGTACAATCTATAGCACCCTGCACTTAGAGTAAACCAGGGATGATGCTAAAGCCTGCTGCCTAGACTGCAGCAGTGACCTTGTCCCAGAGAAATGAGGTACAGCAATGTTATCTGGCACAAATTACATCAGTAACAAAGTTGATATACTTATATGTCGACATCTGGTTTTGAGTTCCCTCACAAGTCCCCAGTGGATCCTTGGAAGTAGTCAGTTGCATCAAAGTTAGTGCAGCTGTCACCTTGATGGCCATTGGGACAAGGTGGATCTCCACCCCTTTAGATATCATATCCCTCTCCAGCAATCCCATGATCTGCAGCCTGTGGGAACAAGAAGAAAGTGAGGACTGCAGATTCTGGAGAGTCAGATTTGAAAAGGGTACCTCTGGAAAAGCATAGCAGGTCAAGCAGCATCCAAGAAGCAGGGGAGTCGACATTTCGGGCCTGATGAAGGCTGCAACATTTCTCCTCCCTTTGCCCTTTAGGACAGTGAAACAAAATTCCACAAGGGGCACTACAATCGAACTTGGTTAGTGACTTTCAACAGATGTTAATGTGACACAGGAACTGTCACATTTCATCTTGCAGTATTCAAATTAATTGCTAATTGCATGCATAGACTTTGAATCTCACTGTGGAACTTGTGATACAATGTGTAAGCAAACAAGTATGTATTTTTGACATAATTAGTAAGACACCTCCATGGCTAGATTTGAAACACATTTTAGTGTGGAAATTATTAAACTAAAGCAATATGAAAAAATATTGAAATGTCATGATTTTCTGCATGTATGATGTTTTCTATCTATCTCATTTTAAGTGATTCATTGAAAACAATAACTATGCATTAAAATTGCACACAGGCCTAAGTGAGAAATTTTGATGCATTAGTGTCACTTCATTTATACTGCACTCCTAGTTCAGACCTATACCTCAAAGGTGATATGGGCCAGATAATTGCAATACAGTTGTGCAGACCTCTCTTTCTTCCGTGGTCATTTAAAGTTGCATCTTTCTCTCCCTCAAGTTGGACAGGATCCTGTCTCTGTTAGAAAATTATTTTGTTTCAACCTTACTCCAGGAAGCCAGCATTTTAAGCTAATGTGCAATATTAAGTGACTGTGGTATTGTAAAAAGCACTGTCTTTTCAATGAACTTAGAAACCAGAGGACCATGCTGTCCATTGAGCTGGACATGAAGTAATAATCAACATTATTTAGAAGTTTTCTTTATTCTAGCAAACATTTATACTTCACTGAACATTGCCAAAGCAGAGTATTTGTTTTTAGTGTAATCTTGTTCAAAAGTAGACTTTTCTGTTGCCTGTAAAACTGGTCTCAACGAATTTCACAGTTTTGGTCTTAAGTAGATACAGGAGCATGAAGTTTGAATCGAGAGAATACCTGCACTTGTATTAAGCCTGGATCTCATGCAGGCTGGATACATCCACTGCCTTTCTAATTTGGTTATTTTTGTGTTTGATTTACACTATAAAATAGCAACAATGAGGTGTACATTTAGATTTCAAGCAATTAATACTTTTCAAATATTCAATCATAATCAGCTTAAGGTGAAAGATGAAAATAAACCAACTAGGAATAAATAAATATCAATAGGAACTATAAAGTGCACATCTAATAAAGATTAATTTAATGTCTCAGATTAAGTTGAATATAACTTAAGAATATCATATTAATCAGAACAGACATGATCTAAAATCAACGCACTTGCCTAAAGGTAGTCTCGACTAGTATAGTTAAGGTACCAATCAGCAAATGTGTAAAAATTAAAAAGTGGGGAAAGAGATGGGGACAGCTTTGAAAATCAATGAAGGGAATGCAAGCAAAGTAAATCATGAAAAAGGGTAAATAAAAATACCTGAAATTAATTTCAAAATGTGCCAAAAGATTTTAAGAACACTAAGACAGTATGAAAGAAAGGAAAGTGGGCCAACTGAAGATGGTAGGTGAGACTGTATTGAATAGCAAGAAAATTAGTGACTTGATAAATGATTAAAGATCACATAGCACCAGGTTATAGTTCAACAGGTTTAATTGGAAGCACTAGCTTTTGGAGCACTGCTCCTTCATTACGTGGTTGTGGATTATAAGATTGTAAGACACAGAATTTATAGCAAAAGTTTACAGTGTGATGTAACTGAAATTATATATTGAAAAATTATATATTGAAATTATATATTGAAAAAAATATATTGGATTTTTTGTTAAGTCTCTCATCTTTTAAAATGACCATGTTGGTTTCAGTTTTTTAGATTAGAATCAGTCTGACCATTGTGGCACAGACAGCCTCAGAGGGAAGCTCACACCTTCAATACATTATCTGGGCTGATATGACACCAATTGCTCAAGTTCACTTGAGAATGTAAGTTTTTTAAAAACGTTTTGTGATTTACATATGAAAGAACTGAAACCAACATGGTTATTCTAAAAGATGAGAGACTTAACAAATAATCCAGATCTTTTTCAATATATAATTTTAGTTACACCACATGGTAAACTTTTGCTATAAATTCTGCATCCTACGATCTTATACTCCACAACCACCTGATGAAGGAGCAGCGCTCCGAAAGCGAGTGCTTCCAGTTAAACCTATTGGACTATAACCTGGTGTTGTGTGATTTTTAACTTTGTACACCCCAGTCTAATATCAGCATCTCCAAATCATGATAAAAGATCAACAGTTTTAACAACAGAGAAAAAAATGATCACGGTACAATATAGTCGAGGGATTCAACTTAATTTATTTATAATGGTAAATAAAACTTAAATGGTAACAGAGACCATAATGGAAATATAATGTGACTTGAGAGCCAAATCTCCAAGGCATGATGGTTTCCACCCCATGCTATTAAAAGAAATGAATGAACGTGTGTTAGCTATAACTTTCCATAGCTCTTTAAAATTGTGAATTGTATATTTTTAATTAGAAAATTGCAGATGCCACTCCACTGACAAGGGAGAAACCAGGTAGTTACAGACCTGTCAGTTGTGTGGAAATAACCAACATCTGCCAATAACAATGACATGACTAAGTATTTGGTCAAGTCTCAACAAAACAAACTTAGTATGGATTTCAGAACTTGGGAATGTAGGACTTGGAGTAAACCAATTAAGCATAATGAACCTGCTGTTGCATAGAGTTAGATCCTAGCTGATCAGCTACCTCAAATCTACTTTTCTGTGGCATTACTATATCTGTTGATGTCATTAATATTGAGCAATGTATTAATTTTGGTCTTGAACAGGTTATTGGTTGAGCTTCCCCAATTCTCTGGGGGAGAGAATTCAAATGATTTCCCCCCAACACCCTTCCCCGAGTGCATTAATTTTTCCTCATCCCAGTTTTAAATAGTTTACCCCTTATTCTGAGATTGTCTCTGAGCCTTACACTTGATTTGATTTATTTATTGTTACTTGTATCTTGTTACAAAATGCAGTGAAAAGTGTTCTATAGTGTCGCCACTCTCCAGTGCCATCTAAAAACAGGAAAATAAACCAAAACAAAGAATATAATAGCAGAAAAAAAATAAAAGATAAAGTGCTCAACTTTATAGTCATTCTTGTTAAGTGTTTGACCATGGGCTAGGCTCGAGTCCCATTCGCTGTAATGCCACCATTGGAACAAAAGTTGCCACTCTTTGGTGTCATCTGGCCTGCACCGATACCCTCGCCACTGAGTCCTCGCTGGATCTCGTCAGTCCAGATGCCACCAATGATGGGTACTGCACCACAAAATTGTTTCTGCTCCCGCCGTGTGTCTGCTTCAGGTGTACCTCACCGATACAGCCGCTGCCAATGCCGCAGAGTTTTACATTAGGCCCAAACCTACCTACGACACCACCTACATGAATCTGTGCTGAAGGCAGATGCTGCTGGTAACCCAAATGCGCATCCGCGGACACTAGAACTGCCATGTTGCTGCACCTAAACCCACCCTGATGCCGCGACCACCAGTCTGCACTGGGCCTACTCGCTGACCACCACCAGTCCACCCTGGGTCTATTCACTGACCACCACCAGTCCGCACTGGGTCTACTTGCTGACCACCACCAGTCCGTGCTGGATCTACTCGCTGACCACCACCAGTCCACACTGGGCCTACTCACTGACCATCACCAGTCCGCACTGGGCCTACTCGCTGACCACCACCAGTCTGCACTGGGCCTACTCACTGACCACCACCAGTTTGCACTGGGCCTACTTGCTGACCATCACCAGTCCACACTGGGCCTACTCACTGACCACGGCCAGTCCGCACTGGGCCTACTCACTGACCACCACCAGTCCACCCTGGGTCTATTCACTGACCACCACCAGTCCACTCTGGGTCTATTCACTGACCACCACAGGCCCACCCTGGCCTACTCACTGACAACCACAGTCCATGCTGGGCTGAGTCACTGACCATCACCGATCTGCGTTGGGCTGAATCGCTGACTACCACCAGTCCACGCTGGGCTCCCTTAATGACAACCACCAGTCCGTGCTGGGCTCACTCAATGACCACCAGCAATCCACGCTTGGCCTAGGCGCGGACCACCACCAGTCCACACTGGGCCTAGTCACTGACCACCACAGGTCCACCCTGGCCTACTCGCTGAATACCACAGTCTGTGCTGGGTCGCGTCGCTGACCACCACCACTCCGCGCTGGGCCGAGTCGCTGACCACCACCAGTCCACGCTGGGCCTACTCACTGACCACCACCAGTCCATGCTAAGTCTACAGCCTATTCACTTACCACCACCAGTCCCCGCTGGGCTGACTACCTACTTCCACACCACCACCAGTTCACCCTGGCCTACTCGCTGACCATCACCAGTCCATGCTGAGCCTACTGCCGAGTCGCTGACCACCACGAGTCTGCCCTGGGCCTAGTCACTGACCACTGCCACTCTGCACTGTGCCTACTCCTGACCTCCTGACCACCACCAGTCTGCACTGGGCCTATGGTTTGCTTGTTGACCACCACCAGTCCGCATGGGGCCTATGACCTACTTGTTAACCAACACCAGTCCTCACTGAGCCTATGGCCTACTCGCTGACCACTATCAGTCCACACTGGTACTACTGCCCAGTTGCTGTCCACCACCAGTCTGTGCTGGGCCCAAATGCTGACCACCACTACCACCAGTCCACGCTGGGCCCACTCGCTCACCACCACTACCACCAGTCCGCACTAGGCCCACTTGCTGACCACCACCAGACCGTGCTGGGCCTGCTTGCTGACCATCACTACCGATCCGCACTGTGCCCACTCCCTGACCACTGCCACCACGCTGTGCTGAGCCCCTCCCTGACCATCATCACCACACCATACTGCGCCCACTCGCTGTCCACCACCACCAGTCTGCGCTGGGCCTCACTGACCACCATCACCAGTCTGCGCTGGGCCTTCTTGCCAGTACCAATGCTGTCTCTGCAAGCTGCTGAGCTCTTTATCAAGCAGTAAAATAAAAGTGAGAAAAAAGAAATGAAACAGAATTAAAAAAGAGGATAATAAAGAAAAGAAAAACAACATAAATGTGACTGGAGTGGACAAGCCCTGGCCTCAGAAGGCCTTCTCTGCCACCATCAGAAATTTACTACCATGGGAAACATTCTGTTTCCATCCACCCTGTCACATCCTGCAAAACATGATAAGTTTCAATGAGTTCATCCTCATTCTTCAATACTTTCAGGAATACTGGTCCAGTTTCCTCAATCATTCCTCCTAATGATGATCTTGCAATCTCAGGGATTTGGTTGACGAAGCTGTATTGTACCTCCTCTGAAATATCCTCCCTTCGAAAAAAGGACATTAACTGTACACTCTACTCCAGGTGCTGTCTCACTAATGCCTTATACAATTGCAGCAAGATGCCTTTACTCATGTACTGAAATCCACTTCAATGAAAGCCAACCTAACATTTGCGTTCCTCATTGTTTGCTGCACCTGCTTTCTAGCTTTTAATGATTCATAAGCAAAGTCATGCAGATCCCTTTGGACATAAACACTTCCGCAACCTTTAATTATTAAAGAAAAACTCTGGATGGAATCTTGCCAGGTACTGAAAGATGTGGGCATTGGTGATAAAGTTGGGAGATATGTGTCATATCAGCAGTGAGGAGTTTCTTGCCATTGAGACTAAAAGATTCCAGTTATCAGCCACATTTTGGTTGAACAGTGAGATGAGATTCTTGTGAGTGAGTGGCAGGGGAGTGCCTTGGTGTGTGTTATATCCTTCCTACAACATCTCTCCTGAATAGAAACCAGATGGTGACCATGTCCACCATGAAAGTCAAAGCAGTTGCCTGGCGACTCAAATTTGCTCAAGCTAAAGGCCATAATATGTCCAACAGACCTGATGGACTGCTCCCTAGGATTTTTAAAAAGTGATGTTCAGAGATGGAGGATCCTTCTAAGAGCCTTAGAGGATGGGAAAATGGTCAGTTTTTTGGGTGAGAGACAGGAAAAACAGGTAATGGTAGGTCTGTTAGTTTAACATCTCACATTCATGTGAATTGGCTGTAGTTCAATTGCCCGTAGTGTTAGGTTAGGGGTATGGGTGGGTTGCGCTTCGGCGGGTCGGTGTGGACTTGTTGCGCCGAAGGGCCTGTTTCCACACTGTAATGTAATCTAATCTAATCTAAAAAAAATTAGAGACATGTCAGGTATATTATACAGGTTGTAATAGCAGAGTAATTATGAACACACAGTTTAGCAGATTGAGCATAGCTTCGTGAAGGGAAAATCACATTTATTAGCATTCTTAAAGGGGATAACATGTAGGATAATTAAAGGGAAACCAGTAATTTAAATATATCTGGATTTCCAAAAGTCATTCAATTCAGGTACTGCCTGTAGGCTGTTTTATAACTAAAGAAAATTAAACTTGTCAGTTAAATGCGAAATATAGACAAGACTAGATTTTAAAAATGCATTGACATGTAAGATTCCTCACTTACCAAATTTTTAGCTTCTCTCAAACTGCATTTCTTATGGGTGTCAACGTATAATTGTCAACGTATAGATTCCTGAAGAAGGGCTAATGCCCGAAACGTCGATTCTCCTGTTCCCTAGATGCTGCCTGACCTGCTGCGCTTTTCCAGCAACACATTTCCTTCTCAACGTATAATTACTCTAGTTGAGTTGTTTAGAGACTAAAGCAGGATGAAGAATGGTGTGTTTGTGAATGTTGTTTGTGTGGACTTCTAGTAGGTACTTGATGAGATTTTGCAGAAGACATCAGCAAAGATTGGAATACTTGAAATTCAAAGTCATCTTGGTCAGTAATTTGTTGAGGTAGAAGACAGTGAGCATGGCTGTCGGATTTATTCTCTGATTGGCATGTTTGACAAGTGGAGACCTCAACAATTTGCAGTGGTTTCTTAGCTTTTCACCATTTATGTTGCACCTGCCCATGGCTGAATGTGACAAAATGGCTGCTTGTGTTTTCTTTAAACTGACACAAAATGGTCAAAGAAAATTATAGCTGATGTTGCACTTCATATAGCTCAAATCATAGCCCTCACAAATAGATAACAAAATGCATCTTAGTAATATGGGGCTAGAATTCAAACAGTGTGATGGCACAGTGGCTGAATGGTTAGCACTGCTGCCTCACAGTAGCAGGGACCTGGGTTCAATTCCAGCCTTGGGCAACTATCTGTATCTGTTGAGTTTGCATATTCTCTCCCTGTCTGCGTTGGTTTCCTTCCACAACCTAAAGATGTGCAGGTCAGGTGAATTGGCCGTGCTTAATTTCGGATAGTGTTCAGGGATATGTAGGTTAGGTACATTAGTCAGGGGTAAATGTCGGATAACAGGGTAAAGGAATGGGTCTGGGTGGATGACTCTTCGGAAGATCAGTGTGGAATTGTTGGGCCAAAGGGCCTGTTTCCATACTGTATGGATTCTCTTTACGACTCTGATCAGATGAAAACCATCAGCTTGATTCACCTTAAATTAGGCCTTTTAACTAATTCTAAATTCCATATTAGAGTAGAAACATGTTTTTGTACAATAATAGTAGTTTAAATGTATTAAACACCAGGGAATTGAATTAGATTTCTGTAGGCAGTTGGTCTTGGACACAAAGTCTGGTCTTGAAAAACATGCTTGGAGAATATTTCGCTCTGTCAATAGAAAGATTAGAACAAAAAAAAATGAACAAGATAACCTCGTAACAGTACCAAAGAGAAGTGAGGGAGGGGAGCAGAAACAGAGTCACTATGACTGCGCGAGAATACACAATTGCCGCTTCACAACCTAATGAACAGCCGAAAGAACAAGGGAAAATTGGTAGAGAAATAAGGCAGGGGAGAGAAAGTAGTCATGTGTCCTTGAACCTTAAATTTTCTAAATAATCTTTTGCTTAATAATTTACTAAAGCTGTAAAAGTGATTGAATTTCATTCCTATCAATGGGATTTGAATAGGTGCTATCTTTATTTAGTGAAGAGAATTAGTATACGAATATTTAAAGTTCATCCTGTATCAGACTTCCGTTTTAAACTATCTTAAAGCATGCAAATAGAAGAAGCTGGAAATGACATCTGCTACATAGGGTGACTATGTTTGCTTAACTTTAAAGTTGATTCAGAGGAAGGCTGTTCCTGAAATTGTCAGTTTTGTATAACTATGTATAACTTTGAGTACTTTATATTACAGCTGATATTACAAATGTAATAACAATTGGCAGAAATTAGCATACTTTATCATCTTCTGTATTAAGGTTAGCAAGGAATATGAATCGCATGACAGTATTTGAAAAACAATTAGTAATAAACAGATTTATGATGCAGCCAGCAAGTGTTTGGGAAGGGACATGAGAGTCAGTGTTGGGGTGGAGTCAGTAAGGTGTATTGTAAGAGCCCAAGGACAGGTGAGAGAGGATCTGGCAAACATCACATGATGGGAGGACCGAGAGTTGACCATGAAGCTGTCCATCATTGGTCATGTGATTGGCCAGGACCTGCTGGAGGTGTATGTCAGTATGCTTCGGGCTGGTACCATGAGTGAATCCATGAGGAAAGGCATCATCACCCTCATCTACAAGCGGAAGGGGGAGAGGGAGGAACTCAGAAATTGGAGACCAATCTCACTATTGAATGTGGGTTACAAAATTCTGTCAAAGGTTATCGCCAACCGGGTCAGGTCTGCTCTGGGGTTGGAGATTCATCCTGACCAAACCTGTGCTGTACTGGGCAGGAAGATCGCTAAGAGTCTCACACTCCTCAGGGATACAATCGCCTACGTGCAGGACAGAGAGTTGGACACCTGCCTGATTAGCCTGGACTAGGAGAAAGCCTTTGACAGGATATCACGCATGTATATGAGAGGTGTTGTCTCCAAAATGGGCTTTGGGGAGGGAATCTGCAATTGGATCAGACTGCTCTACACCAACATTGTCAGTGCAGTCTCAATCAATGGGTGGGAATCAGATAGCTTCCCAGTCAGATCTGGAGTCAGGCAGGGCTGCCGTCTCTCTCCTGCCTTGTTTGTGTGCTGCATAGAGCCGTTAGTAAGTCCATCTGGAAGGATGCGAGCCTGAGAGGAGTGACTATTCCTGGCATTGGGGGCCTGCAGGTTAAGGCCTCCCTGTATATGGTGACGTCGCCGTTTTCTGCTCAGATCCGCTGTCCATGCACAGACTCATGAGCATATGAGACCAGTTCGAATGGGCCTCGGGGGCCAAGGTAAACCGAGGCTAGAGCAAGGCCATGCTCTTTGGGAACTGGGCTGACTAATCCTCGATCCCCTTCACCGTCAGGACCGAACACTTGAAGGTGCTGGGTATTTGGTTCGGGGGTGCTGGGGGGTGCGCCAAGTCTTGGGAGGAGCGTATCAGCAAAGTGAGGCAGAAACTGGGCAGATGGAAGCTACGGTCACTCTCCATCGTAGGAAAAAACCTGGTCATCAGGTGTGAGGCACTGTCATTGCTGTTATATGTGGCACAGGTCTGGCCTATTCCCAGAATCTGTGCCGCTGTAGTCACCCGGGCCATCTTCCAATTTATATGGAGATCAAAGATGGACCGGGTCCGAAGGGACTCACTGTATAAAGATCTGGGCAACGGGGGGAAAAATACACCCAATGCCACCCTCACCCTGATAGCCACCTTTGTGTGTGGCTGCATCAAGCTGTGCGTGGATCCCCAGTACGCAAACACAAAGTGTCACTACGTACTGAGGTTCTACCTGTCCTCGGTGTTGCGAAGGATGGGCCGGGCCCCACTGCTGCGGAACGCTCCGAGTGGTTGGACCGTTCTGTATCACCTGTCCTTCGTGGAGAAGTTTATGAAGAAAAACACCTTTGACCACAAGTCCATCAGGAAGTGGTCAGCACGTAGTGTCCTTGACATCCTTCGGGAAAAGGAGATGGCGGATCCTGTCGAGCGGTTCCCTGAGCAGACTATCAAAGCCATTTGGCAGAATGCCTCATCGCCAGAACTTTCCAACAAGCACCAAGACATGGCTTGGCTGGTGGTGAGAAGAGCTCTGCCTGTGAGATCGTTTATGCATGCCCGGACTCTCAGTCGCACCGCATGCTGCCCTCGAAGCGGCTGCGGGGGGGAACGAGACTGTCACACACCTCCTTCTGGAATGTGCCTACGCGGAAGTCTGGAGAGGAATGCAGTGGTGTTTGTCGAGGTTCGTCCCGAGCAGCGCCGTGACGCGGGACTCCGTGCTCTACGGTCTGTTCCCCGGGACGGACACTGAGACGAATATCAACTGTGCCTGGAGGATCATCAACTCGGTGAAGGACGCTCTCTGGGCAGTCCAAAACCTGTTGATCTTCCAGCTGAAGGAGTTGACCCCGACTGAGTGCTGCAGACTGGCACATTCCAAGGTCCAGGACTACGTGTTGAGGGATGCGCTGAAGCTTGGGGCAGCTGCCGCCATGGTGTGGTGGGGAAAGACCACCGTGTAACGTCTGCCTGTCGGAGAAGAACAGGGGGCCCACGCAGTCATTTGGGCTCTGCTGAAGCCTCAGCTAAATATATGGATATGTGATTGATAACCTACAGACCTGTATATAAGAATGATAAATTCTGATCTCTGTATGCAAATGTTTACGTATGTATGGCATGACCAATTGTACAGACCATCAAATTATTTTATGAATAAAGTACATTTTTGAAATAAAAAAAATCATTGATCATGTATTCACAGGATTGGATGTGTAGGTCAGAGGCAGTGTGGCCAACACTGGGTCAATTTTTCATGTAACCATTGTAATGTGGTATGTATAAATATCCTATACTTTAGTGGGAAGGGTAGAGTGTCCTAGAGACCTCCCCCATACTGCATTGGTAAGGAGCTCTGAATAAAGATTGATTTGTGCTGCTGAACACAGAATAGATTCCTTTTCAGTGCTGTTGGAGAGGGATTTTAACAAATCTGATGAAGGAAGAGAGAGAGTAATGTATGCAGATGATACTAAGTTGGGAGATACAGTATAAACTGTGTGGTTAAAAATATCCTGCACTTTTTGATATATTTCATAATTGTACTTGTCACAAAGCGTTTTCTAGCCAATTATGTATTTCAGTCTCTCTTGTAGCGTAGGAAATTTGGCAACCAAGCAAGACACAGCAAGGTGTGACAGTGATCAAATAATTTATGCTAATAAGATTTGAAGAATTGTTCAGGATTAAGTGGAATGTCCCCACTGTTCTTTGAAAGTGTATCATGGAATATGTAATGCCCATCTGAGAGGGCAGAGAAAACCTCTATATGAGACATCCAAAACATGAGAACTTCTGACTATTCTAATCTCCAAGAGGCAGTGGAAGGTTGGTTGTGTTTTGAGGCTCCACCCTCTGGAGTGGGAGTTTAATGATACAGAGGACTATGGCTTACACACTGAGGAGGAACAAATATAGCAGATGTAGTTTGATACAGGCAAGTTTGATAACACGCACTTTGATTCTGAGTGATAAATCAGAATATTTTCTTCACGGTGAGAAATGAGAAGCTGTGGAGGAGCAAACCATGAAAAGCCAATTCACAAGTACCAAAAAAAAAAATGAACAGACTACTGGGATGTTGGCTTTTATCTCAACTTTTGAAAATGGGTAATTGATGCTTCATTAGTAGAGAGGCTTATTAAATACCATCTGTAGACTTCAACTCAGGTTTGTATTTTGATCCACAGTAAACATATACTGGAAGGAATATAGTTCAGATCGATTTGAATTCAGATTTTGAGGGGTGATCTAATTGAACTTTAAAATGATAAAAGGATTTTGTAGGCTCAGAGAGAAGAATTCCTTTTCAAACAGGACGTTCAGATTTTAAAAATTCAAAAACACTTCCAGTTGAATAACAATGGAGATCTGGCATTGCCTCTCCCATAATGATTAAAATATTTAAGACTGAGGTCAATATAATTTTAATTCTGTATATCAAGGGGAATGAAACCAATGTGAAAGGTTGGAGTCAAGGTACAGATTAATGATGGGAGAGTTGTACAGGGTAGGAGAGAATCAGACTGGGATAGTTGTCAAAAACAATAAAAAATTGCAAAAATTATGAATGTTAAAAATAGAATAGACTCAACGAGACAAACACCCTGCTCCTTGTGTCACGTTTTGATGTTCGTCAAAATAACTGAACTGAGCAGAGTGTGCCAAACAAATATCTTGGAAAAACTTGTCCAGCAGCACCTTATCAGTTCCACTTTGTGACTTGGTAGGAAGTGGGGAAAGAGGAAGGTTCAACTGGCAATTGTTTATGGGGCCGAGGGAGGCAGTCGTGTTCCTACCTGCACAAAATACAAACATTATGAAATATTTTGTGTGTTTATGGAGCAGCTTTTGGTGATCTGTCCATTTGGGGCATTGATTCGGCTGACTAAGACCTGAAATCAGAATGCATTTTGCCTTTGGCTAGTCATTTATGATTTATCAACTCAGCTCAGAAATTAGCTTTATTTCAATATTGAGTTGGGACTCCTCCTTATTTCAGATGGCGACAAGCAAATGGATCCTATTCAATTTAGCAGTAACTAAATCTTCATGCAGATCAGGTGTGGACCTCTGCTGTACTATATTGGTCACATGAACTTTAACCTCATTAAATGGGTCAACATTTTAAAATTCAGATGCTTGTGATCATAAACAGGTAGGCAGGAGGGGTTAGAGAGGCAATCCTTTGACGTGAGGGAAACATAGCTAAGGATTCAGTGGCATTTTGGACAGGAGTTGTACCTTTTCATTGGGGGATAATGGAGATCTTGAAATTACAGCCTGCAAAGAGTGTAGAGGATGAAACCCTGACTACTTTAAAACATGCGTATGAGATCTTCAAATACCATACCTTTTAAGTTATGGACCAAGTGCTGGGAAATGAGATTAGGCTGAATAGTTCATTTTCAACCAACACAGACACTGTGGGATAAATAGTTTCCTTGTGCACCCATACTTTTGCATTGAGAATGAAGTGAGACATAGGTGGATTAGGCTTTTGGTGAGATCAGATAAATCATAGACTGTTACTTTTCACTTCCTTTAAATATATCAAAATGTTTTACTCTTCAAATAACAGAATGTATTATTTTATGTTAGATCTACTGTCAAATTATAGCACAAACCTAGCAAAAATCATTTATGTTTATTCAAACCAGTTAAAAATATATTTGGAAAATGGTGTGGGTTATTTCTTTTACCACATTTCAAGAGTAAGATGATCCTGCTGCATCAATGTGGTAATAAATCTTATGTCAGGCTAACTCTAGAGCCTGAAGATTGTATATTGCTGACTAACTGCCAACTATCATGCTTCATGGGGAGGTTCCTCTTTTATGTACAACCTACAAGATCTGGAATGACTCCAGATGGAGATGTATTATGGAACAATCCAGTCTATCATTAACTGGCAGTACTTAAGGCTTTCCCCAGTTTATCACAGTTCATTTCCAACCACAGTAAATAGCTGATTAATCAGCTAATGGAGACTCAATGAAGTTGTTCGAAAATTAACACAGTATGCTAGCATATCATAACAGAGCTCATATTCAATGTCACAAAACAGTGGGACACCTATTCAATTTCTTTGCCAAGTACCTGATGTCAGCTTGCTTGCAAAGAATCATAGAATAGAATTTCATAATGTGGCCATTTGGCCCAGTGAATCTGTGCCTACAGCCTGCAAGCCAGATTTAGTTTCACACATTCCCCCACCCTTTCCTCATAGGGATGTTCTTTTTTTCCACTTTAGTTAACTTTTGCAATTCTTTTCTGAATGCCATGAATGAATCCCATTATACCACCAAGCAGTGCATCCCAGACTCTATCCATGTCCAGTGTTTAAACAAAAGGTTTTTCTGAATGGTGCCATTGGGTCCTTTGCTAACCATCTTTGAATCTATATCCTGTAGTACTGTTGATCCTTGCTCCAATGGGAATAGTTGGTGTCTACGTATTTTGTTTTAAACCCTCATGATTTTGAACACTTTTTGATATTTCTTCTCAACCTTCTCTTTTTTTGAAGATGCATAATTCCAATAACCTCAGCCTTCCAAAAGATGTAAGTAACTAGAATTCTTCATCCGTGGAATCATTCTTGTGAATCTTTTCCTCACCAGTCTAGAGTTTTTCTGTCCTTCCTGAAGTGGCATGCCAGAATTGAACATACTATTTCTGTCTTAGTTAGAATCTTTTGAAGTTTCTTGAGAACTTCCTTGTTTCTTATGCTGTACATCTGTTCTTGGACAATTCAGGAACCCAAGTGTCTTTTTTAACCACATCCTGAATCTGCGCTTTAATTATTTTTGCCATATGCCCCAAATTTTCCTTGTTCCTGCTCCCCTTTGGAATCGCATTTTTAGTTTTATTGCCTATCCTCTTCTGTACACATAAATATGTCACTCCACACTTCTCTGCATCAAGATTAATCTGTTTCCAAATTTCAATTGCCTATATAGTCTTCACATCTGTCACTATCCTCCACACAGTTGATAATATTTTTATTCTTTGTATCATTGGCAAATTCTGAAATTATAATTCTGGACACTGAAATCTGAGTTATAAATATATCTCAAGAGTATTAGTTACTAGTACAGCCCCACTGTATATTATTCACAATTTAAAAACAACCATTCTTCCTTACTTTGTTTCCTATGACTCAGCCAAAGTCCTCTCCATTATTGGCTCTCCTCTTTATTTCAATGCACTTCAGTTTTTCTGCAAGGTGGAAGGTTATAGAAGTCCATGTACATCACATGAATCATTATCCTCATCAGACTTTGCTATCAGTTGTGGCAATATGGTGGAGATTCCAGATCAGGTAGACTGTACCTTTTATGACAGAATTGTACAGTATCGTGATGTTCCAGCCTTCAGTCACACTGTCTGTAAAATGGAATCAGTGTAGTCAATCAGTGGTATGCTTGTGTAATGTACAGCGATATCAATAAACATAGAAAACAGTGTGTGTGTGTGTAAATCTGTGATATCTTAATCTTGTAAAAGGTTAAATGCTGTAAATAACCTACAGCTATTTTACAAGAAAAACCCAGCTCTCTGTGATATATGTCATGCAAATTAACATTTAGAAAAACACAACATGACTTCATGGTGACAGTACATGGAAATGAGAAGCTGGTGAGAGGAAATATACAATAAAAGTTGGGTGACAGCAAATGGACATTATCAGCTTGTTGTGACAGCAAATGGATACTAAAGGCTGGAAATATCATAGCAGCATTGCAGTTCTGAACAGCCATCTGTGCCTGAGTATAGGGCTGAAGTTAGCAGAATACAACTAAAGCTAAAGGCAACAACCTGTTCGGTGAATACTCTACCCCATCTCTTATGACATTTAGAAACAAAGAAAGTATTTTACTCAGACAGGAAATGACAGCACCAAGTTTTCCCATAAGAAAACAGAACTTTAAAACACTGAAGTGTTTTTGTATTAGAAAAGTTTACTGTTGTCCAGATACCAGTCAATTCCATTATCAATTTCCAAATTGGCAGAAAAATAAAACAAGTGTCCAAGTGATAGTGGGATTCTCTTTTTTTTGTTGTAAAAACCACCTACAGGTCATTTTAATAACCAACCCTGTTAAAACAACCTTGTAATTCTTCAATGGGAGCCCTTTACAACAAAAAAAGAGAGAAGCCAGCAAAAACAGAAAAATAATTCTGATTCAGAGCAGAAAGATGGAAAACAAGCACACAACAGCAGATTGGCAAACCTGTGGCTTTTTGTCAGAAGCTCAGTTATTCAAATAAAAATATCTAAAATATCTTTATTTTACAGATCGGATAACTGACATATAAAGACAAGCATTCAAATGTTTCTTTACTTTCAGCACCGAAGGCTTAAGAAAAATAAAATCCTCCCGTATTTCTGACAATTACTGCAAAGGTCATCAAAACTGTTTTCAGGTTTTAGAATATTATGTTAAAAGTTAAAATGAATTTCAGACAAAAAGCAGGTATAACAATCGACTGATTCCTAGGCAGATGGTGATGTAAAAGTGCTCAATTTGATTTCAACAAGCTAAGCTTACCAAAATCATCATTACCTCAATGCCTATCAAATCTTTCCACTAGGCTTTCGTGAAGGAACATAAGGAATATACTTCTGAAGACAGAAGAAAGCTGGAACTTCAAAGAGTCTGGTTCAGTGAAGCTTTAAGATTTTGGATGAGATGTGGCTTGTCTCACCCATCAAGACAGTGTTCAGCCTTCAAGACATATGCAATCTATGTTCCATAAATGTGCAGTTGTCATGGGAATGCAGCAGAGTGGATCACCCATTTTTCTTGAAAAGTGTACACTGAATCTTGGAATAACAAGGTATCTCAAAAGATTGAGCAACAGGTGAAGCTAGCTGTTTCATGCTGCTGCTTTGGAGTAGCAACATAAGTGGTATGGATTTCACCAATTCGGGAGTGGGCAGCTGCTCCCTGCCACTCTGCTGTGTAGTCCTGGTCAGTACAGACTTATCAGCATATGTTTCCAGCAAATACCTTTGCAGAGTCAAATAAGATCTAAACTTTCCTCATCAACGAGATTGCAAAATTAATTTACTCTGGTAGAAAAATCCATGTAAATAGGTTACATAGTACCAATCACCTTAATTATCTAGATGTTTGCATGCTAATTTTACTCATCACCAACTGCTCAATCAAATTCCTCACATCAAAGACTTGGACAAAAGGTGTAGGACCATCAAAGTCTTCAGATCAGTGTAGACTAGGGCCCTATCTCCCTGCACTGTTTTACTTTCTGTCACTAATATATATATACTCAGTCCTGGATCTCACATTAGTGACATAGCATTCATTATACTTGTATCCTATAAACTATACCTAGCATGTGACCTATTGTACCATATTATACCTGTGGTAGCAGCTGTCAGATCCCACTAGTTAGTGACAGCTTAAGATAGTGGATAAAATTTGCTAGACCACAAAACAGGATGAGTCATAGTGGACAATGCTGCCTCACTGTCTTTGGGGAGAGATGAATTGAGTATATATTCTCCCTTCACACTCTCATATTTTGGCACTTATATAGACAAAACTCAGATAAAATCCAATGTTCTGTCTTTTGTTTCTGTCACTTTTAGCTTCTTCAGCAGACTTACAAAAATATGATTGTAATCAGTGAATTAGATTTTGTAGGCAAAAGTGAGGACTGCAGATGCTGGAGATCAGAGTCAAGATTAGAGTGGTGCTGGAAAAGCACAGCAGGTCAGGCAGCATCTGAGGAGCAGAAAATCGATGTTTTGGGCAAAAACCTTTCATCAGGAATGAGGCAGGAACCCTCCATGGTGGAGAGATAAATGGGAGGGGGGTGGGGCTGGGGAGAAGGTAGTTAAGAGTACAATAGATGGATGGAGGTGAGGATGAAGGTGATAGGTCGGCGGGGGGTAGAGTGGATAAGTGGAAAGGAAGATTGGCAGGTAGGACAGGTCATGAGGATGGTCTTGAGCTGCAAGGTTGGAACTTGGGTAAGGTGGGGGGAGGGGAAATGAGGAAATTGGTGAAGGGACCACATTGATGCCCTGGGGTTGAAGTGTTCCAAGGTGGAAGATGAGGCGTTCTTCCTCCAGGCATCGGGCAGTGATGGAGTGCCGGTGGAGTGGGCCTAGGACCTGCATGTCCTCGGCAGAGTGGGAGGGGGAGTTGAAATGTTGGACCACAGGGCGGTGAGGTTGATTGGTTCAGGTGTCCTAGAGATGTTCCCTAAAGCGCTCTGCGAGAAGATGTCCAATCTACCCTGACATTTGTGAATGTGCAGGTGAAACTTTGATAGATGTTGAAGCCCCCTTTGGGCCTTGGATGGAGGTGAGGGGTTTGTGTGGGTGCAGGTTTTGCAATTCTTGCGGTGCCAGAAGGGAGGGTGGGTTGTAGGGGGGTGTGGACCTGACCAGGTAGTCACGGAGGGTACGTTCTTTTCAGATAGCAGATAAGGGTGGGGAGGGAAATATATCCCTGGTGGTGGGGTCTGTTTGTAGGTGGCAGAAATGTCAGGGGCTGATGTGGTTTCTCAGGAGGTTGATGGGGTGGAAGGTGTGGACTGGGGGTTCTGTCCTTGTTGCAGTTAGAGGGGTGGGGTTTGAAGGCAGAGGTGCGGGACGTGGATGAGATCCGTTGGAGGGCATCTTCAACCACATGGGAAGGGAAATTATGATCTTTAAAGAAGGAGGCCATCTGGTGTGTTCTGTGGTAGAACTGGTTCTCCTGAGAGCAGATACGGCGGAAGCAGAGGAATTGGGAATACGGGATAGCATTTTTGCAGGAGGTAGGGTGGGAAGAAATGTATTCCAGGTAGCTGTGGGAGTTGGTGGGTTTGTAAGAAATGACACTGTTGAGTTGGTAGTCATTGATGGAGATGGAGAGGTGCAGGAAGAGGAGGGAGGTGTCAGAGATTTAAGGTCAGGGTGGAATGTGTTGGTGAAATTGATAAACTGTTCAACCTCCTCGCAGGAGCATGAGGTGGCGCCAATGCAGTCATCAATGCAGCGGAGGAAGAGGTGGAGAGTAGTGCCGGTGTAATTATGGAAGATGGACTGTTCTACATAGCCAACAAAGAGACAGGCATAGCTGGGGACCATGCAAGTGCCGATGGTTACCCCTTTCGTCTGGAGGAAGTAGGAGGATTCGGAGGAGAAATTGTTAAGGGTGATGACCAGTTCAGCCAAACGAATGAGAGTGTTGGTGGAAGGGTACTAGTGGGGATGTCGGGAGAGGAAGAAATGGAGCGCTTGGAGGCCCTGGTCATGTCACATGGAAGTGTAGAGGGATTAAATGTCCATGGTGAAGATGAGGCATTGGGGGCCAGGGAAATGGAAGTCTTGGAGGAGGTGGAGGGCATGGGTGGTTCTTGAACGTGTGTGGCAACTTCCTGGACTAGGGGGATAGGACAGTATTAATGTAGGTGGAAATGAGTTTAGTGGGGCAGGAGCAGGCTGAGACAATGGGTCGACCGGGTGGCCAGGCTTATGGATCTTGGGAAGGAAGTAGAATCGGGCGGTGCGGGGTTCCTGGACTATGAGGTTGGAAGCTGTGGTTGGGAGATCCCCTGAGGTGATGAGGTTGTGTATGGTCTGGGAGATGATAGTTTGGTGATGGGGTGTGAGGTCATGGTCGAGGGGGTGGTAGGAGGAGGTGTCTTCGAGTTGGTGCTTGCTTTCAGCGGTGTAGAGGTGAGTGCGCCAAACTACCACTACACCCCCTTTATCCGCTAATTTGATGGTGAGCTTGGGATTGGAGCAGAGGGAGTGGAGGGTTGCGCATTGTGAGGGTGAGAGGTTGGAGTGGGGGAGGAGGTAGACATGTTGATGTCTCAGCAGCAGTTGGAAATGAAGAGATTGAGGCCGGGCGATTGGCCAGCATGGGATGCCCAGGTGGATGGAGTGCATTGGAGGTGGCTGAAGGGGTCCTCGGAAGGTGGGCAGGAGTTCTGATTGAAAAAGTAAGCTCGGAGGTGGAGGTGGAGGTGGCGGAAGAAGTGCTCAACGGCATAACGAGTATTGAATTCGTTGATGCATGGATGGAGGGGGATGAAGGTAAGGCCTTTACTGAGGATTGATCATTCATCCTCAGTGAGGGGGAGGTCAGGGGGAATGGTGAAAACTCAGTAGGGCTGGGAGCTAGGACCTGGTATAGCTGTGGAGCTAGGAGTGGAGGTGGAGCCTGTAACTGGAGTGGTGGTAGGGGAAATGGGGGTGTAGTCTTTAGCTGGGGTGATGTTGCCCTCAGGGTTCGGGGGGGGGGGGCAGGGATGGTGACAGTGGGATGCGTGGGGGGGGGGGGGACCATGTCAGCAATATGCAGGTGACTCATGTTGGTGGGGACGGAAGTGGTGGCGTCGACGGCAGTGGGGGGCAGAAGTCGCGGGATGCGTGACATCAGCGATGACTTGAGGGGCGGAAGTGATGTCACGCATTGTGCATGTGAAATCGTTAGGGGCGGAAGTGGCCATGATGGGGTTTGGTTTTATGTGAACCTTTCAATGCTCCAATATCTCACAAATAACAGGTTTATGATTTGGGGGTAAATAGCGGTCAGAGAATGGGCTGGATTTTACACTCAACATCAAAGCATTGTTAACCTTGTGTAGTGATTGTAATGAGGCCAGCAGGGGGACCTTAGAATATGAGTTCCCTGATTGGGGTTGTTAATCTGGTCCAATCAAGAGTCCTGACTGACAGATAGAAACAGAAGTGTCAGAAGTTCTGTTAATTCTGATAGCTGACTCTGAGGAAATTGGACCAGTGTCAAATACTCTGCACATATAAATAAAGGGTGACTTGGTGAAAGGATACCAACTTCAGTGGAAAGTTAAAAATCACACAACACCAGGTTATAGTCCAACAGGTTTAATTGGAAGCACACTAGCTTTCGGAGCGACGCTCCTTCATCAGGTGATTCGGAGTGTCGCTCTGAAAGCTAGTGTGCTTCCAATTAAACCTGTTGGACTATAACCTGGTGTTGTGTGATTTTTAACTTTGTACACTCCAGTCCAACACCGGCATCTCCAAATCATGACTTCAATGGAATTATTTCAACCTTAATGAAAACTGACCACAAAGATCTAACTACTTCTATAGTGTTGATATGCCCCTTTCTGAAATAAGTAAAATGGATTTTTTGGCATCTGGCAAATCAGGAAGGAAAGCCTTTGAATCTCTTCACTTTTGGTTTTACATTTTTTGAAGCAAATTAAACAACTAGGAAATACTCATGGAATCAAAGTAGAAGCTCCAATATCATAAACTAAAAGTATTATTTTAAAGATGTCAAATTTCTTATCACATTGGAAAAATTTATTATTCAACACAAAATTATCTTTGAATCTGGTAAGGATGTTTAATATTCTATTAACAACTCAAATTTTATTTAAGCAAGTGTCACTTTTTGAGAGTATTTGCATTGAGGCTCAGTGTTGGTGTTGAAGTTCTCATCAGTTCAATGATTTCCAATTGACTGCGTTAGTGGAGGACCTCAACAGCTTTTCTCTGGAGAAGCCTATGATCAGAAATGACTGAAATTTTGCATGAGAACACCAGAAGTTGTTGTCAGTTTTGGAAGACTAATGATGCTGAAAACTGACAGATACATTTCCATTATCACTGCAAAATCTAGGGCAATATTTTATTTCCAGAGACCATTTTCTCCTCTTTCTAATAACTAAAATAATTGTACACTTTGGCTATGTGATCACAATGAGGATCTTAGCTTTTGTCTGACATTTCTTCTAGTGCTTTATCTGTGAAAGTTCCTAACCCAATTAAATTTAATGAGTTACCACCAACAAAAAAAAGCGGAGACAGAATTTCAGATTGAGTTGAGTGTCTCATTATATGATTTCAGAGAGAATGTTTCCAAAGGTTTGAGGTTCTTGTCTGTAAATGTAACGTGTTGGTTAATAGAGCATTTAGAATGACAAAGTATTCACTGAAAATGCTTTTGTGACAGCTCATGTTAGGAGTTGAGATATCTGAGTATCAGATCTTAAATAAGAATAAATTACACAAAGCAATAAGTGTGGACTGAGTGAGTAGACTGGTGGCATTAACATTTTTGTTTGTACATGTGTTACTTTATCATTGACATTTTGCATCTATTACAATTGTTTGACAACTCAGCTATTGAAAGAAGAGTGCAATGTCTTATGAAAGGAGCACCATTACTTCTAAAATATTACAGCAAAGCTTTTACTTGCTGATGTCATATACACGACATGGACGTTGTTCACCTCAGGAAGACTGTGCACATTTGTAAATGTATTGCTCTTCTTTACCATCATCTGCTTGATTGACAACACAGCATGCTCCAATTGGAGTGTATTGTAAAGCCCATGCAGACAGATTCAAGCAAATAAACTTCACTTTCAGGATGCCTATAGTCTGCTCCACGATGGCCCTGGTTGAAGAATAGGCACATTGTATGTACACTCAAATTCAGACAGGGTATTGCATAATGGAGTCATCAGCCTTGGTTGCACACGTCAGCCCCCCGTCTCCTCGTAACCATTCTGGCAAGTCATCTGGTCCTTGAAATAAAGCTGGATAATGGGAAGTCTCAAGGATAAAGGCATTTTGGCACCTTCCAGAGTATTTGATGTACACGTATGAGATGTGGCACTGAGGATCATAGAAAACTTGTACATTGATGAAATCAGCTGTGTTTTGATATAGCACACTCAGTATGGCTTACACACAGACTATAGCACCCTGCAGCTGAGGGAAGCCAGGAATGTTGGCAATCCTTGCTGCCCACGCTGTAGCACTCATTTCGTCACTGGAAAAGGAGAGGAAGCACTGTATCCAGAACAAACTGTGTCCATAACAGCCTTGATACATTTGTGGGTCAAGGGATAAGAGACCCTACACAGATGCCCAGACAGTTGATTGAATATTTACCACATCTATCACCTTGACAGCACCAGAATGAGATGACCTTGCAGGTTCCATTCCAGCAGATGGTGTAGTTCTGAGACAGTGTCCCTGAACATCCTCAGAATGTAGCAACATTGCATCTCACTTATCTGGAAGAAAAGCCATCAAGGAAAACAGACTTTAGGCCTACACTATCTCCTCAATATCCTGAGGGGAACCTTCAGCTGCGAGTTCTTCATGTAGAGACTGTTTTGTAGCTGCTGGTCCTGGACTTAGAGTCGTAAAGATATACAGCATGGATACAGGCCCTTCAGTCCAACTTGTCCATGCTGACCAGATATCTTAACTAATATAGTCCCATTTGCAAGCATTTAGACCATATCCTTCTAAACCCTTCCTATTCATTTACCCATCCAGGTGCCTTTTGAATGTTGTAATTGTGCCAGACTCCACCACTTCTTCTGGCAGCTCATTCCATACTCGCAACACACTGTGTATGAAAACTTTGCCCCTTAGGTTCCTTATAAATCTTTCCCCTCTCACTGTAAATCTAGCCCCTGTCTCCTAGTAACCATTCTTGCAAGTCATCTGACCTTTGAAATGGCTCTGGTTTTGGACTCCCCCACTCCAGGGAAAAGACCTATCCATGTTGCCCATGATTTTATAAACCTCTATAAGGTCAGCCCTCAGCCTCTGATGCTCCAGGGAAAACAACCCCAGTCTATTCAGCCTTTCCCTACAGCTCAAACTCTCTAACCTTGGCAACAAAATATTTTCTGAATCCTTTCAAGCTTCACAATATCCTGCCTATAGCAGGGAGATCAGAATTGCATGGAATGGTACATCTGTTCCTACTCAGTATCTCTGCACCTTTGTACAATTGTGGCTACAGTGACACTGACCCTATGCAGTGGCTAAATCTATTGGTCATGGTGCTAAAGAGCCTTTGTGGTAAATATCAGAAACAGCATAGTTCTTTAGTGAGCAGTAAGAATTCACATCATGCACAATTTGCAGTTTTGCATAACCTCCAATAGTGTGGAACATGGAGGACACGGAGAAGGATAACTATAGAATGCTTCTCCACAGATCTTTGATGTTGAGGCCTTATTCTGATGAATGCAGCACATGCCTTACTACACAAAAACAGTAGGAGATTGCAATTGCTGCATGATTGCTAAAACCTTGATTCCAATTCTCACATCACCCAAGAAAGACAACATTGCACGTAAGAGATATGATAAATACTTACAGTTCAAGCTGAGACAAAATCAGCTCCATGTGTGTGTGCAGCCCACAAGATCTTGGATAAAAAGAGCTCTATGATTCTATAACTTTAACTGCAGGTTCTGGAAATCTGAAACAAAAACAGAAATTGCCAGAGGAACTCAAGAGGTCTGGCAGCATCTATCAAGAGAAAGCAGAGTTGACATTGCAGGGATCCCTTTCGGATCACTGGACTCAAAATACAAACTTTGCTTTCTCTCCACAGATACTGCCAGACCTACTGAGTTTCTCCAACAAGTTCTCTTTTAGTTTCGTGTCATCTTGGATGGTCTTATTGAATTGTTGCCTGAATGTGTCACTTTTAAAGTCACCTGTGATCACTTCTGCTTCACAAAGAGACTGTGAACAATCTGCAACGACTGATGATATAATCAAGATTTACTTGTGGCCAGAATTAGCATTCCACACAGTTGGATGCTGCACTTATTTTGCAAGCAGGTTATTATACTTGCAGATGTCTTCAATCAGCACTGTGAAAGTGCCTGATTAATCTTTCTTGCCCGGAGAAGATCCTCTTATCGCTCATAAGTAAAGCCTGCATTCTCAGAAGAAAACTAAAGTTTGTATACTCCATGTGTGGTCACAGCCGTTTTCCATTTTCATTCTGTTTTACAATTCTCATGAGTATGGAATTCACACAGGCTTCTTTCTGCAGAGTGAGTCACGGGCTCAGTCTGTTTAATCAACCCTCCCCCACCCCACAATCCCATCTTCCTTCCTTTTTATTTGAGCCTATCTGTTCTGAGCTTCCACATGATCCCACAAACTGCTTTGATTTTCATTTCATCTCCCTGAGCCTCATCTCCACAGCTCAGTTACACCAAGCATTATGCTACATTCCCACATTCCCCCTTCTCTCCCCGCAGTTGAAGTCAGGGTGATTGCGAGCATCAATGGTCCACCCTCCTATAGTAACCCAAAGAACTATTGTCTATGCCATTTGATGTTAAATTGCCCCTTTCACAATCAGTGATCCCAAATCATTCCAGTATGCTGCCTCTAGTCCTCAAAAATAACTTTCCCAACTTTGTACCACAGCAGTGACCCTGATAAACCTTTCATTGTGCTTATTCCCAGGAATGACCTTGCTTGCCACCCCCCTACCTCATGATCAACTTGGATAGACAGCCAAGACTGATGGGTGACATCACACCTGACTTGTTCCAGTAGCTCTCCAAATGGCTTGCTACTAGTCTGAACTGGTTGCACTGGACTTGTAGGACTGTGGCCCAGCCCCTGTCTAGTGAAATGGACCCCTTCATCCTGACCATCCTATTGACATTGCCCTTGACTTACTGTGCTGTGGCACTCTGAATGAAGCCTCTTTGGCTTGACCAAAGACTGCTTCCCTTGGGCTTTCAGACATAGCCATTTGATTAAAGCACATGCAATGCATTTGCAACATTTGCCGCTGGCACATAGTGCAGGTATAATATCAATATGGAGCAACAATAATGACTGATCACAACTGTGACAAGCTATGTGGCTTTGTGTCTGCACTGAAGTACTACAAACATTTAAACTCTAGCTGAGGGAGCATATTGCAAAAATGCAAGACAGGCATCTATGAGTATTCACATTGGTACAAAGTGAATGAATACTAAGGGAGCAAGCGAGAAGCTCAGAGATGCACCTTGATTGAATCCATGGGATAGATGTGTGTCCCTATGTATAGTGTGTCCTGGCAATAGCATATCAATATAAGGTGTCACTGTGCTCCAAAGTGCAGTATTGAAGTGAAGAGCTATATTGTAAGTGGTCAGAGATATGCCACGAGAAATCAGAGACAATTTCCCAAGCCCAATGCCAACCTCCATGGCCAGGGGTTGTGGGTGGTAGCTGCCCAGAGATATTGGAACTGCTGGCCAAGATGGAAACCCAGAGGAGAAGTTGGGGTCACCAGCCACCTTCTCTGACTTTCGTATTAGGAATTGTCACTGTATGGTTTCTCTCCAGCATATCAATGAGGGGAGATTAGGCTCTAATGGCACACAGATAGGTCTCTCAACACTCTCTAGTAAGTTTCACATTTCTCCATTCTAATCTTCTTCGTGAATCTGACTTTTTCTCGACAAGACTGTCATTTCTACGATCTCACCATGTTTTCTCAACCGACTCACCATTGCCCATGCCATTCAAGGGCTGGAAAGATTCTGCTTAATATTTCACTGCACATGATGCCAAGATAATGAAAATAACTTGCCTAGGTCTGACTTTCATTACATATCCTTCAGGACTGTGATCATATATCAAATTGCAGTAGTATAATTCCTTTGTCCATAACACCGTGCTCAAGATGATATTGTCAGTCAGGCACATCTCTTTAAGAGATTCACTATAATATCATGCATAGAAGAACTAGAAAATTCTGGTTTATAAATGGCAGAGGACTCTTGAATTGATGTGGTGTAAACAATATCTTGTGAACATTTAATTCATTCATACAATGTACTTTTGTTTACCAATCTACCAGCAGTATGCATACATTTGAATTTCAAGGCCAGAGAGGTCCTTCAGTCTTCACAAAATTACTGTCAATAAGATTAACATCAATGTTAATGAAGTAGCTATTAAAACAGCCACTCAATAAGCATCTGTTTTGAAGGATAAATTTGTTAAGCTAATCAGAAGTAGATTCATAAATCTCAGACAGGTTTCCAAGTTAATTGCCAGCTTGAGCAAGTTGATTGCAGTCTGAATATATTCGAGTTCTAAAATTAGCTTTACCGTGTTATTTAAATTTAGCTATAATCCATCAATACCGGTGTAAAAGATGGTTTGTCTATCAAATAAGTACCAACTTGAGTTAAATATGTTGCTTATAAAACTAAGTTCTGATAAAAGTCTCAAGGAAAGAAGTAAAAGGAAGAGAAACATTTTTATTTAAAGAGAAAATTGGAATGGAGTTAGAAAAGAACAGGCATAATGTTTGGCACTATTACATTTTTCCAGC
Organism: Chiloscyllium plagiosum; assembly: GCF_037043375.1. Taxonomy (NCBI): domain Eukaryota; kingdom Metazoa; phylum Chordata; class Chondrichthyes; order Orectolobiformes; family Hemiscylliidae; genus Chiloscyllium; species Chiloscyllium plagiosum. Next base: position 61,099,415 of record NW_028270150.1, read on the forward strand.
AGTTATTGGAAAATTTAACACTTCCAGAATACTAAAAATGAGATTAAAAAGTATCAACACCACTGATTGTGTTACACATTTTATAATATTTTCACATTTCATCCAATCTATTGTGAATTGTGCTGGCTTGGAAATATGTCTCATCAATACATCAATGTATTTGGCTAGGAGAATTCCCCTTCCACACAGCAAGCCCTTTCACCTTTCTTCAGAATTCTGATTCTACATGGATCCCTCCCTCTAACTTTGTACACTCTCTGGATCTTTTCATTGACAACATTGGTTGCCTCAATATTTTCTGCTGCCCATGTTATCTATAACTTATTCCTTTTTGAACTTTTAGTCTCCACTCTATCAGCTTCAATTCTATTACTGTTTTTCAATTTTCTGTATCAGATGACTTTATTGGTTGAAAAACTGAATTCTACCATGTGGAAACTGAACACTAATTTTCTATTATCTTCTTCTAGATCTTCTCTACCCCTGACCATCTTACAAGACTGACCGAGCCTGTTACATATGTGTTGAAGATAGGTGTTGGTTATGGGGGACAATCTCATGCAATATGGCCCCTGCCAACTCACTGCCATCCTACCCATTTCTAAACTTTTTCCTTTTTTGCTGAGAGTTGAGGGAGGCTAATAGCATCAAGCAGTCCACATGCCCTTGGACCTATTGAGACCTACATTGTCACTTAAGTAGTTCATTTCATCATTTTGTTAATTTATCCTTGGCAAAAGGAAGACCCCAGGACAAGGCAAGTATGTTGTTTAGCAGTTTTTTAGGTTCTGTCTGTAGACTGAGCAATGGCTATCACAATCAAACCTGATTCTGCTTGGACTACATTGGATTATCTGACTACACTCTTAAGCAGGAATCCTTGCAGAGTTGGAGCAGAAGTCACACTCTGAGCTAATTAAGCCAATTACTGAGTGTAAAATAGTGGTTGGTTACTGATATTTTGGTGACCAGATTCCTTACTGACTTACTAACTTGGGTGGTGGGTTGTTGGAGAATGTGGTGTCTTGTATTTACAGAGTTGAGAGAGTGTTGCTGAAAAAGCATAGCAGGTCAGGCAGCATCCGAGGAGCAGAAGAATTGAAATTTCGGATATAAGCCCTTCATCAGGAATGAGGCTTGTGGGCCAGGCTGAGATAAATGGTTGGGGGGTGGAGTTGGGGGTGGAGGTAGCTGAGAAAGCGATAGGTGGATGAAGGTGAAGGAGAAGGTGATAGGTCAGAGGGAGGAGTGATGGACAGGTCAGGAAGGCCGTGCTGAGTTGGAGGCCTGGGACTGGGATAATGTGGGAGGAAGGGAAATGAGAAAGCTGTTGAAATCCACATTTATCCCATGTGGTTGCAAGGTCCCAAGGCAGAATATGAGGCGTTCTTCCTCTAGGTGTCAGGCAGTAACAGTTTGGGGGTGGAGGAGGCCCAGAACCTGCATATTCTTGATAGAGTAGGAGGGGGAGTTGAACTGTTCAGCCATGGGGCGGTCGGGTTGGTGGATGTGGGTGTCCCAGAGATGTTCTCTGAAATGATCTGCAAGAAGGTGTCCTGCCTCCCCGATGCAGAGGAGACCACATCGGGTGCAACAGATACAGTACATGACATTGGTAGAGGTACAGATAAATTTCTGATAGATGTGGAAGGATCCCTTAGGGCCTTGGACGGAGGTGTGGAGCGGTGTGGTGCAGGTTTTACACTTCCTGAAGTGGCAGGGAAAGATGCCATGAGGGGGTCTGGGCTGACGAGGGAGTTACGGAGGGAATGGTCTTTCCGGAACACTGATAGGGTTGGGGAGGGAAATATATCTATGATGGTGGGGTCCATTTGGAGGTGACAGAAGTGGCAGAGGATGATGCGATATATGTGGAGATCGGTGGGGTGAAAGGTGATGACCAGGGGGGTTGTTGCGTTTGGAGGAGTTGGGTTCAAGGGTGGTGATGCGTGAAGTGGAGGAGACATGCTGGAAGGCATTGTCAACCACTTGGGAAGTGAAGTTGAGATCATGGAAGAAGGAGGTCATCTGGAACTTTGAGGTTGGAATTTGTCATCTGGGAAAAGATGTGGTAAAGGTGGAGGAATTGGGAATAAGGGATGGCATTTTTACAGGTGGTAGGGTGGGAGGAAATGTAGACTCTGTAGCTGTGGGAGTCGGTGGGCTTGTGGTAGATGTGTGTTGTAAGTCGGTCATCGGAGACGGTGATGGAGAGATCCAGAAAAGGGAGGGAGGTGTCCGAGATGGTCCAGGTAAATTTGAGGTTGGAGTGCAATGTGTTGGTAAAGTTGATGAGCTGTTCAACCACATCATCGATGTAGTGGAGAAACAGATGGGGGATGGTGCCAGTGTACATGCGGAAGATGGACTGTTCCACACAGCTGACAGACCAGTCCATCCTCCTCAGTCTGGTCCTCACCCTCATAAACTTCTCCTTCCACTCTTCCCACTTCCTCCAAACCAAAGGGGTAGCCATGGACACCCGCATGGGACCCAGCTATGCCTGCCTGTCTGTCGGGTATGTGGAATTATTGAAGGAAACCCAAATATATAAATAGAAAACAGGAAACATCAACAGTGTTTTGTCCGGAGGTTCACTGAAGTTACCTAGTATGGTGACGAAATGTCTGAAAATGAACCTTCCAGCTCAGTGAGCAAACCTACATCCAGAACCTCAATCTGAGCTACAAATCTTCTCAAAACTTAGTAAAACATTTACTGTTTCTGCAATTGGCCAGCATTTGCTGAACACTCCCGATTGCACCAAGAGTTACAGTATCAACTGATTTAACATAATCAGTCAGGCTCATGACTGATTGTTTACATTTGCTGGAAGCAACATAAAAAATATTCACAGGTACCCACTCTCTTCAAATAAAAGGCATATGTTCATGTCTTGCACCATTTTGAATTACTCCAGAGCATGGGAAACCTCGAGTTCCATGTTGATTTGTCCAGGACAACACTTTAGGAATTAGAGTAATCCTGATAACCAATCTGCTTTACCGAAGCCCAGATGAACATTAGGCTCAGAGTTTGTTCTTATCAATGCATTGTCATTTGCAAAAAGATATCCACCTTCAGACAGCATTGTGTCCTGCCAAACAAAATCAAGGGGAAATTCCTGGGAGTTTCTCTCCTCTGCTCTTATGACTTTACATATTGTAAATGGGGCTTCCACTAAATTTTATAGTGCAGCCTTAGTAAAGTGGAAGCAGTTTGAAGATTTTCTCAGTCTATGATTAAGAATTTTCTTCTATTCTGCCACAAAGAGAAAGTGCACAGTTGCTACCTTTGCTGTTTGAATTAGTGTATCGCTGGACATCGGAGTGCACCTGGGAAAATTAACAAACAGTAAAATTCACAACTAATCTTGGAGGAACTGTTGGGCGAAGTTCACAGCACAGAATCAGATAAGTTATTTGTTGTTTTAAGTCTGTCCAAGAGAAAGGCTGCAGTAATGAGTATAGTGGATTCTTTCTTGATTATATGTTTTTGGAGATAAGTCTCTTGATTAAACTTAACATAAGCCATAGCTATTAATTTAACCTGGGGCAGTGTTTGTAGAGGAATAAGACGGTGTTATTTTTTGGGTCTGTAGATTGTGAAGGAGCAAAAATGGCCTTTGCAGTGATAAGTACTTCTTGTCGGATGTGGAGTTTAAAGAGAATTTAAGGGTTACTGCGGATTATATCTGCCATAAACGCTGTTGGATGTGAACCATATCAGATCGAGTGGATCAGTTGGAGAGACAGTTAGAAGCGATGAGGAATTTGCAACAGCAACAGTATGTGATGGATGGCAGTTATAGTAAGAGGGGGGGAGGGAGTCTCAGATATAGTCAATAGATGGGTTAACTCCAGGAAGGGTAAGAGAAGTAGGCAGCTAGTGCAGGAGTCTTTTGTGGATATACCCATTTCAAACAGATATGCTGTTTTGGAAAATGTAGGGGGTGATGGATTCTCAGGGGAACGTAGCACGAACAGCCATGTTTCTGGTATTGAGACTGGCTCTAGTGCAATGAGGGGTACGTCGGCTTCCAAGAGATCAATTGTGTTAGGGAATTCTGTAGTCAGAGGTACAGACAGACATTTCTGTGGCCAGCAGAGAAAAAGCAGAATGGGGTGTTGTTTCCCTGGTGCTAGGATCAAGGATGTCTCAGAGAGGGTGCAGAATGTTCTGATGGGGGAGAGGGGCCAGCAGGAGGTCATTGTCCACATTGGAACCAACAACATTGGAAGGGAAAAGATTGAGATTCTGAAGGGAGATTACACAGAGTGAGGCAGAAATTTAAAAAGGAGGTCCTCAAGAGTAGTAATATTTGGATTACTCCCAGTGCTACGAGCTAGTGAGGGCAGGATTAAGAGGATAGAGAAGATGAATGCATGGTTGAGGAGCTGGTGTATGGGAGAAGGATTCACATTTTTGGACCATTGGAATCTCTTTTGGGGTAGAAGTGACCTGTACAAGAAGGACGGATTGCACCTAAATTGGAAGGGGACTAATATACTGGCAGGGAAATTAGCTAGAACTGCTAGAGAGGATTTAAAGTAGTAAGGTGGGGGAGGGGGGGGGGGGTGGGAACCTGGGAGATAGTGAGGAAAGAGATCGATCTGAGATGTACAGCTGAGAACAGAAGTGAGTCAAACAGTCAGGGCAGGCAGGGACAAGGTAGGACTAATAAATTAAACTGCATTTATTTCAATGTAAGGGACCTAACAGGGAAGGCAGATGAACTCAGGGCATGGTTAGCAACATGGGACTGGGATATCATAGCAATTACGGAAATATGGCTCAGGGATGGGCAAGACTGGCAGCTTAATGTTCCAGGATACAAATGCTACAGGAAGGATAGAAAGGGAGGCAAGAGAGGAGGAGGAGTGGCATTTTTGATAAGGGATAGCATTACAGCTGTGCTGAGGGAGGATATTCCTGAAATACATCCAGGGAAGTTATTTGGGTGGAACTGAGAAATAAGAAAGGGATGATCATCTTATTGGGATTGTATTATAGACCCCCCCAATAGTCAGAGGGAAATTGAGAAACAAACTTGTAAGGAGATCTCAGCTATCTGTAAGAATAATAGGGTAGTTATGGTAGGGGATTTTAACTTTCCAAACATCGACTGGGACTGCCATCGTGTTAAAGGTTTAGATGGACAGGAATTTGTTAAGTGTGTACAAGACAACTTTCTGATTCAGTATCTGGATGTACCTACTAGAGAAGGTGCAAAACTTGACCTACTCTTGGGAAATAAGGTAGGGCAGGTGACTGAGGTGTCAGTGGGGAGCACTTTGGGGCCAGCGACCATAATTCTATTCGTTTTAAAATAGTGATGGAAAAGGATAGACCAGATCTAAAAGTTGAAGTTCTAAATTGGAGAAAGCCAATTTTGACGGTATTAGGCAAGAACCTTCGAAAGCTGATTGGAGGCAGACGTTCACAGGTAAAGGGACGGCTGAAAAATGGGAAGCCTTCAGAAATGAGATAACAAGAATTCAGAGAAAGTATATTCCTGTCAGGGTTAAAGGGAAGGCTGGTAACTATAGGGAATGCTGGATGACTAATGAAATTGAGGGTTTGGTTAAGAAAAAGGAAGCATATGTCAAGTATAGACAGGATAGATAGAGTGAATCCTTAGAAGAGTATAAAGAGAGTAGGAGTATACTTAAACGAGAAATCAGAAGGGCAAAACGGGGACATGAGATAGCTTTGGCAAATAGAATTAAGGAGAATCCGAAGGGTGTTTACAAATATATTAAGGACAAAAGGGTAACTAGGGAGAGAATAGGGCCCCTCAAAGATCAGCAAGGCGGCCTTTGTGTGGAGCCACAGAAAATGGGGGAGATACTAAATGAATATTTTGCATCAGTATTTACTGTGGAAAAGGATATGGAAGATATAGACTGTAGGGAAATAGATGGTGACATCTTGCAAAATGTCTAGATTACAGAGGAGGAAGTGATGGATGTCTTGAAACGGTTATAGGTGGATAAATCCCCAGGACCTGATCAGATGTACCCAAGAACTCTGTGGGAAGCTAGAGAAGTGATTGCTGGGCCTCTTGTGGAGATGTTTGTATCTTCGATAGTCACAGGTGAGGTGCCGGAAGACTGGAGGTTGGCAAACGTGGTGGCACTGTTTAAGAAGGGCAGTGAAGACAAGCCAGGGAACTATAGAGCAGTGAGCCTGAACTTGGTGGTGGGCAAGTTGTCGGAGGGAATCCTGAGGGACAGGATGTACATGTATTTGGAAAGGCAAGGACTGATTCGGGATAGTCAACATGGCTTTGTGCATGGGAAATCATGTCTCACAAACTTGATTGAGTTTTTTGAAGTAGTAACAATGAGGATTGATGAGGGCAGAGCAGTAGGTGTGATCTATATGGACTTCAGTAAGGTGTTCGACAAGGTTCCCCATGGGAGACTGATTAGCAAGGTTAGATCTCATGGAATACAGGGAGAACTAGCCATTTGGATACAGAACTGGCTCAAATGGTAGAAGACAGAGGGTGGTGGTGTAGGGTTGTTTTTCAGACTGAAGGCCTGAGACCAGTGGAGTGCCACAAGGATCAGTGCTGGGCCTTCTACTTTTTGTTATTTACATAAATTATTTGGATGGATGCGAGCATAATAGGTACAGTTAGTAAGTTTGCAGATGACACCAAAATTGGAGGTGTAGTGGACAGAGAAGAGGGTCACCTCAGATTACAACGGGATCTGGACCAGATGGGCCAATGGGCTGAGAAGTGGCAGATGGAGTTTAATTCAGATAAATGCGAGGTGCTGCATTTTGGGAAAGCAAATCTTAGCAGGACTTATACACTTAATGGTAAGGTCCTAAAGGTGTTGCTGAACAAAGAGACCTTGGAGTGCAGGTTCATAGCTCCTTGAAAGTGGTGTCGCAGGTAGATAGGATAGTGAAGAAGGCGTTTGGTATGCTTTCCTTTATTGGTCAGAGTATTGAGTACAGGAGTTGGGCGGCACGGTGGCACAGTGGTTAGCACTGCTGCCTCACAGCGCCAGAGACCCGGGTTCAATTCCCGCCTCAGGCGACTGACTGTGTGGAGTTTGCACATTCTCCCCGTGTCTGCGTGGGTTTCCTTCGGGTGCTCCGGTTTCCTCCCACAATCACAAAGATGTGCAGGTCAGGTGAATTGGCCATGCTAAATTGCCCGTAGTGTTAGGTAAGGGGTAAATGTAGGGGTATGGGTGGGTTGCGCTTCGGCGGGGCGGTGTGGACTTGTTGGGCCGAAGGGTCTGTTTCCACACTGTAAGTAATCTAATCTAATCTAATCATGTTGCGGCATTGTTAGGCCACTGGTTAGGCCACTGTTAGAATATTGTATGCAATTCTGGTCTCCTTCCTATCGGAAAGATAGTGTGAAGCTTGAAAGGGTTCAGAAAAGATTTACAAGGATGTTGCCAGGGTTGGAGGATCTGAGCTACAGGGAGAGGCTGAACAGGCTGGGGCTGTTTTCCCTGGAGCGTCGGAGGCTGAGGGGTGACCTTATAGAGGTTTACAAAATTATGAGGGGCATGAATAGGATAAATAGACAAAGTCTTTTCCCTTGGGTCAGGGAGTCCAGAACTAGAGGGCATAGGTTTAGGGTGAGAGGGGAAAGATATAAAAGAGACCTCAGGGGCAACTTTTTCTCGCAGAGGGTGGTACATATATGGAATGAGCTGCCAGAGGATGTGGTGGAAGCTGGTACAATTGCAACATTTAAGAGGCATTTGGATGGGTATATGAATAGGAAGGGTTTGGAGGGATATGGGCCGGGTGCTGGCAGGTGGGACTAGATTGGGTTGGGATATCTGGTCGGCATGGACGGGTTGGACCGAAGGGTCTGTTTCCATGCTGTACATCTCTAGGACTGTATGACTCTAATGTCTACATAATTTGGTTTTTCAGTATCTTTAACATAAGATTAGAAGACAGAAGCAGAATTAGGCCATTCAGTTCTTTGAGTCTACTCTGCCATTCAGTTGTAGCTGATTTGTTTCTCAACCTCATTCTCCTGCCTTCTCCCTTTAGCTATTGATTCCTTTACCAACCAAGAACCTATTTATCTTTGTCTTAAATACATTAAGTGACTTAACAAGGTGACATTTAGTTCAAATCACTTTGAAATTGTAAAAAAAAATCATTCTTTAAGTATTGAGGTAGAACAAAGTCTACCTCTTTAATTTTCTCTCCCATTTATGTTCCCTCTCTTTCAGTGAAATCATGTCAAAATATGCTGTGAAACCTTTTTAGTGGCACTCTGTAATTGTTGATGGATTTATGCCAGCCAGTTGACCAATTCTTCCTTTGTGAGCACTGGTAACCTTTTGATAAGGTTAATGCAGTTGGTGCAATTTTTATGAATTTTCAAAAGGCATTTGATAAAGTGTTACACAATAGATCTTTTAGTAATATTGAAGCATAAAATTTTAAGGGCGTTAAAGATCCAGCAACTTTGTGGACACAGTAGTTGCTCGTTGTCTTTCCAACTAGTAGGAAATATTCAGTGATGTTCTTCAATGATATTCATACCAGTGCTCTTTTTAAATGTGTTAGTGATCTTATCTGGGCATGGAGAGTATAGTTGCACTGTTTACACAAGGGTAGTCAACTGGAATGAGCAGATTTAAAGTGATTGTGCAAAAGAACATGAGGGGATAAAAGGGGAAAAGAGTAACATATACTAAGTTGCTGTAACCTGGAATGCATTGCCTGAAAGAGTTGTTGATTCAGATTGAACAGTGGTCTTCAAAAGGAAATTCAATAAATCTGTGAAGAGAAATATTTCATTGTCTTAAAAACAATCCTGTGGTATGGGTCATAAAAGGTAACTGACAAAATCCCACAAAGAAACAAGGAACTCAATACAGGATAATGTTCTCACTTTTGTCTCAGTATAAACCAGGAAGGATCCTTACAGATGTGCATCTGGAGAGGTCCTGTTTCATTTTTGATAGAACCAAGGCTGCAGTGTTCCTTTTTAGAATCAGAAAACTAAAAATGACTTTATTTTCATGATTTGGAGATGCCAGTTTTGGACTGGGGTGTACAAAGTTAAGAATCACACAATACCAGGTTATAGTCCAACAGGTTTAATTGGAAGCACTAGCTTTCGGAGCATCGCTCCTTCATCAGGTGGTTGACGACCAGCTGATGAAGGAGCAGCACTCTGAAAGCTAGTGCTTCCAATTAAACCTGTTGGACTATAACCTGGTGTTGTGTGATTCTTAACTTTATTTTCAGAATCATTGTGTCTAATAAAGACCATTTATGTTATGTTTAAACAATGTTAATATCATAGGTATTTTAAATTCATAGTATGTAAACATTAAAATTCGCCCAAATGTTCCAATGGGGAGATGATTGTTGCAGCAATGAATGCAGTGCTGTGCATAAGTCCTGACATGGCTGAGGCTACAGCAATTACCTCAGCAGTTGATATCTCTTTCAGCCAATTACTCAGTGTCTAAAACTATCTGATAAATTCCCTTCCTTGAAGTTGGAGTGAAGACTTTGGAGGATTCAGACTGAGTTAAGCTTAATAGTTACCTAGAAAAAGTTAGAGGGTTAAATCTAACATCCAAACCTATCACTGATTCCCAAATCCCATCATGGATGTGACATAGCCCCTCTCTCTCCTGCCTTAACATCCCTCATCCTATCTCTGTCCCAACCACCAACCTAGCCAATGCCTATTTGCCCAACTTCCTCCACATCTGAATTCCTATCACTGACACCTTGGCTGGACATGAATGTCCCTGATCAGATTAACCTGCATATACTCTCCAACTTTGCCTTCCAAGACCTAACTCCTTGACCTTCCCTAATCTTGAATCCACAAAACTGATACCCATCACATACACATTACCCTATTTCCTCACCTAATTGCCACTGAGACCACCAACCCACATGCCTGCTGTATCTGCATTCTAACGTTTGAGATCCCAATGCAAGAACCTCCATAATTCACCCCAACGTTGAATGCTTACCAGTATTTCACCCTTGAAAAAAAATTCTGCTTTTTCATTTTCCTACCAAAGTGGATAATTTTACACTTCCACATATGATTCTCAATTTGCCAGCACTTTGTTCTGTTACATAACTAGTCCACATAACAGCAATGATTTGTATCTATACAGTACTTTTGAGAAGGATTAGTTAAGGTTGGAGAGCAAGATAGTTTTATCAGAATACCACCCAGTTTCGAAGAGTTAAGTTACAAGGAGAAATTAGCACATGGAGTTAAGGTGAATATATCATGATCTTTTTGAATGGTAGAATAGGCTTAATGGGTTAAGTGTCTAGATTAGAGTGGTGCTGGAAAAGCACAGCAGGTCAGGCAGCATCCGAGGAACAGGAAAATCGACGTTTCGGGCAAAAGCCCTTCCATCAGGAATAGAGCTGTTGCCCAAAATGATGATTTTCCTGCTCATCGGACGCTGCCTGACCTGCTGTTCTTTTCCAGCACCACTCTAATCTAGACTCTGGTTTCCAGCATCTGCAGTCCTTGTTTTTAACCTTAAGGGGTTAAGTGGCCTACAGTTTTGTTCTTTCTTTATATGCATTTCCAATAGGCAAAGGTCCAAACCAGAACCACAAATTTGTTAGGTTCGATTCACATTACAAGAAATGTCAATTTGGACCTTTTAAAAAGACGATTGAACAACAGAGGTTGAATTTGTGTACAGTGATTTGCTAATTTGAAGAGCAACTGCCATGTTGATAGACTTGACCTTTGTTCTTCTCTTTGAGATACTAAATGCATACTGCATTTGTCAAGACATTGTTCACATGTAACTATTCTTGTTTAAGGGGAATGTATTTTTGACCTGCATTATAATGCTGACTGATTCAATATCAGGTAATGAAGAATTTTCTTTTAATCATTTATGGGATGTGGGCATCCCTAGCTGGCCAGCATTTATTGCCCATCCCTAGTTGCCCTTGACAAAGCCTTTTCTGTTCAATTACAAACAATGTGTCCTGGGCCTGCTGCGGTATAAAATCTGGTGAGAATGCAGGATGATGATATGCTGATGCATTATGTATGAATAATGAGAGGGCTTAGTAATTAACAAGATTTTTGAAAACATTTCCCAGAGTATAGCTTTAGAAATATAAACTACACTCTTTTTGAAAGCAAGTATGTGATAAGTGAAAGCCCACATCACTGGGCAGTGACTCATGTAAATGACGTTTTTGCAAAAGATAGTTTGTTCCTAAATTTCGGTCATGCCCAAGACTGGAGAATGAATGGACTTATTGTTGTCAGTGACAACTCAGTACAGCTTCCTGGGATTTCCACTTATTCTATTTTTAGCTTCATATGGCTAATTGCGAGGCATGACTGGTGAGGGATGTTCTTGAGAAAATTTGCCAAAACATGGTGCTATAAGACTTCAGGAAAACATACCAGCTAACTGTTGGCGTGAATTTCAACGTGTGCTTCTGATGGTTTCCAAAACATTACAAATAAATCTTGGATAGGAGCAATTCCAATTGGGATTTATAGGAGCTATAGAAGATAAAAATGCCTTTTTACTTGGGTCTTTCAATTCTCCAAGTTTCTATCGGTCTTGACAATGCACATGAGACTACTCCATGGATTTGCATTGCATTTGTAAAGTTTGGGAGCCCATACCACTGATATAAGTCCATTAGTTTTGATGTCTGTCCTGATCGTTACTTCTGTTGAAGTTTTACAACATCCCTCAAAACTGAAGGACTGAACTGCAGATGCAGTTATGTTGTGTCATGTGCTACTTAATGCGTTAGAGTCTGATATGTATCCTGGTGGCCTCAAAATGTAATGTCTTTGATGTCTTTTTAAAATAATTTTGAGATTCTGATTTGAAGATGCTGGTGTTGGACTGGGGTATACAAAGTTAAAAATCACACAAGGCTAGGTTATAGTCCAGACCAACATGTTCATTCTAAAAGATGAGAGACTTAAGGGGCAACACAGTGGCTCAGTGGTTAGCACTGCTGTCTCACAGTGCCAGGGTCATAGGTTCGATCCCAGCCTCGGGTGACTGTCTGTGTGGAGTTTACACATTCTCCCTGTGTCTGCGAGGGTTTCCTCATGCAGGCCAGGTGAATTGGCCATGCTAAATTGCCCATTGTGTTAGTGCATTAGTCAGAGGGAAATGGATCTGGGTGGGTTACTCTTCGGAGAGTCGGTGTGGATTGGTTGGGCTGAAAGGCCTGTTTCCACACTGTAGGGAATCTAATCTAATCTTAACAAACAATCCAGATCTTTTTCAATATACAATTTCAGTTACATCACACTGTAAACTTTTGCTATAAATTCTGTGTCTTATGATCTTACACTCTATAACCACCTGCTGTAGGAGCAGCGTTCTGAAAGCTAGTGCTTCCAAATAAACCTGTTGGACTATAACTTGTGTGATTTTTTAACTATGAGATTCTGAATCCTCTGATCAATGAATATTGTGCAGTGGGGCCATAGTCTGTTGTTCATTGATCTCAACATGAGTGTAGACTCTCCCAATCAAGATTGCAAGACCACTTAATTGATCATTGTATCTGGAGTCAAGCAAAATCCCACAATGAGAAAATCTTGGATCAAAGAAGCTGGTCTTTAACTTTGTGGGAACATTTAAGACAATGATAAGCTTTAGACCTTTGATACTTCATCTGAGCAGGAATCTTGTATATACCTCCTTTTAGTCAGAATACCAGCTGCCTGGTGAGTCTCCTAACATACAAAGTCAGGTTTATAATATGCTAATCAGGCCTGCAGGAAATCTCTGAGAAGAGCCTGAGACCAAGAGTTTTGAGCTGCTGGAAGTGAGAAGACAGTATTAGGATAGGGATGTACCAGATGGCCTTCCTGTTTCCACCAGTAATGAATTCTGAGTGGGAGAGTCCATGCTTAATTTTCCTGCCCTGCTGCCCCTTAAAATTTTTGTGTGGTCAATTAATTGCCCCTTTTAAAGGACTTTTCCCAGTACTGCGGAGATTAATCCACCTTTGGTTGGGCTCACCAAACAATGGCCTGAATGACAGGTCCTCACTTATTGACTAATCACCTCTATCCCCACCCCCATTCACCTATTGTACTCTTTGCTACCTTCTCCTCAGCCACCGCACACCCCACTCCCCCCTCCCCCCATCCCCATTTATCTCTCCACCCTGGAGGCTCCCTGCCTCTATTCCTGATGAAGGGCTTTTGCCCGAAACATCGATTTTCCTGCTCCTCGGATGCTGCCTGACCTGTTGTGCTTTTCCAGCACCACTCTGACCTATACAATAAGTGAGGATAACATGTCAGTCGGGGAGGGTGGACTGGCCCTCCATATACTACCTGATTGAAGAGATGGGTATCAAGCAGGGAGGAGTCCACTGGGAGTCCAAGCCCCCTATCCTCATAAACCCCATCATCAGAAACTGCATCCCAAACATCACCCAAATCACACCCCATTACCTTAAACTTCAGCCGTCATGATCTTGCAACAACACTAATTGACTCCTCTATGGCACTATCACATAGCTGAGCTGCAAGCTTTGGCCAACTTCTGATCCAGCGAACGAACAACCTGACAACACCAGAAGCTTCCATCCTCAGTCCTAATGTATCTGGCTCCAAGCCACAATGGTGTGGTGATTATTGGAAGGGGTTAGTGGCTCATGGAATATAGAATCCCCACATTGTGGAAACAGGTCCTTTGGACCAACAAATCTACACAGACCCTCCAAAGAGTAACCCACCCAGACCCATTGCCCTACCCTATTACTCTAAATTTACCCCTGACTAATGCACCTACCCTACATATTCCTGAACACCAAGGGCAATTTTGCATGGCTAATTCACCGAACCTGCACATCTTTGGAGCACCCAGAGGAAACCCATGCAGGCGCAGGGAGAATGTGAAAACTCCATACAAACGGTTGCCTAAGGCTGGAATCGAACCCGGGTCCCTGGCGCTGTGAGGCAGCAATGCTAACCACTGAGCCATCGTGCTGCCCCAGGGCAGGCAATGGTGACAGAGCCAATGTATGGAGAGAAGTATAAATTTAACTCCTTTCTTTTAAAACTTGAAGGACTACTGTGTCCACTGTTAAATAGGACTGCCTTCAGAACAGAATGGGTACTGCATGCTTTGGAATCACCTGTATTCCTTTATGTTGGGCCAGAACAATCAAGCTGGTCTGACTTGAATGGTGGCAAATTATGCATAAGGAAGGCATTTGAGTTCGAGACAGACCATGTACCCCTTCTGTTTTCATTTGCCACAATAAATGAAGTATGATCTTGATATGCAAGAAAATATTCTCAGATTTTCCACATTGTTATGAGACTGAATGCCTAAAGTAAGACTAATGCCTTTTGTTCCTAGAATAAGTTCTGCCAGTTTATGTGTCCTATAAGAGAGGAAAGAAATGGCTGATCAGCAGTAACTTGTGTACAAGGCTTGATGTAATGGGAAATGATCTATTCAAATTAATTTGCATTCTTTCCACGCATGTTAGAAATATCTCAAGAGCTGACACTAAATCAGATACAAACTAATATCTATCTCTACCTCTCTCCTTTTGTTAAATTTACAATTTGTCAGGTTCCTGTACAATGAGCTCCATATTACTTCAAACATCGAAGGAAGAGCCTTGTATCAATTTACAATAACAAAGGAACACAAGATTTAAGTGTTATCGAGTAGCTAATAAGATTAAGAACATGAGGTATGACTATCAGCAGAATTAAACCATTAGTGAAACTCAAGGGACTAAAAGATAATAAATCCCAGAACCAAATGGTCTACATCCCAAGATTCTAAAAGATGTTGCTGCATTGGTTATGATTATTCAGAATTGCCTAGTTTCTAGAATAGTTGCACTGAATTTTACATTAGGAATTTACAGGTCTATCAGTCATCAGGAATCTTTTATTGAGGAGCCTTGCCAATATGCTTTGAAAATCATAATATGATTGGAGAAATTCAACATGATTTTAATGAAAAGGAAATTATGTGTATGACAAATGTATTTTTGTTGAGCAACTGGTAGCTTAGATAAAGGAGAACAAGTAGATGTAGTATTCTTGGGTTTCCAAAAGTTATTTGATGAAGAGCCACACAAAAGCTGAATATGCAAAATAAAATTTCATGGAACTAGTGAGGCATGGGCAGAAAGAGGGTATGATACATGTGTTTGGATAAAAGACTAAATCATCAGTCAGCTGCTCCCTCATTCAAGAGAGACATCAGTTGGTGGTTTAACTTGAGGGTCACCATGCCTCTGGCAAGGAGGAAGATTGAGAAGGAGAATCTTCATGGTAACCTCAGTTAGTGTAGAAATGGAACTCATGCCATTGGTATCAGTCTGCATCATAAACCTACCACCCAAGAGAAAGGGAGGACTGCAGATGCTGGAGATCAGAGTCAAAAAGTATTGTGCTGAAAAAGCACAGCAGGTCAGGGAGCAGCTGAGGAGCAGGAGAGTTGGTTTTTAAAGCATAAGCTCTTCATCAGGAATGTGAGGGGGCCAAAGGGGGCTGAGAGATAAATGAGAGGGATGTGAGGCTGGGGGAAAGGTAGCTGGGAATGCGATAGGTAGATGAAAGTGGAGTGATGGTGATAGGTTGGAACGGAAGGTGGAGTGGATAGGTGGAAAGGAAGACGGATAGGTAGGACAGTTCAAGAAGATAGTGCCAAGTTGGAGGGTTGGTTCTGGGATATGGTGGGGGGAGAAGAGATGGGGAATCTGGTGAAATCAACATTGATTTCATGTGGTTGGAGGGTCCCAAGGCAGAAGATATGAGGTGTTATACAGCCAACTGAGTTATATAGAGGATTGTTTAATGGATAGAAAGGCATTTTCTAGTCAGCAATCTACAACCAGTGGAGTACTGCAGGGATCATTGCTAGGCCTCAGGTATTTATATTCTGGATTAGTGGTGCTGGAAGAGCACAGCAGTTCAGGCAGCATCCAACGAGCTTCGAAATCAACATTCGGGCAAAAGCCCTTCCAGCACCACTAATCCAGAATCTGGTTTCCAGCATCTGCAGTCATTGTTTTTACCTCAGGTATTCATATCTCATTTTAACACCTTAGACAAAGGTTGCTGACAGCACAAAGTGAGAATATTAGCTTTGAGAAGGTTACAAAGAGAGTGCAAATAGATATAAACAGTTTAAATTTGATTTACTATTGTGTCATGTACCGAGATACACTGAATAGTGTTGTTTTGCATGCTATACAAGCAGATTGTACCATACGAAGTGCATCAGGGTAGCAGATGGGGTGCAGAATACAGTGATACAGCTTCAGAGAAGGTGCAGAGAGAGAGAGATCAGATTAACATTTGAGAAATTTGTTCAAAAGTCTGATAGCAGCAGGGAATCTGTTTATAAGTGTATTCAATCTTTTATATCTTCTATATGACAGAAGGGGGAAGAAGAGAGTACAATAGAAGGGTCTTTGATTATGTTGGTTGCTAAGCAGACTAAGTGAGTTTGCCAATGAGATATTAGATGGGATACAATGCTGTAAAAAAAAAATGAAGTTAATCACATTGACATAATGGATAGTAAAGATTATTTTTCGAATAATAACATTTAGAAAGACTTGAGTGTAATTATACATGGGACATACAAAGTTGGCATGTAGGTACAGCAGGCTCAATGAAGGCAAATAAGATGTTGGATTTTATTATGAGATGATTGGAGGACAGGAATAAAGGTGATTCACTACATTTTTGCAGGTATGTAATGAAACCGCACCTGGAGTTCTGTGCCCTGTTTTGGTCTCCACATCCTAAGGAAGGATAAAAATTATACTGGAGATAGTGTAGTGAATGCCCATTAGACTGGTTTATGGGATAAATAAGTTATGCTATGATGAGAGGCTGACTAATAGGAACGTCGCTTCTCAAGCAAAGAAAGAAAGAGGTGATCAAATTGAAATGTACAAAATTCTAATGATATTATTCCTATTTCTTATTTTCTCATATAGTCTGAATTCAAAATTTATCTGAAACAGTAAAACTTCACAACTTTGCAAATCTACCAGGACTCCAAATTGACCTAGATCAAACTTAGACTTCAAACCCAGATAAATTTGAAGATCAGATTTGAAGTGAAACGTTAGATTTCAGAGGCATAAAATGTGTGGTAGCAAATTAATTGCCCATTTTACATTCCAATTGGCTTGCTTTTCCATTGCGTCCAATAGAAGAGAAAATAAAGCATTGTGTACAATGGATAGATGTTTTGCTACTGGGGTCAGCAATAGAAATCACAGACCCCTATGTTGCTCCTGGTCTGGGTCCCTGATCCAAACACATCAGACCCCGGTTATATCCCCTCCTTTCAGGCCTTGTCTGCTACCACCCATTTACATCCTTGCTAATTTTAAAAGCATCATCCTAAAACACATTTTATAGTTTGACATTTATAGCTGGATTTCAAATTTAATGCACTTCAGAAAGTCAACTGCACTGTACCCAATTGCTCCAGTCATATAAAAACTGACTTGTGTTTCAGTAAGTGTTTATTTACCCTTGTTTAGGATTTTTTTTAAACTAAACCCAACAGGTAATTTTAAAATTTGCACTTTCTGTAGAGAGGTTAATGCATAGGAAACACAGGCTATAGTTCTGCAATGTCGAGCTAAATTGACCTCTCTAGTGTCTGCTTTTTAGGTAATATGTGGGTCTATAATGCCCAAAAATGGAGTGAAATGTTCATGCCCCTTGTATTGGGAGATTTGTTAAACTTTTCCTCTTCAGACAAACAACTCATATCCAGTAACAATCTAATATACCTCTTCTGAACTGCCTTAAGTGCATTTACCTCCTTCCTTAAATAGTGTTTCAGTGGGAGGGATCCTGCCAATGCGTTTGTAGGTTTGAATTGTGCTGGGAGAGGAGATGGAAAGGCTTCACTTCAGCAATCTCCAATACCTGGAGTCCCATTCCACAAGTTTAAGCAACAAATGTCTTTCTGTTGGGGCTGCTATCCCTACCGAGTGTGGTCACTTGCCTCCGGGGTTGATCACTGACTAGTTCGCAGAGCCATTTGGAATTTTGGTCAATGCTTCTGTGACTTCACCTGGAAAAAGTGGATGTTGTTAAAAGACAATGAAACACAGGAGAACCTCGATTATCCGAACGAGACGGGCGGGCACTATTTCATTCGGATAATCGATTAAATGCCTTTCCTCTGGGGTTCGGAGTTTTTAAAGTCTGCTCTCCATTCAGGAGACTAGCAGCAGCAACACCCAGCATGCAAGATCCCCACCCCCAACAACGCCCCACTGCCCCATCTAACACCGCCCCCATCTGCCCCCAAACCCCTTCCAACACCGCTCCCCGACCCCAGCACAAAGCACGTGAGACCCCACCCCCAACACCGCCTCCCATCCGCTCCCAGAACCCCGTCCAACCCTGCCCTCTGCTCCCCATCCTAACCAACATTGCACTCTGCCAGCCTCTAGAACCCCATCCAACCCTCCTCTCCAGCCCCAACCCTGTCTAATCCGCCACCCCGCTTGCACCCGCTCCCCAACCGAGTCCAACACTGCCCCACGCCCCCAATCCCGTCCAACCCCGCCGCCTTGTTTGCCCCGCCCCCCTCAACCTTGTCCAACAGCACCCCCCCATCTGCCCCTGCCCTCCAACCCTGTCCAACACTGCTCCCCTGTCCTCTCTGGGGCAGTTGGACTGTACACCAACAAGTCTGCTGCTGCTGCAGCTGCCTTTGTGGGGTAGGTCTCCAAAAAGCACACACACATAGCCACTGCCATATACACAACTTTTTATTGCACCGTTTTGACAGGTTCCACGTTTGCCCTGTACAGGACACTGTTGGAGAGATTATCTGGGGAATGTGGGGGGGCATAGGGTACACCCCTCTGTATAACTCCAGGGAAAGTGTGGGGAGAGAGAGAGGGTGGGCATTCAGTCATTTGGAGACGGTGCCTGTTTAATCACTGTAAACAAAAGACACAATCACTGCTGGAAGCACGTCTTTGATGTAATGTTTCTATTGGGACCTCGAGATCTCCTTCAGATAATCCGATTTTCAGATAATTGGTATTTAGATAATTGAGGTTCCTCTGTAGTTGGATTCTGGAGTTGCTGATGCCAGTCAGGCAAGATCTTGTGAGGACTGGTGTTGGTGTGGGTAGGCAGAGCTGTTACCACAATGGAGTTGGGGCACAATTATTGCAACAGATGGAGAGAGGAGCGGGGACATGTGGGGGGAAAAGAAATGTGCTTAATACAAGAAATGTGCTTAATACCTTCCAACAACCACTGGGAGTCTGCCAGAGTTCATCTGTCAGTCAGTTTATTTGACAGAGGACCCCTTTGCTGTTTGTACAATGCCAGTGGCTGCAGAAAGTAACCATTAATTAGACACGTCAGTGGCTCAATTGGCCCTTAGGTGAGAAGATGGTATTGTGCTACAATTATGATTCATACCACAGTCCCAAATACCTGTCAGCCCTGTCCCCAAAGACCTGGTAATATTTGGCACAGTTTTTTCATAGGTATTTCAGCCGTCCCTCTTCCTCCTCTTGAGAGAGGCTGTGACAGATATAATGTCTTCTCCTGATGCTGCATTTCAGTTTTATTGTTAACATTCCCAGTATATATTGGTATGTTCTTTTATTGTAAATTATATCAGATATTCTTTTCTCTGTCTCATTTTAATTGCCATCTAATTCATGCTAGTTCTTCCTCCTGGTCACGTAACCAGTACTTTTACTTTCCCTTTCATTGTGAATTGGTATATTTACTCCCTCTTGATCTCAGTACTGCATCCACTGTTTGCTGCCCCAGATTCTGGATTTCACTTAAATATGTCTTTGTATTTCTATTCATTGACCATGATTGCATCTTTAGGATTTCAGTATACATTTAAAAAATCCTTAAGACTTTTTAACAAGGTACGTTAAGTCCTTATTGTTACTAAATGAGGTGTCATAAGCTTTCCAGAAATAAAAACAGACCTTTTTCAGCTTAGTCATGAATACAGAGGACAGTAACAAAAGGGTGAATTTTTTCCCTTCCTGGAGTTGGTAAGAAGGGCAAATTGCGCCATTGAAGGAACCCCTTCCCTAACCACCACTTACCCTCCCACCATCTCACTAACTAAGTGCTGGGTGAGAAGGCCCTGAGGGACTTTATTGGACTCACCACTAATTAAGATGCTTACATTATAAATTAATGGCTGATGTTTCTTGGACCCAGTAGCTGCAATCAATACTTTCCGATTGGTCCACTGTTTGTGGTGAGCCAGGACACCACATTTGAAGACTGCAACAGGCTAAGACCTTTATCAAAGTTCACTAATCACCTCTTAACAAATTGATTGGTATGTAATCCAGCGAAGAGAGTTAGTCAAAATCTAACATGTGTACCCTCACACATCTCCTAAAAGAGTGAAAATTTCAGCCAAGATTATCAGCATTGAAGTATCTAAGTTTCATTTATGGACCATTTTAAAATCTGGGATAACACCACCTTTGGTGGTTTTTCTTGTCATTTGTTATCAATTACTTGTGTAGAAATGTTTGCGTGTCTTTCAGTTCCTCAGTGTTGCCTTCTCCTGAAATTAACCATGAGGTTTGGACATTCCAGGAAACATTTTCCAATATCTCCATCAGTAGCAATGTATAATCAGCTGATATAAATTATGTTTCTGTGATCCGTTTCTCTGTGTCTCCTCTTCAATACGAGTTTCTCATGGTTCAGTTGCATCTTTGAATCAGCAGTCTTGCTGAAAACTATCAAAACTTGATTCAAAAGTAAAACTGAATGAATCTCAAGATTAGGATGAGATTACTTTAGAAATAAAACTCAGTCTTTTAATTCAACCATGCTTCTATCATGAATACTTTCCTTGCAGATAGTGGTGCAAATGATGCTTTTCTTTATACAAGAGGATAAAATTCAACATAGGTTTAAGGTTAACACAATCCTTGAGGCAATGCACAAATGTGATTGTATTTTTATTTTAGTCATAATGATTATGCTAACTCCAAGCTACAGGACAGCAACAAGATCCAAGATATATTTGCCTTGTCTTGCTCATATTACAAAATAGCTTCTTAGTTCTAACTGCTTCTAAAATATTCCGTAGTGTTTTTTTTCCAAGTTTAGAAATAGAACCACAAACTCAGAATGTGACCAATTTGAGAAATCGATAACGAAGAATAATGCAGATAATTTTTTATTTGGGAGCAGCAGTTCAGTTTCTGAAGCTTTCAGAGATTTGTTTGTGTTGACATTTGATGTTTTAACTCGAAAGCTTCTAGTTACAACTGGCTATCCAGTGGTTAAAGTTATTCATCTCGCCATTGTTATTTTGGGCATCCCTAGGAGTCACAGTGGAGGCATTCCCCAATACAGTACATGTTCGGATAGGAACCAAAGCATCCTAAAGTTATCAGATGTTGTCATTATCAATATGCAATGTATTCAAATGAAGGTTAAGAGATATAAGTCTTATTACTAGTCTCCATTAAATTAATTTTAGAATAACTGCAAGTCAAGATTTCTAAATACTGAATCTGGCAGATGAACTTAGATAGCAAGACTGTTGCATTAAAATTTTGATCTAAATCCCTGCTGTTTCTGGAGACAGACCATCTGAAAATAGTTGGATTGTTCCGTAGGCAGCACCCATATTATTGTGTGATATGGATATATGTTGATGTGCTGAGAATTGATCAATATTTTATCTTAGAAATCAGACTTTGGTCAGATATGTTTGTTACTTTTTGCTAATCAAGTCTAACATTACAAAAATTTGAGAAATTGCCTGAACAATTGCCTGTTTGTGAATAATTCTTTAAGCTGTTCAATTAAACATCTTACAAAACAATTATTTTACTAAACTGTTTTTGAGTAAGATGTGTCAGAGCTTCCTCAACTTTCCACTTGCACCCAGGCAAGTGTTATGCATTCACCAGTTCTGCTGCTGTGGAATCAGTTATTACTGTATACAATGAGCCTTCAACCTACTACAGTTGAAACAGAAGATTTGTTTCAAGAAGGGCTACTGGCCTTTCTTGGACTTTCCTATTTCCTTTCTAAAGGTGTCTCCTCCATCTGGCTACTGACGATGTTAGCATCCAAGCCACTACAGATGTATACCCATCAGCTGATCCTGTTCTTACTTAGTCAGGATCTGACACATTCATTCAGGCCTCTACATGGTGTATATGGGCTCCATCTGTGGGCACCGCTCAGGAAAATGGCCTTGGCTATCAAACATTCTCGTTTTTCTTCAAGATCAGCCCATTTTCTCGAAGGTTTACGGGGAAGATGTCCAAAGACTTAATGGTTACCTGGTTCCTAACGACAGGCACCAAGATTTCTAGTTACATGGGGCGGAACAGCATTCATTTACCTCCTATTACTTAAAGGCTTCCAGCTGCATCTGAAAATTTGCTGGTATTAACACTAAAAATGCAAAGCTTGTGGAACTGCTCAGGTCTCATACCAAAGACGTTCATTTCTGTGGATTCTAAAAACAGAACCTTCATGAATAATGTAGAGCTAACAGGTCAAAATAATTTTAATTCCAATCAAAGTCTGATGATGCAAATTATTGCCAATTCTAAACATTACCATTGCAATTGTAAATTTTGAAACAATTAAGCCTATTTTAGTGGAGTTCATCGAATGCCTTGAATGTTGAACTAAAAGTACTGAGCCTGATAAACTTTAATCGGTATAGCTTTACTCACTTTGCTGTTGCAATCAGCTGCTATGTGCTGCAAGTTATAACTGTCCCTGTCACTTTCCACATTGAGATAAATGGAAATAATTGCACAGCTACTGACAGCATCAAAATTCATGTGTGTTGTAGACAGAAGTACTTATAAGACAGATAAATATCTCATGAAGTTGAAAGTACAATTTACAGATGCGTGACGACAAAAATGTGCCAATTAAAGGCTTGTAAGAGCTACTGAAATACAATTTAATGTAAAAGCATAAACAAATGATCCAAGTGGAAATGGAAGGATCGACTGTGTAATATGAAAAACACCTCCCCATTTATTTTGTTTGCGGACGTACCAAGGTACAGGAGAAGACAACTCACAGAATCATAGAGTCTCTTTCAGTGTGGAAGCAGGTCATTTAGCCCATCAAATACACACCAACCTTCCGAAGAATATTCCACTCAGACCTATCACCCCTACCCTATCCCCACAACCCTGCCATTACAATGACTAATCCACCTAACGTGCATGTCTTTGGACTGTGGGAGGAAACCCAAGCAGACACAGAATTTGCAAACTTCATGCAGTCACCCATGGGTGGAATCAAATGTGGGTGCTGATGCTGTGAGGCAGTAGTGCTAACCACTGAGACACCATGCTACTCTATAACAAAGATACGAGTATGAAGAGTGTAAATACTTCTGTAATGGTTGCTCAGAGCATTAAAGGAGTTGAAGAATTATACAGCAAAATCAGAGACTAGTCAGAGATCTCTTTAACAAAGTATTCAAAATATATACCCGAATATCTGTTTAGCTAGTGATCATTTACTCTGCAATAAAACTGAAGTTAATGCAGGACAACACAGGAACAAGAGACGCAGCTGATGCAAGTTGATTGATACTATGTTGCACATATATACCATCCACAGTACATTGCACACAGGTGTATCATGGTACAACTCTCAATATGACCTGAGGGTCTGAGTTGGCTCAAGGGATTAGGGATGGGTTTCTGGAGATTTCTGTAACAGTTCATTCTTTGGCAAGGAGAAATTAGAATATGCAATTTTTCTATTTTTGAAGTTGTGGTGGAGATGGTAGTGTGGATTTGCACCTTCAGATTTTTATAGCATTGAATTAAACAGTAGTGACTAGAAGAACTGAAATTCCAGAAGACTACTTTTTTCTAGCACCTTTCACAGCAATCTTTGCCATACATCAGTTCCAGTATAAATCAGCTTTCATGACAAAACTCAGTGCTACCACCGACTAGGTTAAACAAGTCCTTCCTCTCCATAAAACTCTCAAAATGTATTTCATTGAGGTTTCTCCATCTCTTAGACTTGGACTTCTGGGATAATCAGGCACATAGCTGGCCAAAACATGAGCTGAAAAATTAGCAGAAAGAATTAAAACCACATTCAAATGTAACATCATTAAACTGGAATATGCCAAAGAAGAATAATAATCATTGCAAACAAAATGGTCTCATCGATTTTTGTTGTCATTCTTGGGGGCCATGTCACAAACATTCATGATGGTAGAAATGGCAACTCACACTAAGTCGATATCTCTTCCTCAAGCACATAATGCATTTCCTTATTGTTTTGAAGATCAGAGCATGTAGGTCCACTGCTGCTGCTTCTGTTTTCATATCAGCATCACGTACTAGTATCAGTATTCAGTCAAAATTTACAATGGGTACTGTGAGCAAAACCAAATGTTCTACTGAGATAATGGATCTATCATTAAAACTTTTAAATTGAAGTAATCTAAAGATTGCTTTCAAATTTCAAAATAATGGGACTAGTTCCTTTGGCAATTTTTTAAAAAGTTTTTTTTTCCCCAGGGTGTGGCCATCACTGGTTAGGCCAGCACTTATTTTACATTCCTATTCGCCATTGAGAAGTTAGTGGTAATCTGCCTTTTTGAACTGCAGCAGGAGTAGATAGATCCACTGTTCTGCTAGGAAGTGAGCTCCATGATTTTGACAGTGAGGTGAACAGTGATATAACTTCAAATCAGAATGGTGAGTGGCTTGGAATGATAACTTGAAAGTGGCAGTGTTCCCATGCATCTGCCCTGATCATACTGTATGATCGAGTTCACATTTGGGAGGTGCTGTTGAAGGGGACTTTGGTGAGTTGTTGCTGTCCACCTTGTTGGCACTAAACACTCCTTCCACGGTTTCAGAGCTGAAAGAAGTGAATGTTAAAGTGGTTGATGTGGTGCCAGTCAAGCAGTCTGCTTTGTCCTGGATGGTGTCAGTCTTTTTGAATGTTGCTATATCTGCATTCATCCAGGCAAATAGACAGTATCCCATTGTATTTCCTGACTTGTAACTTGTAGTTGGTGGATAGGCATTGGGGAGCTGAGAGATGAGTTGTTCACTGCAGAATTCCCAGGCTCTGACCTGGTTTTGTAGCCACAGCATTTATACGACTGCTTTAGTTCAGTTTTTGGTCAATAGTAAGCCCCCAGGATATTGATATTGAGAATTAAAAGATGGTAATGCTGTTAAGTATCAAATGGAGATGGTTAGTTTCTCTTTTGTTGGAGAAGTCATTGCCTGGCACTGTGGTGTGAATGTTAACTGCCAGGTACTCAGCCCAAACTGGATGTTGTTGAGATTTTGCTGCTTATGAGCACAAGCTGTTTCAGTCTCAGAGGGAAATCACAGTTCACTTACTTAATTCGGTTGCTGAAAAAGTGGCAAAGAAGATTGATAAAGACAGAGCAGCAGATGTAGTGTATATGGACTTCAGCAAGGCGTTCGACAATTGATAGACAGGTTGGCAAGGTTAGATCACACAGAATCTAGGGAGAACTAGCCATTTGGATGCAAAATTGGCTTGAAGGTAGGAGACAGAGGGTGGTGCTGGAGGGTTGCTTTTTGGCCTGGGGGCCTGTGACCTGCGGTGTTCCACTGCTTTCTGTTATTTATATAAATGATTTGGATGTGAATAAAGGAGGAATAGTTAGTAAGATGACACCAAATTGGTGGTATAGTGAACAGTGAAAAAGATTCCCAGAGAACAATGGGAACTCGATCAGATGGGCAGATGGGCCAAGGTGTAGCAGATGGAGGTTAATTTAGATAAACATGAGGTGTTACATTTTGTCAAGGCAAATCAGGACAGGACTTGTACACTTAGTGGTGGGATCTTGGGGAGTGTTGCTGAACAATGAGACCTTTGGATGTAGTTTTATAGTTCCTTGAAGGTGGAGTCACAGGTAAACAGAGTTGTGAAGAGGGTGTTTAGTATGCTCACCTTTATTGGTCACTGTATTGAGTACAGGAGTTGGGATGTCATATTGCGGCTGTACAGAATGTTGGTTAGGCTACTTTTGGAATATTGCATTCAGTTCTAGTCGCCCTGCTCTGAAAAAGATGATATGAAACTTTAAAAGGTTCAGAAAAGATTTACAAGGTTGATACCAGGGTTGGAAGGTTTGAGCTATAGGAAGAAGCTGAATAGGCTGGGACTGTTTCCCCTGGAGCATCGAAGGCTGAGGGGAGACTTTTATAGAGGTTTGAAAATCATGAAGGGCACGAATAGAGTAAATAGCCAAGGCTTTTTCCCAGGGTAGGGGACTCCAAATCTGAGGGTGTCGGTTTAAGATAAGAGGGGAAAGATACAAAAGGGAATTAAGTGGCAACTTTTTCATAAAGGTTGTGTGTATATAAAATGAGCTGCTAGATGAAGTGGTGGACACACAATAAAAGTATATTGTATCCTCTATCTGTAGCCCCTCTACCCCCACATCCATCGCTGAAGAAGGGTTATAACCAAAACATTGACCTGTTTGTCTACAGATGAAGTGGTGGAGGCTAGTATGTTTACAACATTTAAAAGGCATCTGGAAGGGTGCATAGATAGGAAGGGCTTAGAGAGATATTGACCAAATGCTAGCAAATGGGACTAAATTAGTTTAGAATATCTGGTCGGCTTGGACGAGTTGGACCAAAGGATCTGTTTCTCTTTGCTCTATGAGTCATGGATGGTGCTCAACATTGTGACGTCAAGTATCCATACTTCTAACTTCATATTGGAGTGAAAGTCATTGATTCATTGGGGTTTACTCAATGGTGTCTACCTACAACACATAGACTGCAGCAGTTCAAGATGACAGCCCACCACCACATTCTCAAAGGAGAGTAGGGATGGGTAATAAAGGCTAGCCCAGCCTGTAACAACCACATCCTATCAGTGAATAAGAAAAACTCAAGACTAATACACATGAACCTTGGGTCACTATCACATCTTCACCCACTTGCACAAAGAGCTGAGGGTTGCAGTCAATTTTTAACCTTTCCTTTATATGTTCCTGGAAATGCCAAACGTACAATGTCAGAAAGAGGTGAGTCATTAACTTTTCCTGTAAAGTCTGCTTTTTTGTTTAAGATTTTCCTGATACATCTACAGGTGTGACATTCCATGGGCCCCAGCCATGACTTTGCTAGACAGTGCTGAATTTATGTATGCAGTCTTTTCTTTCTCTGTGGATGTTCTCTTTTAAAACAAACACATTTCGAAAGTAATTTTTTAAAAACATCTGGGAGTATTTTGAGGATCTGAACTGCTATCCTGATCCTTGATGTATTGATTAGGAAACAAATAGTTTCTGCAGTTTGCGTAAATGGCTGCTTCATTCTTTGACATTGCTGGAGGGCACAAAGTACTTGATTCTGTCAATTCTTACCCATTATGTTGTGTGCATTACTGCAATCTGCTGCTTATTTGCTTCAGCAACACTTCTATTTATCTTGCTGTCAGTTTAGAGCTCTCTTTGGAAACAGTCTGTGTCATAAAGTTTTAAGATTAGAAATGGAGATGGTTAGTGCCCATTTGTGTGTCATGTAAGTGGCCTTTGGGCCACAAAACAATGTCCATGGTACGTGCATATGATTTGGGGAGAAGTCGTGTGGGCCGCCATATTGCTGAGGTCATTGGTGTGTATTTTGTTAATAGCTACTGAACGCATATAGATAATAACATTAATGTGCAATACTAATTTGACATTAGTGGTGCCCCATCGAAGTTCAGTATTTTAGCTGGGACCTACTTTTGAGCTGAATTATGTAATTAGCCAAAGGAGCCATCAACTGATAACAGACTGGTTGATTGATTTTCTCCTGGCTGTTGTCTCACTTTACAAGTACAGAGGAACCTTGATTATCCGGCATTCGATTAACCGAATTTCAGATTATCCGGACAAGATCGTGCGGTCCAGATGCTTGACTACCAATATTATCCGGCGTTCAACTAACCGAGCGAAATACTGCCTGCCCACGTCCTTCAGCTAATCAAGGTTCCTCTGTTTTTGTGCACCTTGTGCAGTTATTTAAAGTTATAAGTGTGACAGGAGTAGTGTGGCAAGAATTGAAGGACATTATGCTTCTTCACAAACCAATTTTTCCCATTCATGGTTTTCTTGCAGATATTCCTCCTGGAAATCAGCATATCTTGCAGAATTAAGGATAGCCGGACACAGCAGAACAAGTTAATATAAGAGCAGGAGTGGAAAGACTTACATAAGTAAATTGAACCCTTGACACACTAGAGCTTATCTCAGCCACAATGTAGTGCAGTGTGTGAGACCTGTGCACTTAAATAAGGACTGAAATCTTTCATTGATGCAGTGACAGCCACCTTTTCACAGCGTTGCTGTGGCTGTGAATGTTTCTCTGTCATGGACCTTTATGTGACTAGCTCCTTGCAGGTGAGACCTTAAGATATTTGCAACATCTTGCAATTATTCTTCCAGTGTTAGGTAAGGGAGTCTCAGAGCTTGAAAAACACAAGAAAGAAATAGGAGCAGGCACAGACCATATGGTCCATCAAGCTTGGTCTGTCATTGAATATGATCATACTTTGGGCTTCAATTCCACCTTCGAGCCCATTCCTCATGTCCCTTGATTTCCTGAGAGACCAAAAATCTGTCTGCCCCAGCCT
Source organism: Chiloscyllium plagiosum (assembly GCF_037043375.1). Lineage (NCBI taxonomy): Eukaryota > Metazoa > Chordata > Chondrichthyes > Orectolobiformes > Hemiscylliidae > Chiloscyllium > Chiloscyllium plagiosum. The sequence goes on from NW_028270150.1 coordinate 61,128,078, forward strand.
TAAACATATTCAATGTGTGAAGCATCGGCAATCCTCTCAGATAGAGAGGGCTCAACTAAACTATGCACAATTTTAGCAAGATCCTTTTTTCCTAATCATCCCTTGCAATAAAAGCCAATTTGCCATTAGCTTTCTAACTGCTTGCTGCATGTTGACTTTCTGCATTCCTTGAAGCCAAGTCTCTTTGAACATTAACACTTATAAGTCTGACACATTTTAGAAAATGTGTTTTGCTTTACTTTTCTTATGACTAAAAAGTGAATCACTTCACTCATCCGACATTATACAGCTGCCATCCTGTTACCCATTCACTTAACCTGTTCTATATCTCTTGGTATTCTCCACAGCTTAGTTTTCTACCTATATTTGTATAATCAGCAAAACTGCATCCATGTTTCTTCATCCAAGTTATTCATATAGATTGTAAATAGCTGTGAATCCCAGTACTGGTTGTTGGAGCACTCACTATTCACGTGTGGCAATTTGCAAATCTTTGGTTTCCCACTCACCACTCCAAAACTACCATCACGCCCCTGCTCCCACCGTACATTCCCATAATCCTGTCCATTCACCAATCCTTTTGCCCTAATATATTGCCCACAACTCTTATCTTGCCTACTAACCTTTTGTCTTGTCTTATATTTTTACAGCTTGGCAGAACTTTTAAGGAAGTTGCGAAACAGGATTTTTCTACTGAAATCTTGTTTTGTTATAAGTACATTTTTAGGACTTCCTTCAGAAAATAATTCAGCATTTTTCCAAATGTTAGTCCCTTAGGTTTCTTTGAGCCTTTTCTCTCATGTTATTAATTTCCTTAATTTAATCTCTTTCTAGCTCATGGGTTACTGTCGTTTTCTGGTATGAATCGTGTATCTTCTGTGAAGACAGACATAAAGTACTTGTTCCATGCCTCTATTATTTTTGCCTTCCCCATCACAGTTTCTCCTGTCTCTGCTTCTAAGGGACCAATGTTTAATTTAGCTACTCTCTTCCCTTTCATGCCTTTCTGAAAACTTTTCATCTATTTTTATATTTCTGACCAGTTTACTCTCATTCTACTTTTTCCCACTTACCAAACTTATTCTGTTAATTCTAAAACTTTCCCAATTCTCTTGGGTTTGTTTTGTCCAAGTCTGAGTTCCTTTGAATATTTTTGTAAGGTTTGTTGCCAGAAGTTCTCTTACCGTATCTGATCATACACACCTCATTAACAGCCATGTCCCAGAGCATTACTCATGTCCAATTTCCACCTATTCTTACCACACAGTATTCTCAGGTTAACTGGCCACTCAGGGGCATTCCGGGTATTTATTGGCATCACTACACCCTGTTTTAAAGCCTATTGTGCACCTGCGCAAACACTGCAAAACTATAGTTGTCTTGCCTAGGTCATGACATTTATCCCAGATATGGCAGGCAGATGGAAATTGATGTCTCACATTGTGGGCAAGGTCCTGGAGATACTGTGAATGAGATGATGCCAATGCAGGCCTTCATCTACCCAGAGGACCAGACCAGCAGTGGAGGCAACACCACCAGACTATTCCAGCCTGGTCCAAGATTATCATCTAGATTAAAGCAGTCACATTCTACTGGAGCAATAGTGTGCACTGTTGGAAGAAGGAGAAAGTAAGGACTGCAGATGCTGGAGATCAGAGCTGAAAAATGTGTTGCTGGAAAAGCGCAGCAGGTCAGGCAGCATCCAAGGAGCAGGAGAATCGACGTTTTCGGGCATAAGAAGGGCTTATGCCCGAAACGTCGATTCTCCTGCACTGTTGGAAGAATGTCAATGTACATACATTGTACCAGGGTAAGTCCCACCATCTTCTCTCTGATACCTCACACTCACTTTATCTCTGCTACTGGATGACCCACAAAGGCATAAGCTCTCACTTGGAGTCTTGCCTGCGCTACTTCCCCACTTACCCACACCAAACCCAATACCAATACCGTCTGCATTGCCTGCACATTCACTTGGGGCACGTCCTCACCTGCACCAGTAGTAAAGGCTGGGCACCTACTTCCAACTTGCATAAATACCTCCCTTTAATTTCAGGAGCAAAATAGCTCACAAAAAAAAAGTCAAAATGAGTGTTGTGCTGCATGTTTGGCTCCTCACCCCTTATAGACAAGAATTCACTTTCTAGAAAACTTTTGAAGGATAAATGTTTGACTTGCTGTAAGCAATAACTATGATGGCTACATTCTAAGTTCACATGTCACCAATCTGATATTTAAGGATAACAATCTGAGCTTCCATCACACTTCATTAATATTAGGTAGCTTCTGCTGGTGCTGCAATGTTGGCAAAGTTTTTTTTATTTCAAAATTGTTACATTTTTCATTAAAAAAAAATCTATATATATAGATTTTACCAACAATCTATACACACACATATATATACACACATAGTCACACAGCCAGTTAGATTTTGTACATCCTTTGCATATGGAGAACAAACAAACATTGGACTTGGACTTTCTTGACAATTCTAACAAATGCAAGGAATTTCTTACTTTTGCAACATATAATTTACATTTATTTGAGGCACCGAGAAGGTCTGATAACTGAACAGATCCCAATTGCACTTTGGCCAAAAGACTTAACATGATAGTCTTTCCCCATTGTGCCTTGGCGGTGGCTGCTCCAGGTTTTAGTGCAGCCCTCAGCATGTAGTCCTGGACCTTGCAGTGTGCCAGTCTGCAACACTCAGTCAAAGTCAACTCCATGCTTTGGAAGACCAGCAGGTTTCAGACAGACCGAAAAGAGCATCTTTCACCACGTTGTTGGTCCTTCAGTTGCAGTCGATGTACAGAGGCACCTTGATTATCAGAAGGACATGGACGGGGAATATTTTGTTTGGTTAATCGAATTCCGAATAACATAGTTTAGCCAAGCATCAGGACCTTGCAATCTTGCCAGATAATCCAACATTCAGATAATTGAATGCTGGGTAATCAAGGTTCCTCTGTGTGTTGATGTGTGCCTTGGGGAACGGACCAGTCAGCAAAGAGTCCTGTGTCATAGAGCATTCCAGAAGGAGATGTGTAACAGTCTCTACACCCCCCCCCCCCACCATCCCTCTCCCCAGCACAGCCACTTCGAGGACAGCGTGCAGTGGCACAGAGAGTCTAGATGTACTTGAGGGATCTGAAGGTTGGTGCCCTTCTCATCATCAGCCAAGCTATGTCTTGGTGTTTGTTGGAAAGTTCTGTTGATGAGGTATTCTACCCGATGAGTTTGACATTCTACTCAGGGAACCACCCATCAGGATCCCTTTGTCAATAATGTCTCAAGGACACTATGTGATAATCACTTCCTGATGGACTTATAGTTAAGATGTTTCTCTTCACAAATATCTCTACAAAGGACAGGTAATACAGAAGTCTAACTACTTGGAGTGTTCTGCGGTGCTGAGGCCAGACCCATCCTTCACCACACCGGGGTTGGGTGGAATGTCAGCACAGAGTGACACTTGGTTTTTGTGTACCAGGGATCTACACAGCTTCATGCAGCTGCATACAAATGTGGCCATCAGAATGAGGCTGGCATTGGGTGCATTCTTACTTCCCTTATTTTAGAGTTTTTTTACATGGTCCCTCTGTGGACACCATCCATCTTAGAGCACCAAATGAAGTGGAAGATGGCTTGGGGCCTGCAAAAGTGTAGGTTTGGGGAATGGGCTAGACCTGCATCATGTACACCAACACCGACGAAGTTGTTATCCACAATGGAGAGTGAGTGCTGCTCCCAAAAGCCCAGTTTCTGCTTCACTTTGGCAATATCCTCCTCCCAAGATGTTGCACTTGCCCGGCCCCTCCGAATGTATTCCCAGTATCTTCAGGTAATCTGCCCTGACTGAATGGGATAAAGACCAAAGAACATGGCTTCGCTCTTGCCTCAAATTACCCTACTCATCAGGCCAGCTTGAACTAGTTGCAGATGCTCATGAGTCTGTACAAGCCTCCGCTGCTGGAATAGTCATCCATCTTGATCGGGTCAGTAAAAGGTTCTATACAACACAAAAACAAAGCAGGGGAGAGTGGGCAGTTCAGCCTGACTCTGGATCTGTTAGTGAAGCTTTCTGATTTCCACCCATTCATTGAGACTACATCACAAGAGCAGTCAGATCCAATTGAAGATTCCCTCCCCAAAATCCATTTTGGAGAGGATATCCCACATGTAGGTGAGAGAGAGATATCTTGTCAAAGGCCTTTTCCTGGTTCAGGCTGATGAGGCAGGTGTCCACTCCCTGCCCTGCATGTAGGCAATTCTATCCCTGAGGCTGCGAGATTGTCAGAGATCACCTAGCCCGGTGCAGCACAGGTTTGGTTGGGTGAATCACCAGTCCCAGAGCAGACCTGACCCAGTTGGCAATGACCTTTGAGAGGAGTTTGTAGTCTGCATTCAGCAATGAAATGGTCACCAATTTGTAATTTTCCTCCCTCTCCCCCTGCCGCCTGTAGATGAAGATGATGGTACCTTACCTTATGGATTCGCTCACACTACCTGACAAAAGCATACTGTCATACACTTCCAGCAGGTCCTGGCCAATCAAATTCCACACAAATCTGAATACAACTCAACCAGTAAGCTATCATTTTTGGAAGTTTTATTTCTTTCAGAGGACTTGAGGGCCTTGGTCAACTCATCTAGAGATAATGGCTGTTCCAGTCTCTCTTCCATGCTATCATCTAAGATATCAGTGATAGTGGATAGGAATGATGTGGAGGCCATACTGTCTGCAGGCTTCATGTCATACATACTGGCATAAAAGGATTTGCTGATCCTCAGGATATCTGACTGAGATGACATTACCAAGACACTATCTTCCTTCAGGCTAATGATCACAGAGCTTTCCCTGTACGCCAACTGGAAGAAGAAACGCAAGCATGTCTCATCCTGCGCCACGGTGTGGACCCTGGACCAGAAGATGATCTTGGAGGCCTCCAAGGCAAAATGTATGTCTTGCTGGGCTCTTCAACCATACAGATCCACTATTAGCCAACAGCTGTCATCGTTGTTTGATCAATCCATGTGTAAACAGAGTCAGCTATTCCTTCCATGCTGGTATTGATGTATACATTGCTGTTTCAATATGGTGCTTGACTCCCCTGCGTTGTTTCAGATTCAATGCAGACTTAACAGAAGTCTTCTCAATACACCAAGCATTTCATTATGTAAATCCATCAGTTTTCTTCTAAAGGCTGACCCATTGAAATGCACATGCAAATCTTCTGCAACAGAACTCTCATGCAGTTACATCCTCCCATTATCTGGTCCCTGATTTGTCCTCGGCACATACCTTAGTTACAACCCACTCATACCTGTCTTATTGAGTGCAGCTCTTGTCTCAGTGCTTTTTCATGGTGTCATTATTTAAGTCAATGTCTGTGAGCATGTGAGGGGGTGGTGGTGATGTTTCATCTTCTTAACAGTGCGTGGCCTGGTCAAATACCTTTTGGGGTATCTGACAGCGAAGGACTCAAGGTAATTTGGTGCTGCAGGAGATGGTTAAACATAAAATGTGCATGCTTGCAAATTTGCAACTTGTGAGTTCAAGAAAGGTTTGAGATGGAGGGGAAGGTGAGATGTGAGAAAGATTGGATGTGAGCATAACATCAACTTACAATAATTCCTCCTGCACTGCTGATCATAATCTCAACAGTATGCCAGCCCAATAGCAACTAACTCTATGTAAGCACATCATTTCACCTCCGATTATCAGCTCTTACCTCTGGTTGATTGCCTCTTTGACATTTATATTGACCAAAGTAAATGCATCCAGAAAATCAATAGTAGGATTAGTGCCAGCTGGATGTTGAAATCATTGCATTGCCAGGGTTGGTTTCTCCAATCTCACAATGCAATTGCTTCTTTTTGGGTGTTATAGACCTCAGCTCTATATTCTGAACTCAAACAGTGGTGTAATTGATTGACTTGTCACAATAATGGGAAAATATCAATTTTCATTATCAACCTTGGCGGGGTGGGGGGTGCAGGGGCGTGAGTGGTGGTGATGTTGTTATTATCACTAGACTATTTACCCACAAACCCAGGTCATGTTCTGGGCACCTGGGTTTGGATACTGCTATGGCAGATGGTGGAATTTGAATTCAATAAAAATCTGGAATTAAGAGTTGACTGATGACCATGAAACCATTGTCAGTTGTCAGAAAAACCCACCTGGTTCATTATTGTCTTTGAGAAGACTGCCATTCTTACCTGGTCTGGCTTACATGTGGTCCAAACACAGAGCAATGTCAGTGATTCTTAACTGCTCTTAGAACAATTAGGGATGGCAAGAAATGCTGGCTGAGCCAATGACATCTGCATCCTCTAAGTGAATAAACAAACAGTTCAAATTCTAATGCTGATTTTCTTTTCTGGGACCTTTGTGAAATAAAATGGTTTTGAAAGGAAAAACACGAACTTAAAATAATCACAGCACCCAGCTAACCAAAGGATTGTCCAGCTTTGTGAAACTAGTATGAAATAAAGAAAGACAATCTGAGACAAAATTGACACTTTGAAAAGGCAGTGAAACTTTGATCCGAAAATTGTATTTTAATTCATTTAAGGCCCTGTTTAATTTCTACCTTTATGTATATATTTCATATGTTGGTCACTGGTGTAGAGACATTGGACCCAATGACATGGGAATACACAAGTGAGAACATTTCACACATCTGCTTGAAATTCCCTGTCTGCTATTGTTAGGGTTAGAATACATCAATTAAACAATAATGGTCTCAAATTAAAGCATAACATCCTAATAATAATCTACAAGCATTTTAAATTGCATGTTCTTTTATTTTCCTTTTTGTACTAGGCATGCCTTGCTTTTTAAACTTTGTATCTGTGTTTGTTTATGTTTGTTGTATCTTTATTGCTTTCCTTGGAGTGAGCAAGTATTAAAATTGCACCTCCTTTCACTGAAGAATGGACTGTTATTGGGTCTTTATTTTATTCTGGTGAACTAGAAAACTACATTTGTTTCATTTTATTTGATTAGCAGATGTTGGACTTTGGCTCAATCTACAAACTTACTTTCTTCTATGTGTGAGCCAAGTCCTGCGTGTTCTTTTAAATGAAGCAATAGGAGAAGATATTCGGTCTCACACTCTTAATTTATTTTACACAGTAAGTGGACAAAGCATTCAGAGCTCTGGGTCTAAACCTCTTTGTCCCTGACAAACTACAAAGTATATCAGTTCAAAAAGTAAGACCTCGTTTTGTCCCTGCCCCAGTCTTTTATACAATAAAAAACGTCATATAAACACTGAGGTAGAATTATCTTCTGATTGGGTGTTGGTCTGACTCCATTCCCCGCCTCCTCGCATTCCTAGCTGTCCGACCCCACGTGACCTTCTTTTGCCCGCGAAATGGAGCATCACGTGACCTCCTCGACCCACTTCCGAGGTGCGAAACGGGATGCCACGTGACCGCCCCGCACTTTTCCTGGTGCGAGACGGGGACGCCACGTGACCACGCCCCCTGCTTGGGTTACAGAGTCACCACAGGGTTTTGAGTGCTGAATCCATTCAGAGTCACAGCCAGCCTTCTGTTTTTAAAGTAAGGAATATATTTACAAGTCCCCCTTTTGGTCTCATGAAAATGAGACCAACCAACCCGTTCTATACATCACATTCGCTCTCTGATGCATAGTCCTCCCTCCTTGCTAAAGCCATGGTTTCGATCTCCATCTGTGACATCTGGTAAGACGGGGGAGCCTTCCCTTCAATTGCTGTAATAATTACCCTGTTTAACAAAGATCTAATACAGGGAATACAACAACATCCGCACAACACTAACACAATAATCATACCTCCGAGGGACATAAACATCGAGGCAATTAATCCCTTCCATTTCCCAAACCATGAATCGAACAGTCCTCCTAGAGGATTGTAAATACCCGAGTGTTCATGCATTTCTTCAGATAAAATTCTTAGTCCTTCCAAGGCTCTGGTGACCGAACCATCAGGTGCCGTATTGTTGGGGATGAACGTACAACATTGATCTCCAAACATAGAGCACACTCCCCCCTTTTCTGCTAGCAACATATCTAAGGCCATTCTATTTTGAACGGTCATCAAAGAGGTTGCTGCCAATTGTTCAGAAAGTCCCGCCACTGCATCTCTAGTTCTATTGGCGAGCCTAAGTACATTGTAATGTACATAATTAATTCGGTCAATGTTTTTATTCGGCGTAACTGGGAATAAAACCCCGATAATTGAGAGATTCTCAAACCCTGCTGCTATCTGGTCTGCTAATTTATATTCATCAGGTACACCACGGGGAACACCTAATGCATCTATGTAAGTGGTTGAGCCAGATGTGACATCAAACAAATCCCTACGAATTCGTGTATACGGATTTATTCCCTGTCGTCGTTCTCCCAAAAGGAATAAGGGTACCCCTAACCTAACCATTGCACAGGTTCCAGACCAATCTGGAGGTAGACTAACATGCAGTGTTCTATCTCCACAGTACCAAAAAAGATCAGCTCTGGCCCAAACCATTGTGCTAGCGTTCTGCCAGCCAGTTACATTAATTGTGTCCTGACACCAGTCAGCGGGCATGTCTCCCAAGACAATATTTGACTTTCGAGCAAAACAAGTGTAATTGTTGGCTCTTGGTGTAAACACTGGAGGCAACACAGAATTCTTTACAGGTGGGAAAATAGCACTTAATGTGGTACAATTTGGAGGGTCCGCTTGCATAGTGAGGGCCATCATACAGTGAAATCTGATTGGGTCTATGTTAGGGAACAATGGGGCCGAGGTAGTAAATAGGGTTGGCCTTGCCGAAGAACACGCGACGCAATTACTCATATTCATTGAGGTTGCAGTCACTGTCATCCAGTCCAGCCATAAGTTCTTGTCCCCATACCCGGTAGCTAATTTAATAATGTCCCTTCTCGTAAGGTTGTTGTGGTCTATTAGGAGGAGAAAGTGAGGTCTGCAGACGCTGGAGATCAAAGCTGAAATTTTATTGCTGGAACAGCACAGCAGGTCAGGCAGCATCTAGGGAACAGAAGATTCGACGTTTCGGGCACATGCCCTTCTTCAGGAATGAGCAGAGAGTGTTCAGCAGGAGAAGATAAAAGGTAGGGAGGAGGGACTTGGAGGAGGGGCGTTGGAAATGTGATAGGTGGAAAGAGGTCAAGGTGAGGGTGATAGGTCGGAGTAGGGTGGAGGCGGAGAGGTCAAGAAGAAGACTGCAGGTCAGGAAGGCGGTGCCGGGCTGGAGGGATTCGGCTGAGACAAGGTGGGGGGAGGGGGGATGAAGAAACTGGTGAAGTCCAAGTTCATCCCCTGTGGTTGGAGGGTTCCCAGTCGGAAGATAAGACGCTCCTCCTCCGACCGTCGCGTTGTTGTGGTTTGGCGGTGGATGAGTCCAATGACCTGCATATCCTCGGTGGAGTGGGAGGGGGAGTTGAAATGCTGTGCTACAGGGTGATTGGGTTGGTTCGTCCGGGTGGCCCAGAGGTGCTCTCTGAATCGCTCCGCAAGTAGGCGGCCTGTCTCCCCAATATAGAGGAGGCCACACCGGCTGCAGCGGATGCAGTAGATAATGTGGGTGGAGGTGCAGGTGAATCTGTGGCGGATATGGAAGTTTCGTTTGGGGCCTTGGAGAGAAGTGAGGGGGGAGGTGTGGGCGCAAGTGTTGCACCTCCTGCGGTTGCAAGGGAAGGTGCCGGGAGTGGAGGTTGGGTTGGTGGGGAGTATGGATCTGACAAGGGAGTCGTGGAGGGAGTGGTCTCTACGGAAAGCTGATAGAGGAGGGGAGGGAAATATATCCTTGGTGGTGGGGTCCGTTTGGAGGTGGCGGAAGTGACGGCGGATGATGCGCTGTACATGGAGATTGGTGGGGTGGTAGGTGAGGACCAGTGGGGTTCTGTCCTGGTGGCGGTTGGAGGGGCGGGGCTCAAGGGCGGAGGAGCGGGAAGTGGAGGAGATGCGGTGGAGGGCATCGTCGATCACGTCGGGGGGGATATTGCGGTCCTTGAAGAAGGAGGCCGTCTGTGTTGTGCGTATTTTGAACTGGTCCTCCTGGGAGCAGATGCGGCGGAGACGAAGGAATTGGGAGAATGGGATGGCGTTTTTACAGGGGGCGGGGTGGGAGGAGGTGTAGTCCAGGTAGCTGTGGGAGTCGGTCGGTTTGTAGTAGATGTCCGTGTTGATTCGGTCGTCTGAGACAGAAACAGAAAGGTCTAGGAAGGGGAGGGAGGAGTTCGAGACTGTCCAGGTGAATTTGAGGTCGGGGTGGAAGGTGTTAGTGTAGTGGATGAACTGTTCAACCTCCTCGTGGGAGCACGAGGTAGCGCCGATACAGTCATCAATGTAGCGGAGGAAAAGATGGGAGGTGGGGCCAGTGTAGTTGCGGAAGATGGATTGTTCCACATACCCTACGAAGAGGCAGGCATAGCTGGGGCCCATGCGGGTGCCCATGGCTACTCCTTTTGTTTGGAGAAAGTGGGAGGATTGGAAAGAAAAGTTGTTCAGGGTGAGGACCAGTTCAGTCAGTCGAAGGAGGGTGTCGGTGGAAGGGTACTGGGTGGTACGGCGGGAAAGGAAGAAGCGGAGTGCTTTGAGTCCTTCGTGATGGGGGATGGAGGTGTACAGGGACTGGATGTCCATGGTGAAGATGAGGCGTTGGGGACCGGGGAAGCGGAAATCCTGGAGGAGGTGGAGGGCGTGGGTGGTGTCACGGACGTAGGTGGGGAGTTCTTGGACTAATGGGGACAGGACCGTGTCGAGGTAGGAGGAGATGAGTTCGGTGGGGCAGGAGCAGGCTGAGACGATGGGTCGTCCGGGGCAGTCAGGTTTGTGGATTTTGGGCAGGAGGTAGAAGCGGGCGGTGCGGGGTTGTGGGACTATGAGGTTGGTCTATTACCACAACTCCTGAACTTGGTTCTACCACCATACTTGTGCCTTCAGTTTGTGGCTGGCTCATAGGAGGGTCCACTAAGGTTACCTTTAATAATCCCATATTATCCACTCCAGATTGATCTACACCTATTACAAGATAAAAGCTTCTGTCATCACTCTCACAGTAACTCTGTATCTCTTTTGGACTAGGATTAATATCAAATTTTGTCAGAGTTAACAAAAGTGGATTTTTTAACTCTGAAGAATGATCAAGTTGCCCCTTTGTCAGACTCACATGGTCTCGAATCTTCCATCTATTATCCAAGGGTGACGACCTCTTGGGGGTCCATTGTACCCCAGTCCATGTTAATACATTATCCCACGACGGGCATGGGTCATAGTAAATGGCATAAAAACAAAGGTATACATCATACTCCCTCCAGCTCCCTATATCTTTGCCACAATCAATTACTTCGCATAAATCAAACAGATATGTTGTACCATGATTTCTATCGTGTCTGATGTGTACCTGGCTCCTCGTCTCCCTTAAACATTTATCCGCCTCTTGTCCTACTACTCTTTTGTTCCTGGAACTTCCTCCCTCGCCTGTGTGTTTGTCCCTCGTGGTTAATACTCCTATTAACAGCAGCATAACACTTATACATAACACAATAGCAAAGACTCTCAATCTCCACAGCCTAAGGTAATGTGGGCTGCTTACAGAGATAAACATTATATCCTTTACACAGCTTTGCTTAGAAATCTTGAGAACCTCTCCCCCTTTTTCCAAAACCTTCTTCGTACAAACATTAAACATTTAGGACCCTTCTACTCGTTTTCTGTTCTTATTTGTTCTAAAGTTCTGGTTGGCGGTTCCGTGGCTGCACACTGGCTCCAATGGTACCAGCTTTCTCCTTTCCCCTGTAATCTGACCGCATGAGATGTCCTCTCCACCACCTTATAAGGTCCTGTCCACCTCGGCTCCGACCACTTCCGTTTGATCACCTTCAGCAGGACCCAGTCTGTAGTAGATGGCGCCTGGCTCTGTAGATCCCCCTTTTCCGGTCCAACCTGTTTGGAGAAAGCTGACACCAAAGCTGTTAGTTGGTCATAGTAAGGTTTGTACCTTAGAGAGGCTCCTCCTCCCTCTAACATCTGTATTCCAGCTCCTGGTCCCGGGAACTGCTGCCCTGTTGTCAGCTCATACGGGGTGAACCCTGTAATAGAGTTTACTGAGCTTCTAATGGACATTAAAGCTAAAGGTAGGGCATCCACCCAGCTTAACTTTGTTTGTGCACACACTTTTCCTGTTTTTCCTTTTATGGACTGATTCACTCTTTCCACTTTTCCCTGTGACTGAGGATGGTACACTGTTCCAAACGCATGTTTCAGTCCTAAAGCTGCTTCAACTTCTTGCAGGTCTTTATTCTTAAAATGTGTGCCATTATCTGACCTGACTTTCTTTGGAAACCCATGCGTTGGAATATATTGGTTTATCAAGAATTTGATCACTGTCTTTGCATCTTCCTTTTTCGAAGGTATTGCTTCTGGCCAACCAGTGTATGCATCCACTGCTACCAGAAGGTACCGATATCCGTTTACTCTCTCTATCATATCAGTGTAGTCAATCACATTTCCTGACCTGGCATTCTTGGGAGAGGGAATTTTCCCTCGTGTGGTTTCACTGTTGGTCTCACGTTATATTCTGTGCACATTCTACATTCCCTGATATAATTTTCAATCATCGCTGGCAAGAACGGATGCCACCAATGTGTCAGATACCTCTGCATCTGTGTTTTTCCACAATGTGTGAGCCCATGTGCCTCCTGAAGCATAGAAGCTATCAAACCTGTGGGTAGCACTGGTCTACCGTCCGGTGACCTCCAAATCCCTTCTGACTCTGTGGCCCCTCTCTCTCTCTCTCCATACTGTCAGTTCATGAGGAGAGGCTTTCTGCTGCGCTTTTATTAACACATTCGCATCGCAAGCGGGCAGCAGGTCATACACTGTTCTCTCTGTTTGTATCATTATATACTGTGCTGTATACCTTGCTGCTTTCTTCGCTGCTGAATCTGCTTCCTGATTAGCCTTCGCTACTACTGTATCTGCTTTATCATGTCCTCTACACTTGACCACTGCCACTTTTGCAGGTTTCATCAGGGCCTCCACTAATCTTTTCATATCTTTTTCATGTTTAATTGGGGTTTTTGCTGCTGTTAAGAATCCTGCTCTGATCCATTGACTAAGTTCTACCTGTATAGCCCCTGCCACATATGCAGAGTCGGTATAGATATTTATTCTTTTTCCCTCTGACCATTCTAACGCAGCTATCATTGCCTGTAGTTCAGCCAACTGGGCTGATTCTTTACCTGTCACTTTTCCTGTCAACACTTCCTCAAATCCCTCACTTGTCTGTCGCACCACTGCATAGGCTGCTTTAAGTCCTTCAATTGGATGTCTATAACAGCAACCATCTGTGAACAGCACTTCTTCTGGGTCTACTAATGGAATTGCCTGTAAATCTGCCCTTACTTTGGTATCTCTCTGTATCCTTTCCTCACAGATGTGTGGCTCTCCTTCTCCCATATTATCAGCCATGTTAATTCCTTCATGTGTAAAGATTATATGTGGTGCATTCAAGATTTTGTCTAACCCAGTTTGCCGCAATGACGTCATTGTAAAAGCTGTTGAGTTCACATAGGCCACTATACCACGTGTCGTCAGTACTGTTAATGAATGGCCCATGACTATATGTGCTACCTTTTGGAGAATTTTTGCTACCCCTGCTGCATGTCTTGTACATGGCGGGTGTCTGTCTTCCACTGGGTCAAGAGTAACACTTACGTACATCAACACCTGCCTGCCTCCCCCTTTTTTCTGAAAAAGAACACCATTTATTGTGTGTAATTTTTCAGAAATATCGAGGAAAAATGGCTCTTTGTAATCTGGGACCGCTAAATCAGCAGCCAGTGTTAAAGCCTGTTTAAGAGATATGAAACTTTTGTCTGCCTCCGTAGTCCACTGCAAATGGGCTGACAAATTTCTCATGCCTTTCTCATTTACCATGGCCCTTAAAGGGAAAGTGAGCTCCCCATATGATGCAATAAATTGTCTACTGTATCCTGCCAACCCAAGAAATGAGAGCATATCTTTTACAGTGACTGGTTTGGTATGATACAGAATGGAGGATCTATGGGACGGAGACACACCTGTTCCCTTAGCAGAAATAATTCTACCCAGAAAAGACACCGTTTGTCTGCAGCATTGCATTTTAACCCGTGAAACTTCAAAACCGACACTATACAGGTGAAACAGCAACGACTTTGTGGCTTCCAAACAAGAAACATGATCGGGTGCTGCCAAAAGAATGTCATCCACATACTGGATCAATACCACCCCCTTTGGGAGCGTCAGATCCTTCAGCTGCTGTTTCAGTACCTGATTAAACACCCCAGGTGACAAAATAAATCCTTGAGGGACCCTTGTATAACGTAATTGTTGGCCTTTATAGGTAAATGAAAAAATGTCCCTCAAATGATCAGCTAAGGGCAAACAAAAGAACGCGTTGGCGAGATCAATGCACAAGAACCATTTATGGTCAGGGGTCAGCACAGACATTGCAGTGTAGGGGTTTGGAACTGGAACTGTTGGAGTAGAAACGACACTATTGATCCGAAGATCATGCGCCATCCTATATCTGCCTGTATTCTGCTTCTCTACAGGTAAGATAGGAATGTTCCAAGCTGACTGGGAGGGTTCTACCACCCCTGCTGCTAACAATCCTTCAATTGTGTCGGCAATGCCAGCTTCAGCCTCTGGTTTGTGTGAATATTGTCTCTGCCAAATCGGAGTGTGGTCTATTAAATCAAATGTGATTGGTGTGACGTGTTTGCAGTACCCAACGTCCGTTGAACTTGCTGACCACAAGGTATCTGGTAGAGAGTCAAGCATCGCCGCAGCCTGTGGGTGGTCTGTTTTCTCCCTACCATGAAACCGTTCAATCTGCCTATGTTCCAGCAGTACCTTGTCAGTTGTCCTGCACATAATTCTATAGGCTTCCTCCGATGGTGAATATTGTAAACCGGGTAACTGAGTCCACACCCAGTCCGTTAACACCATCAAGCATTTGGACATAGGTCCCAGATCCTTGGCCTGATGTTTAGCATGCACGGCCAATGTGAGATGAGGTATAGCTTCTTCAGACATCTCACACCATTCCAACTGTTCTGCAGTTAATTCAACAACACCCGCCACACCTTCGTTTCCAAGCAGAATGCAACTGGAAGAAATATCCCATTGAGTCCCTTCTAAGTGCTGATAGAATGCATGCTGATAAATTTCATTATCATCTCTATCATAATATAAAGTAACATGAAGGGGATCTGCAGGAGGAGCATAGGGATGCAACATCTGAACCCAAGGTATAAAGACTGTATGCCATTGTTTTGCCTGTTTTCGGGTTCAAGAAGTCCCCAGTATATAACTGCCCTTCTGCCGTTGGTGATGTGTCTGGTGATAACATCATTTGGGATCCAGAGTGAATCATTGTCATAGAACAGTTGACGGAATGGCCATTTGGAAAGGTCACCACCAGTCCGTCTGGTCCGCACAAAACCGAAACCCCGCATCTCACCAGCAAGTCACGTCCCATCAAATTCACGGGGCATGCAGGTGATGAAATATACTGGTGACGAAAGGTCTGTCCGGCCACTGATGTGATCAGTGGCGATGTCAAAGGCAGATTTTCTGGTTTACCTGAGAACCCTACTAACTGGACGCTAGAGGATGACATGCTTGACCGAGGTATATCACAAGTGATGGTAGAAAATCTTGCACCCGTGTCAACCAAAAAAGACAGATTCTTGTCCATTACCCACATTTGCATATAGGGGTCTGCCAACCCCACATGCCCCTGGGTTCTCGGGCCCAGTCAATATTCATACCCCTGCCCTTCCGGCGTAGTTTGGGGGTACTGTCCTTGCCCCGGGGCTGCAGCTCCATTTGGGACTTGACAAGGCTGAACTGCCCGTTGAAGAGGAGGCTGACTTGCACGGAGATACCGTCCTCGGATCAATCCCTGGCCTCCCTGGGTTCCCCAGAACATGGGACAATCCCTTCTCCAATGCCCGGGTTGGCCACATTCAAAACAGGTGTTGGGTGGCTGACCTCTAAATCCTCCGCGGCCCCTTCCTCTACCACGCATTCCTCCCGGTACACCTATTGGTCTGCCCCCATATTGGGGGTAGGGTGGCATCCAATCAGGTGTTGGATCTAAACTTGGCGAATTGTTTTGTGGCAACGGCCG
Source organism: Chiloscyllium plagiosum (assembly GCF_037043375.1). Classification (NCBI taxonomy): domain Eukaryota; kingdom Metazoa; phylum Chordata; class Chondrichthyes; order Orectolobiformes; family Hemiscylliidae; genus Chiloscyllium; species Chiloscyllium plagiosum. The sequence continues at coordinate 61,144,257 of NW_028270150.1, forward strand.
CTGAACCATCTGATTAGTCGTCTTTTGAGAGGTCTTCTTTGTATCATTAGCCTTCCTTCTAGCCTCATCGAGCTGTAACTTCAACAACTGCACTTTAGCTGACTCATTACTCTGTTTATCCTCATCCTGTTTTGTCCTGTAACGCTTCATGTGGTGCGTCAAATGTTTTTCCCACTGTTCTGTAGTACAACCTGGGATGTCAGGATTACTCTCCATTGCCTCTTTTACTTCCTTTGGCATCCCTGTCATGACGGCATTCCTAAATAACGTGGTCTGTAGCTGACCCGACCCTGGATGGCTCCCCGCAGTATCTGCCCACGTGCCCTTACACCTAGCCAAAAAGACAGACATATCCTCACCCTCCTTCATTGTGAAGGTGAGTGAGTGCATCGCTCCCGGTGGAATCGGAAACCTATCCCTCATTGCCCTTCCCACACTGGTGGCATGCTGCACAAACGGTTCCGAATCAGGTAATAAGGTGGTCCCCGCAGACGCTTCAATCTGCTGTATTTCCCACATATTCAATTGCTTACCCAGCAATGCTCTCCAATCGCCCATGGCTAACTTGTACCCTAGTGTATATTGAGAAAACTTTACCATCCAGGGCCCACCCCCCCTCCATGGGTGGGGGCATTTTATCCAGGATACAGTTCATGTCAGTAAATGTAAAAGGCTGATAGACATTCCCCAGATAAGAGCCTCTGTCAATTAATGGCATTTGGTGGTGCTGATACCTTATAGGTTGTCGTAATGTGTCTCTTTTACGCAAGTCGTAACTTAGTTCAGGGAGGGGCTTCAGTGGAGGGCCATGTTCAGTATGCATTGTGAGTGAGCCTTTCAAGGTGACCGGGTAGGTGTTTGGATCATTGTCTGTCAGGGATTCTTCGTCCTCAATATCTATACTACTTTTAGACTCCTCCTCATCCAATTTCTCTCTATCCTGTTCTTCCCTCAAATCTCTCCTCCTTCTGTCTGAGAAGCCATCATCCAATAACTGACCTGAATCATGTAATCTTCCCCTCTTTTCATTCTCAGCACTATATAGTGTTGAATGAGCATCTGGCTCCTGCCCTGCAAAACATCTCCCCTGTTTTAGCTGTTCTTTATTCCTACTGTGCATCATTGTCACCCTATTTGCTTCCTCCGCTTCCTTAACCCTCTGATCAACTTCTAATGTTAATTTTTCTACTTTTCTAATGCTTTCTTCTACAGCCTCCGCCAGTCTCTGTTTTACTACATTGTACTCTCTTGTTCCTACTTCTCGCATATCTAACACCCCTTCTTGAACATTAATAAGTGGCATTTGTATTACAGGATATGGGGGCGGTGATTGTACCACAGGCAATTTAGGATATAATGGCGCAGATGGTCCTGCCTTTTCTATCTCCTTTGTCAACTCTGTTGTAAAGGTACCACCTACTCCCTTTTGTAATGTTTCTACCGCCATACAGGCTAACGTCATGTTGTGCAGATGAATCCTCCTCTCTTCTTTCTCCCCGCCTTCTTTTGTCCACTTTCTTCTAACTAATATTGACCCTTTCTTTCCCTTCATGTGCTCTTCTACTTCTAATTTAGCTTGCTCTTCTGCTTTTCCTAAAAACAGTGACAATTTCTTCTTCTCCTCATCTTTAGGGACTTTGCCTTGTTTCTGTAATTCCTCCCAAATCTTATCATATTTCTCCATCATTGCTTTTTGTTTATTCTTTGCAAGCCCATTGACTAACTGACTTCTGGCTTTACCCCACTGCTGTTTTACAGGCAACATTAAATCGGAAGAACATCCTCCATATTCTTCACACTCTTTATCAAACTCCCCTTCCATTTTATGTATTTTTATTTTAATCCTCCCGTCCAGTAGTCAGTTAGTTTAGATATAAATATAACCAAACAACCAACCCAATCAAAGACAAAGCCGGTGGCTGGTCAGTTTGGATGAAATACATCCGAGCAACTGACCCTTTCAGCGAGATTTATCAGTAGTTTCGTTGTCACCGTTAGGTTTCCACTACCAACTCTCTCTCACTGAAACACCACCGTCTTGGTCTTCAAAACGCTACTGGCTTTTCTTCCACCCTCCGTACATTTCCCAATATAATTTCTAAAACTTACAAAACATCAATCATACCTCAAAATTTGTGAGCGTTGCTTTTATGAGATCCTGCTCAATGGACTTTAAACCTCCTCACATTTACGTACCTTGTTGCTTTTATGGGGACTCTAACCCCAAGGGACTTTAAACCTGTACGTATCAAACTTTGTTGCTTTTATGGGGACTCTAACCCCAAGGGACTTTAAACCCGTACGTACCTTATCAATGCTTTGTCCACTTACTATTACTAGGACACTTGCAGTATAATGACAACAATCAATTTAGTATCTCCAATTGCAGAACTTTGATGTAAACAGGCGTCTGCTCACCTTTTTTTATGCGGCGCCGCTTGTTGTTGTCATCAAACGTCAGTTGTCCGTTGTTTCAATTTTTCTCTCTTTCCGTCACTTCTCCGTCTTCATCACGTCGGGGTCACCAAATTGTTGGACTTTGGCTCAATCTACAAACTTACTTTCTTCTATGTGTGAGCCAAGTCCTGCGTGTTCTTTTAAATGAAGCAATAGGAGAAGATATTCGGTCTCACACTCTTAATTTATTTTACACAGTAAGTGAACAAAGCATTCAGAGCTCTGGGTCTAAACCTCTTTGTCCCTGACAAACTACAAAGTGTATCAGTTCAAAAAGTAAGACCTCATTTTGTCCCTGCCCCAGTCTTTTATACAATAAAAAACGTCATATAAACACTGAGGTAGAATTATCTTCTGATTGGGTGTTGGTCTGACTCCATTCCCCGCCTCCTCGCATTCCTAGCTGTCCAACCCCACGTGACCTTCTTTTGCCCGCGAAATAGAGCATCACGTGACCTCCTCGACCCACTTCCGAGGCGCGAAACGGGACGTCACGTGACCGCCCCGCACTCTTCCTGGTGTGAGACGGAGACGTCACGTGACCACGCCCCTGCTTGGGTTACAGAGTCACCACAGGGTTTTGAGTGCTGAATCCATCCAGTGTCACAGCCAGCCTTCTGTTTTTAAAGTAAGGAATATATTTACACAGGGCAGCTTGCATTTAAGAAAGGTAGATTGGCCACATCACATGCCCAGCACCATAGTGCGAGGTTCCTGATGAGGCATCCAACATTGTAGAACCTCTTGGCCCAATGCTACCAGTCTGTAAATAAAGTGAAAATCATCAAATTTGTGTGCTGCCCACCTACACTAGAATTGATGTGGGCAGATTGTGGATGGTGATTTCGGCATACAAATAATAATATAATCCAGTTTTTAAAAAAAAACTCTAATTGCTTTGCAGTGAGAGTTCAGCGTAAGCATGCGTAACCTTAAAATTAGAACTAGGCCATTAAAGGAAGATGTCAAGAAGTATTTATTTTACTCAAAAGACCATAGAAATCTGTAATTCATTCCCTGAAGCTAAGGCAGTGAAAATGAAATTGATTATTTTTAGGGTTTTAATGGTTACCACACACGAGCAGATTGGTTTGTTTCTTATCTTCAAACATACTTTTGATCCCCCTTGGGGATAGTGTGGATAGTGTTATAAGGATGAGCAGGCTGATTATCAGCTATTTGAAGTATGTTATGAATGCTTCTTCTGCAGCCAGTAGGCCAGTGCAGCTTCTGGCTTAGAGGTAGGGGTTCTATTGACTGAGAAACACAAGACCTCCAATTTATGGTCAGATAAATTTAATTAACATTTATACCAGCAATGATTTAACTGAATGGTATAATATGTAATGGCCATCATCCTAAACTCAATCTTAGTCAAAACAGCATAGAAGAATTGGTATTTAACATAGCTTCCAATCCTCTGAGATCTACCATTTACACTGTAGACAGCATTGCAGAGCTGTAGAGGAAACAGCATAACAATTGCATCGATTCAGAGTCCTGTTTTACAATTATTTGAAAGTTAGAATTCTATCTTTTGTTTTAACATAAAACCGTACAGCGCAGTACAGGCCCTTGTGCCAGCCTTTTATCCTACTCTTAAGATCAGACTAACTTACATACTCTTCATTGTATTATCTTCCATGTGCCTATCCAAAAGTCACTTAAACATCCCTTACCTACTACCACTGCTGGCAGTACATTCCACACACCCACCACTCGCTGTGTAAAGAACAGACTTCTGGCATCTCCCCTAAACTTTCCGCTAATCACCTTAAAATTATGCTGCCTCACGTTAGCCATTTTTGCCATGGGAAGGTCTCTGGCTATCCACTTTATCTATCCCTCTCTCATCGTCGTGTATACCTCTATCAAGTCACCTCTCATTGTTCATTGATCCAATGAGAAAAGCCTTAGCTCCCTCAACCTAATACACACCCTCCAGTCCAGGCAGCATCCTGTTGATCTCCTCTCTAAAGCTTTCACATCCTTCCCATAAAGATGCAACCAGAACCGAACACAATATTCCAAGTGTGGTCGAACCAGGGCTCTATGGAGCTGCAGGGAGAAAGTGAGGTCTGCAGATGCTGAAGATCAAAGTTGAAACTTTATTGCTGGAACAGCACAGCAGGTCAGGCAGCATCCAGGGAACAGGAGATTCGACGTTTCGGGCACAGGCCCTTCTTCAGGAATGAGCAGAGAGTGTTCAGCAGGAGAAGATAAAAGGTAGGGAGGAGGGACTTGGAGGAGGGGAGTTGGAAATGTGATAGGTGGAAAGAGGTCAAGGTGAGGGTGATAGGTCGGAGTAGGGTGGAGGCGGAGAGGTCAAGAAGAAGACTGCAGGTCAGGAAGGCGGTGCCGGGCTGGAAGGATCCGGCTGAGACAAGGTGGGGGGAGGGGGGATGAAGAAACTGGTGAAGTCCAAGTTCATCCCCTGTGGTTGGAGGGTTCCCAGTCGGAAGATAAGACGCTCCTCCTCCGACCGTCGGGTTGTTGTGGTTTGGCGGTGGATGAGTCCAATGACCTGCATATCCTCGGTGGAGTGGGAGGGGGAGTTGAAATGCTGTGCCACAGGTTGGTTGGGTTGGTTCGTCCGGGTGGCCCAGAGGTGCTCCCTGAATCGCTCCGCAAGTAGGCGGCCTGTCTCCCCAATATAGAGGAGGCCACACCGGCTGCAGCGGATGCAGTAGATGATGTGGGTGGAGGTGCAGGTGAATCTGTGGCGGATATGGAAGTTTCCCTTGGGGCCTTGGAGAGAAGTGAGGGGGGAGGTGTGGGCGCAAGTGTTGCACCTCCTGCGGTTGCAAGGGAAGGTGCCGGGAGTGGTGGTTGGGTCGGTGGGGGGTGTGGATCTGACAAGGGAGTCGCGGAGGGAGTGGTCTCTACGGAAAGCTGATAGGGGAGGGGAGGGAAATATATCCTTGGTGCTGGGGTCTGTTTGGAGGTGGCGGAAGTGACGGCGGATGATGCGCTGTACATGGAGATTGGTGGGGTGGTAGGTGAGGACCAGTGGGGTTCTGTCCTGGTGGCGGTTGGAGGGGCGGGGCTCAAGGGCGGAGGAGCGGGAAGTGGAGGAGATGCGGTGGAGGGCACCGTCGACCACGTCGGGGGGGAAATTGCGGTCCTTGAAGAAGGAGGCCATCTGTGTTGTACGTATTTTGAACTGGTCCTCCTGGGAGCAGATGCGGCGGAGACGAAGGAATTGGGAGAATGGGATGGCGTTTTTACAGGGGGCAGGATGGGAGGAGGTGTAGTCCAGGTAGCTGTGGGAGTCGGTAGGTTTGTAGTAGATGTCCGTGTTGATTCGGTCGCCTTTTCTATCTCAGGCGACCGAATCAACACGGACATCTACTACAAACCTACCGACTCCCACAGCTACCTGGACTACACCTCCTCCCATCCTGCCCCCTGTAAAAACGCCATCCCATTCTCCCAATTCCTTCGTCTCCGCCGCATCTGCTCCCAGGAGGACCAGTTCAAAATACGTACAACACAGATGGCCTCCTTCTTCAAGGACCGCAATTTCCCCCCCGACGTGGTCGACGGTGCCCTCCACCGCATCTCCTCCACTTCCCGCTCCTCCGCCCTTGAGCCCCGCCCCTCCAACCGCCACCAGGACAGAACCCCACTGGTCCTCACCTACCACCCCACCAATCTCCATGTACAGCGCATCATCCGCCGTCACTTCCGCCACCTCCAAACAGACCCCAGCACCAAGGATATATTTCCCTCCCCTCCCCTATCAGCTTTCCGTAGAGACCACTCCCTCCGCGACTCCCTTGTCAGATCCACACCCCCCACCGACCCAACCACCACTCCCGGCACCTTCCCTTGCAACCGCAGGTGGTGCAACACTTGCGCCCACACCTCCCCCCTCACTTCTCTCCAAGGCCCCAAGGGAAACTTCCATATCCGCCACAGATTCACCTGCACCTCCACCCACATCATCTACTGCATCCGCTGCAGCCGGTGTGGCCTCCTCTATATTGGGGAGACAGGCCGCCTACTTGCGGAGCGATTCAGGGAGCACCTCTGGGCCACCCGGACGAACCAACCCAACCAACCTGTGGCACAGCATTTCAACTCCCCCTCCCACTCCACCGAGGATATGCAGGTCATTGGACTCATCCACCGCCAAACCACAACAACCCGACGGTCGGAGGAGGAGAGTCTTATCTTCCGACTGGGAACCCTCCAACCGCAGGGGATGAACTTGGACTTCACCAGTTTCTTCATCCCCCCTCCCCCCACCTTGTCTCAGCCGGATCCTTCCAGCCCGGCACCGCCTTCCTGACCTGCAGTCTTCTTCTTGACCTCTCCGCCTCCACCCTACTCCGACCTATCACCCTCACCTTGACCTCTTTCCACCTATCACATTTCCAACTCCCCTCCTCCAAGTCCCTCCTCCCTACCTTTTATCTTCTCCTGCTGAACACTCTCTGCTCATTCCTGAAGAAGGGCCTGTGCCCGAAACGTCGAATCTCCTGTTCCCTGGATGCTGCCTGACCTGCTGTGCTGTTCCAGCAATAAAGTTTCAACTCTATGGAGCTGCAGCATGACCTTGTGCCTCTTAAACTCAAAGTCCATGCTCATGAAAGCCAACATACCAAATGCCTTCTTAACAACCCCATCAACTTGGATGGCAACTTTGAGGGATCTATGGACATTGACCCCAAGACCCCTCAGTTCCTCCACACTGCCAAGAATCCTGCCTTTAATCCTGTATTCTGCATTCAAATTCAAACTTATAAAGTGAATGACTTTGCACTTCTCTAGGTTGAACCCCATCTGCCACTTATTAACGCAGTTCTGCATCCTATCAATGTCCCATTGCAACCTATAACAGCCCTCCACATTAACCATCACTCCATCAAGCTTCATGTCATTGGCAAACTTACTAACCCACCCTTCCACTTCTCCATCCAAGTCATTTATGAAAATCACAAAGAACAGATATCCCAGAGGAACACCACTGATCACCGAGCTCCAGGTTGAATATTTTCCACCCTCTGTCTTCTATAGGCCAGCCAGTTGTGCATTCAGACAGCAAGATTTCCCTGTATCCCATCCATCCTTACTTTCTGAATGAGCCTACCCTGGGGAACTTTATTAAACACTCAAATCCATGTACCGCACATCCACTGCTGTACCTTCATCAAATGTGTTTTGTCACATCCTCAAAGTAGTCAATAAGGATTGCGAGGCATGACCTGCCCCTCACAAAGCCATACTGACTACTTCTAATCAAACTATGGTTTTTCAAGGAATCATAAATCCTGTCTGTCCATACGAATCCTCTCCAATAATTTGCCCTGACATAAGACTGACTGGTCTCTAATTCCCAGGATTATCTTTATTCCCTTTCTTGAACAAGGGAATAACATTTACTATGTTCCAATCATCTGGCACTACTCCAGTGGACAGTGAGGACACAAAAATTATAGTCAAAGGTTCAGCAATGTCTTCCTTCACTTCCTGTAGTAACTGAGGCTATATCCTATCTGATCTTGAGGATTTATCGATCCTTATGCTTCTCAAAATTTTCAGCACATCTTCCTTCCAAACATCAACCTCTTTGAGAATATCAGTCTGTTTCACACAGTCCTCAGAAATGTCAAGGTCCCTCTCAGTAGTGAATACTGCAACAAAGTATTCATTAAGGACCCTCCCTGCTTCCTCTGACTCCAGACACAAGTTCCCTCTACTATCTCTGATCGGCCCTACCCTCACTCTTGCCATCCTCTTGATCCTCACGCAAGTGTAGGATGCCTTAGAGTTTTCCTTAATCCAACCTGCTAAAGCTTTTCCTTGCACCTTTTAGTTCTCATAAGTCCATTCTTCAGTTCTTTCCTGGCTACCTTGTAACCGTGTAAAGCCCTGCCTGATCCTTGCCTCCTCAACCTTAAGTACGCTTCCTTCTTCCTCTTGACAAGAATGTTCCACAGCCCTTATCACCCAAGGTTCCTTCACCCTATCATCCATTCCTGACCTCACTGGGACAAACCAATCCAGCACTATCAGCAGGTGCTTCATAAACATGACAGATTTCTGTCATGCATTTCCCTGAGAACATCTCCCAAGTTAGGCGCCCCAGTTCCTACCGAATAGCATTGCAATTCCCCCTCCCCCAATTAAATACTTTCCCATACCATCTGCTCCTACCCATCTTTTTGAGTATAGTTAAGGTCAGGGCGTTGTGATCACTATCACCAAAATGCTCTCCCACCAAGAATCTGACACCTGGCATGGTTCATTGCCAAGCACCAAATTCAATATGAAGCAGTGGCTTTCTCTAGTGGCTGGAAAAGATCCGTGCAACATTGTAGTAGGAACACATCACAGGGTCTACAATTGATCAACAGATTTTGACAAAAATATGACATTCAGCACTATCCAATAACCACTGGCAGCTTTTATGATTATTGTTAATAATGTGCTTCCAATATTACTAGAAGTTTTTTTATTGGCATTTTGTATGTCACTAGAGGAAACACTTCTTCACTTACGATGCAATATCACTGTTGTTATTGTTGAGTTGTCAGTGCTATATTGTATTGTGATTTGTCGATGCCAGTGTTGGACTGGGGTGTACAAAGTTAAAAATCAAACAACACCAGGTTATAGTCCAACCGGTTTATTTGAAAGCTGTAGCTTTTGGAGTGCTGCTCTTTCATCAGGTGGTTGTAAATTTCAAAAAAAAAACTGGGGCTCCCTCTATCTTTTTAACTTGATTTAGGAAAATAATTGCAAAATAAATCTTTTCATGAATATAATTGACTATACTTTCAAAAAGAAATGCTCTCTATAAGAATTGAGTAGCTATTTTATATGGTTTATTTATTATGTTTTTAAACATATACTGTTCTGCACCATGAATTATTTATTTCCCTGTTTAGTTACTGTCAGCTTTTGTGATATTAAACCGTTATTAATTTGGTTATAGTTGTGAAAAATAAACATGTCTCAGTTCTGTTGTAGCAACATAGCTAAACCTAATGAATACATACATGATGAATGTAAAAACAATAAAGAGTAAAAATGTTTTATGTCATCTGTATTATGCTTGGTTTAGCACTTGCACGTTAGGGAAAATAAATGGCAACAGTACCTTGGAATTTGGATTATGTAGATGTTTAAGCAGACCGTCAATCACAAGAAGATTGATGAAGGCAGAGAGCTGGATTGATCTATATGGACTTCGGTAAGGCATTCGACAAGGTTCCCCATGGGAGACTGGTTAGCAAGGTTAGGTCTCATGGAATACAGGGAGAACTAGCCATTTGGATACAGAACCAGCTCAAAAGGTAGAAGACAGAGGGCGATGGTGCAGGGTTCCTTTTCAGACCGGAGGCCTTTGGTTAGTGAAGTGCCACTAGGATCGTTGCTGGGTCCATTGTTTTTCGTCATTTATATAAACGGTTTGGATGTGAACATAGAAGATATGGTTAGTAAAATGACACTAAAATTGGAGGTGTAATGGACAGTGAGGAAGGCTTCCTCAGACTACAATGGGATCTTAATCAGATAGGGCAATGGGCTGAGGAGTGGCAGGTGGAGTTTAATTTAGATATATGTGAAGTACTCCATTTTGAAAAAGCAAATCAGGGCAGGACTTATACACTTAATAGTAAGGCAGAAGTGGGTACTGCAGATGCTGGAGATTAGAATTAAGAATAGAGTGATGCTGGAAAAGCATAGCAGGTCAGGTAGCATCCGAGAAGCCAGAAAATCGATGTTTTGGGCAAAAGCCCTTCATCAGGATTCCTTATGAAGGGCTTTTGCCCGAAACATCAATTTTCTTGCTCCTCGGATGCTGCCTGACCTGCTGTGCTTTTCCAGCACCACTCTAATCTTGACTTAATAGTAAAGGTCCTACAGAGTGTTGCTGAATTAAGAGACCTTGGAGTGTAGGTTCATAGTTCCTTGAAAGTCGAGTCACAGGTAGATAGGATAGTGAAGGAGGCGTTTGGTATGCGTTCCATTATTGGTCAGAGCATTGAGTATAGGAGTGGGAAGTCATGTTGTGGCTGTACAGGACATTAATTAGACGACTTTTGGAATATTGCATGCAGTTCTGGTCTCCTTCCTATCGGAAGGATGTTGTGAAACTTGAAAGCGTTCAGAAAAGATTTACATGAATGTTGCCAGGGTTGGAGGATTTGGGCTATTGGGGAGAGTTGAATAGCTTGGAGCTGTTTTTCTGGAACGTTGGTGACTGAGGGGTGACCTTATAAACATTTATAAAATCATGAGTGGCATGGATAGGATAATAGACAAAGTCTTTTCCCTGGGTGGGAGAGTCCAGAACTAGAGGACATAGGTTTAGGTTGAGAGGGGAAAGATTAAAGGGACCTAACGGGCAACTTTTTCATGCAGAGGGTGGTATGTGTTTAGAATGAGCTACTGGAGCAAGTGGTGGAGGCTGGTACAATTGCAGCATTTAAAAGGCATCTGCATGGGTGTATGAATAGGAAGGGTTTAGAGGGATATGGGCCAAGTGCTGGCAAATGGAACTGGATTAGTTTAGGATATCTGGTCAGCATGAATGAGTTTGCTGTATTTCTCTGTCTCTGACTAAACAGCAACCCAATATAAGCTTTGTTTTTAAGTATCTAGACTATTTGTAATTCAGGTTTGAATAAATTCATTCTGTTAATCCAACAATTTGAATTGCAAAGCCATTTTCATCCAATGTGAAACAGCAGTCAGCACATTTTCATATCTGTGTCTGATTTCTCAGTATATATTGTATTATTCCATCAAAGCTTCAGGCTCTTTTGAACTTCTTGATGTGATAGAATACTCAACTATAGATCCAGTATTAATCAAAGTGATATTTCTGTATCTTGCATTTGAAAAGACTTTAAATAAATTGATGATATGGACTTGAAAAATAGGAACATTATTTCTTTAGGAACATTTAGTAAAAATGTGGTACCTTAGCTTTGCACCAAGATCTGACACCACGATTTGGCAACTAATTAGAGCTGTAAAATAGACTAAGATGATATATATTACCAGAATGGGCAGAAAAGTGAAGAACAACACTGAAGAAAAAAAATGAAAGAAAGATATTGAAAAATGTGGATTAACAGAAATTTATGAAATCAAATACATAACTTCTTGAATTTTCAATTAGTGGTAGATAAAACAAAAAATAACTTTGAATTATATAAACTGGACCAAAGATTATACATGTAGAGAATTAGAACAAATAGAACAAAGAGAACAAAAACAATACAGTACAGAAATAGGCTCTTCAGCCCTTCAACCCTGTGCTGACACATTTTGCCCTTCCATATTAAATCTGCCCTAACTCAGGAGATCCATTTCCCTCTATTCCCTTCCTATGTGTGTCCTGGTCCAGGTGTGTCCTGGTCCAGGCATTTCCTGAATGCTACTGTTGTATCTGCTTCCACCACCTCCTCTGGCAGCACATTCAAGGCACTCTGTGTAAAACTTGCCTCGCACATCTCTTTTAAATTCCACCCCTCCCCGCACCATGGATCTGTGCCCCTTGTGATTGACCCCTCCACCCTGGAAAAAAAAAACACCTCATGCTTTCTATTCTATCCATGCCACTCACAATCTTACAAATCTTTTTCAGGTCTGCCCTCAACCTCTCATGTTCCAGTGAAAATAAATCCAGTCTATGCAACCTTTCTTCATAGATAAAATCCCACAAGCCAAGCAACATCCTGGTAAACCTTTTCTGTATCCTATTCAAAGCATCCTCATCATTCTGGTGGTGGTGGCCATAATCCAAAAGACATTGAAGCCAAATCAAGTGCATTACCATGACCTTCCTGCGCTTGTAATTTCAATTTTCCTGCACATTCCCACTCTGACATCCGTCTTTGGCTGGCTACAATTCTCAAATAAGATTCAACATAAGCTCAAGGAAAAACACAATTTTTTGCCTCAGCATAATACAGTCTGTTGGACTAATCATGGCGTTTAACCATTTTAGATCATAACCGCTGGTTCCATTTTGTTTTTCTTAATGAGTCAGCTTTGTCGAGTTTATTCCTTATTCTTTCACAATGCATTTGGGTGGCTGATATGCACTCATTTATTTATATCTCTTCTGGAGATATAAACAATTTTTCTTATTTATTTACTGTGCCCTATCCTCATCCTTCAATTTGGTACCATGAATGATGAATTGATAGCATAAATAGAATTGGAAGTGTTTGATATAATAGCCATGATAGATGCATGGTTGCAAAGTGACAATGCTAGAGACCTGAATATTCAAGGATCTTTGACATTTCTCATTGACAAGAAGAAAGGAGAAGGAGAGAGAGTAACTCTGTTCATAGATATTGAGAACAGCACAGTATTGAGAAGTTAACTTGTTTCAGAGGATCAAATTATGGAATCAGTTCACATAGAGATAACTAGCAATGGAGTTAAAAAAATACTGATGGGAGCGGTTTATAAGCCCCCTGACAGTAGCTTCACTTTAGGACAGAGTCTAAATCAAGAAGCAGTGACAGCTTTTAGAAAGGTATTGCAATAATTGTGGGTGGTTCTAATCTTCATTAATAGATTGAACAAATTTAAATACCAAATATAGCCTAGAGGTCGAGCTCAGGTATTTTTGAGGCAGTTTGGTTCCACGATATAGCATTCTAACAACCAGGGAACAGTCTACTTTAGACTTGTCACATATAATGAGAAAACTTGATTAATGCCATCATAGTAAAGGATGCTCAAGAAAGGAGTGATCATAACAGAATAGAATTTCACAGATTGTTTGGTAGGGTTTTCCCATGGTGACAGGCTTGGAAAATTGGGTCTGTATTCTCTGGAGTTTTGAAGAATGAGAGTTGATACCATTGAAACATCCAAGATTATGAAAATTCTTGAGAAGGTAGGTATGGAGGTTGTTGCCCTTTTCTGGGGACTCAAGACCATCCGGATAAGGCAGAATGAGGTGCCGAACATGACTGAGGTGAGGAGAAATCTCCATACTCAGAAGGTTGTGCATCTTTGGAATTTGTTACCTCAAATGGTACTTTAGTAAAGGTCGAGATTAATGGATTTTTGGTATCTTAAGAAATCAAGGGACATGGGGAGCAAGTAGTAAAGTGGAGTTAAAACAGAGAGTCAGCTCTGATCGTATTGAATGGTAAAGCAGGCCCAGAGGGAAATGGGTCTGGGTGGGTTAACTCTTCGGAGAGTCGGTGTGGACGTGTTGGGCCGAAGGGCCTGGTTCCACACTGTAGGTAGTCTAATCTAATCTCTGGCACACCCATACCAATTAACCCCATGGCCAAACATTTCAACTCCTCTGCCCACTCTGCCGAGGACATGCAGGTCCTGGGCCACCTCCATCACCACTCCCTTACCACCCAATGCCTGGAGGAAGAACGCCTCACCTTCCGCCTCGGAACCCTACAACCCCATGGCATCAATGTGGACTTCACCAGTTTCCTCATTTTCCCTCCCCCCACCTTCCCCCAATTCCAACCTTCCAGCTCAGCACCATCCTCTTGACCTGTCCCACCTGTCAATCTGCCTTCCCACCTATCCGCTCCACCCTCCTATCACCTTTAGCCCCACCTTCATCCACCTATTGCACTCCCAACTCCTCCCCCCCCAGCCCCACCCCCTCCCATTTATCTCTCCAACCACGAGGCTCCCAGCTACATTCCCGATGAAGGACTTACGCCTGAAACATCAATTTTCCTGCTCCTCAGATGCTGCCTGACCTGCTGTGCTTTTCGAGCACTACTCTAATTTTGATTCTGGATTAATACTCTAGTGATGATACCACTGCCTCCCATTTTAATATTATTGTTTATGAGCAGATAAGGGTAAGATTAGTTTTAATAGGGGTTTGAACAAGTGTGCAGGATTTTGCTTGTAAATGTATAAGAATACGTCCTTTGGTTGTAAGTCCACGATGAGAGGTATACGTTTCAAATTGTCACTGATTGAGAATAGATCAGGAGAAAATGTTTGCTCAGAGAACTGTTGTAGTTAGATTGCAGTTGAAGTACTCTGCGTGACCTTGGTCTCATCATCTCAGGAAAGATGCAGTTTCCACAGAATGCAACAAAGGTTCAGCAGACTTGTTCCTGCCTGTCTTAAGAAAAGAAATTGGCCAAATTGGGCTTGCATTCTCTGTAGTTTTGAAGAAGAGGAAGTAATCTCATTAAATTTAGAAAATACAGAAAGGGAGACTCAGGGTAGATACAGATAAGATGCTTATCCTAGTTTGGGAATCAAGACCAAGAAAATAATTTAAAACAAGTGTGATGTCACTTGGGTCTAGGATGAGGAGAAATTGTTGTTGCTCAGAGGGTTGTGAACCTTCAGAATCCTCTACCACAGAGGGCTGTGGAAGCTCAGTCTTTGAGTATGTGTAGGGGAGAGGTTGAGAGATTTCTGATATCAATGGCATAAAGTACTATGAAGGTGGAGTGAGTAAAAGACATTGAAGTGTTTGATTAGCCATGGTTAGTGGGGCAGGCTTGATGAGCTGAAAGGTCTACCCCTGTTCCTATGTGCCTCCTCCTGTAAGAACGAATTGTTAAAAAGCAGGACATTCATAGACATGTCGGAGTTGGGAAAATAAGTAGGCTCTTTAAGCCTGCTCTGCCATTTGATTAGATCATTGGTGACCTTTTTGTGGTTGCAACTTGACATTCCTGTCCGAGTCGAATCTATTAGTCTCCTATTGTAATTTTATGCTGTCATCAACACTTTCTATAATGCTGCCCAATTTTTGTGTTTCCAGCAAATTTGTATATTTGACTTTTTATGCTATAATCCAAGTCATTAATGAATATTGTGAATAATTGAGGCCCTAACACACATCTCTGCAGACAACAACATTTTTCCTTCCAATTTGAGTACTTAACCATTATTTTTGGTTTCTTGCTACTCAACTAATTTCCTATCCATGCCAATAATTTGCCCACAATTCAGTGGGTATCTGTCTTAACTAATAATCTCTTGCATTGGATTTTATCAAAAGGCTTCTGGAAGTGTATATAAATAACATACATCAAATTATCTTTGTCCACCACCTTTGTCAACTCTTCAAAAAAACTGAGGTTTATCAGGCATGACATACCCTTCATGAATCCATGCTCTGCCCAATTAACTGAAATTTTTCAAAATGACCAGTTACCCTATCCTTGATTATAGACTCCAACAATTTTTTTGCTCTGTAATTCCCAAGCTGTTTCAATTATGTTGTCTCGTCCCTCCTTTAACACAGTTGGATTGATAGTTCCGAGATCAGACCTAGCATTGACAAACAATCACATCTTGGGAACTTACTTTGCATTCACATTTAGCTGTTGAGCTTTAGAAAGGTCTCAGTTTAGTAGGAACCACAGGAATTGCAAAACCTGCACCCACATCACACCCCCCCCCCCCCCCCCACCCACTGCCACATGCACCCCACCTCCGTCCGAGGCCTCAAAGGAGCCGTCCACATCCAAAACGTTTCACCTGCACATCCACATGTCATTTACAGTACCCATGTCTCCCCAGTGTAGTGGAGACCGCATTGCGGAGCATGGACACCTATATGCAGAGCGCTTTGGAGAACATCTCAGGGATATCTGCACCAATCAACCCCATTGCCCTGTGGTTGAACATTTCAACTTCCCCTTCCACTCTGCCGAGGATATGCAGGTCCTGGTCCTCATCCATCGCCACTCCCTTACCATCCAATGGCTGGAGGAAGACGAATGCCTCATCTTCCACCTCCAGGCCCTCCAACCCCATGGCATCAATGTGGACTTTACCATTTTCCTCATTTCTCCTCCCCCCACATTTTCCTAGTTCCAACCTTCCAGCTCAGCACCATCCTCATGGCCTGTCCCATCTTCCTTCCCACTTATCCATTCCACTCTCCTCTCCAAACTATCACCTTCACCCCACCTCTATCCACCTATCACATTCCCAGCCCCACTCCCCTCTCATTTATCTCTCCACCCTTGAGGCTCCCCGCCTCATTCCTGATGAAGGGCTTTTGTACAAAACGTTGATTTTTCTGCTCCTTGGATGCTGCCTGAGCTGCTGTGTTTTTTCAGCACCACTCTAATCTTGACTCAGATCTGCAGTCCTCACTTTCACTCAGTTTAGTGTCTGTTTGTTAAAATAAATATGCCTGGAACACAGAGGAATCTCTACTATCAGAACGACACAGGCGGGGTGTATTTTATTCAGATAATCGAATGCCAGACAACACAATGTGGCCAAGTGTCAGGGTCTTGTGATCTTGTTAAATGAATGCCAGATAATTTCTGTCCACATTGGAACAAAATAAAGTGTATCTTAAACAATCCCTCAATGAGTAAATATATCCATTCTGGATTAAAGTCACTTGAGGAAAATCCAACTCATTTCAGTGTAAGCACTCTCAGCTTTCTTGTCACAAAGTGAAAAGAGAAACCGTGGCTTTCTGTTCCAGTCACACTCTCTCTGATCACCTGTGATCCAGCATTAGTGCCACCATCATAAATTTATATTACCACTTCTGATATTGACTTTGGATGTTTTGGCATTGGGTGTTGTCTGAAATGTAAGCACTGCTGACTGGAATGTGCATTGTTTTATTTCCAAGCAATGTCTGTACTCATGAATTATGCCTGCAGTGCTACTTATTAACGTAAAGTATCTCAATAGTGTCAAACAGATCTTGAAGGCTGCACTACCAGCCACCAGCCCATTTGACATTAGCTGGAATAAATGATATATTCCTGGCAGAATACTAGCTGATTGATGTCCAATTACACCTTCCAATTCCTTGAGTTGTCTGTTTTGCTGTACACTTGAGCAACTATATTGCCCAAGGATGCATTCTTTTTCAAATAGCTCTTAACATGGCAATTGTGAAAAGGCTATTTATTTTCAAAAATCAACAAAACATCTTGGTGAGATAGCTTGAAGCTCTCACGTTTCATGACCTTCTTGTGTCCTATTGATAATTTACATCCCATCTTTCCTTTGCTTCCAGACTGTCTTTGTTTTAATCCCTTCATGGGACATAGGGGTTGCTGTCTTGGCCAGCATTTGTTACTCATCCCGAATTGTTCATAGGGCAGTTAAAGGTCTACCACGTTGTTGTGGGTCTCGAGTCCAGTTCAGGTAAAGACAGCAGATTTCCTTCCTTAAAAAGGTAATCAGTAAAACAGATGGACACTTACAACAATTAACCATAGCTACATGATTCCAATTAGGCGAGCTTTTAATTCCACATTATTTGCATTGACTTCAAATTTCATCATCTGCCAAGGGGATTTACAAACCCATGTTATCAGAATGTTAATGTGGGGTTCTGGATTAATTATGCAGTGACATTACCATTGCACCACTGCTTCCATCCACTATTTAAAATTTAGACAAAGTGACAGAAATCCTAACATGTCAAAATAGGCATATTTGAGTTGGAAGTATTTAAAAAAAAAAATCATTGGATCTCTCTATAGTTCTGCACTGCATTATCACTAATTATTACCCCTCCAAACACTGATCCCCTCCTCTGACCTGATTTTTGCCCTCAACTGTCTTTGAGCTCCTGAAGTCATGTCTGGTGAATTAAACTGTTTGATATATCACCTTTTATGTGATCTTTATCACAGACAGCAGGAAACCTACCTTCCATGGGAATGTAGTCTCTGTTGCAGTACTCCCTATCCCACAGGGAAGTAAATCGATTAGTCTGGCTAAGAGGTGGAAATCAAAGTTTGTGAGAAGATTTGTAACTCGGTGCTCGTTGTTGTGGTTCTGTTCACCGAGCTGGGAATGTGTGGCAGACGTTTCGTCCCCAGCATTTGCCGGAGGAAAGATCACAGAAGTGCTTCACAGGAGGCTCCCAAACACTGAGGATGTCACCTAGACAGGGGACGAAAATGTCTGCAGCACAAATTCCCAGCTCGGCTAACAGAACCACAACAAGAAGTGGAAATCTTGGTGAGAAAACAGCCGGCGTAGAATGGAGTGAAAATGCAGAACGCTTCCTGTTGTTTGATCATCCCACACCAGCAAAAACTGTATCTAACATTTTTACTGAAGTAGTTCCTAATCAATTTGAGGTGGTGTTTTCTTCCAACACTACATATCTTTAGCTACTCAATGTGGGTAGTTTCGATCAGGTCTGGACCTGGTTTAAAAAAAAAGTGTCCATTCACAGATCAGGTAAGATGTATTTTGGTTACCTGCCTGTTCTCCAGGAGTACCTGGACATTGCACAGCCATGGAGAAGGAGCTTGCAGCAACTTGAGACTTTTAAGAATAATGTGCGCTGCTGGGGCTTAAGTGAATTATAAGCACAATAAATAATTATTTGATTGATTTAGTTATATTTACAAATTCAGCTTTTATTGTTTCCCATTCAGGAGGAGGACATTTATTTTTGATTTAAGTTGGTGACACCCTTGCAAGCCAGTACCATCCTAATTGACAATTAAGACCAGTAGACACAATGTACGGACTTTTGGGAAAGAATTCTGTTTCAGGAAATAATCACCAACAGAAATAAATGTCAAATAACCATAAGTAAAGCAAATATAAAAGGATATATATATATTGAAATACAATCTGGGCTGTATGATATAAAGAGATAACATCAGTATAAATAAACTGACAACAAAATGGCTGGTATTTAGTGTAACCTTGGTAACAGACCCTATGAATATGTCACCAACACCTCATGGCAGATGCTTCTACTGTATCTTTAAGATTAAATCTGAAAACTAAATGAAGCACCCATTCTCTGGAGACTCCTTAGCTACCAACCAGTGATATTGTGTCACTATGGCAACTGCACTGTCTAGCCAGTATGAGACATAGACTGCAATTAAACTACAGTTTCATTCCCTTGCTGCCCTGCTCTCTGATTTATTGCTAAGATGTGCAGTATAATGTGGTTTCCAGACAGCGATATAGAGTACTACATATCAGTTCACAAATTACACCTCTGTGTTTCCTCAAAATCAAACTGGTTTCTAGAAATAAACTTGGGAATTATATTGCATTATTTGAACATACACTAAATATATATTTAAACACTGATTACGTAAAATTATGTTTGCAGTCAGACACACATTTCTTAATAGGTATGGCTGGATGACGGTAACATTCATCAGGAGACATGACAAGCTTCCATTTCCTGATGTAATTAGCTTGCAGTCTGATTAATGGCATAATCTTTGAGATTTGAATTTCATTCTGCTAAATTATCAGCTTCACCTTTGCATTTTATCTGACTGTCATTTCCAATATGATCACAAAGGATTGCTTGGTCTTTAAAGATTTAGGATCACAAAGGTTCAATCAAAATAAATGGCATGCAACAAGTCAAAATAATGAAAGCAAATTTAATCCAGAAATACCATCAAGGTGATAATGATTAATTAGAAGAAAACCAAATAAATTTACTAATTTAGATTAATATCAATTAGCAAAGATTAAAATTTAAAAATACATTTTATAAAAGATCTTCAGGTGAAGTAGTCTCACTTTTCACAGCACCCAACTTGACTAATTCCTAAATTTCTACCATTTTCTAATCACTAATTTTAAAAAAATCATCCAGATGTGGCAATCTCACTGCTGCACGCTTCTATCTTCGGCTAAGTGTTTTATCCATAACAGCAAAGCCGTCTTGATCAAAGTCACCAATAATGTCCTCTCTGGATGTGGCCAAGGCACTTTGTTCCTCCTTGACCTGTCTGCAGCATTCAACATGATTGATCATGCAATCTTCTACTTCCAAGAAAGATAATGATGGAAAAATAGATAGAGTAGCTCTATTAGTTAAAGAGGCTATAATATCCTTTGAAGAAAAGGCTGTAAGGTAAAATCCATGTGGTATGAAACAAAGAATTAAAAGAGATTAATTAAGTTGATAGGGATAATATACAAATCATAATAATAGAATGGAAGTGGAGGAAAAATATGTGGAGAAATCTATGAAATAAGTAAAAGGTTTGTAATTGTGGGAGATCTTAGCTATTCCAAATTGACTGGCAAGACAATGTAGAGAAAGGAAATAATAAAATAAAGCCTTGAATGTGTGTTTAGGACACCTTTCTTATCCAATATCTAAGAATCCTGATAAGAGATTTCTGCATCTAATAACAGAAAAGCAGTAAAACCTAGCAAATACAATTTTACGTTTTATATATGATAAAATGGAAGAGTGCCACAAGTCTTAGAGACAGCTAGGTGTTTATTCTACATTTTAAAAGGGGAATAGAACCAGTTTGGGAACTATGAACCTCACTAGTAGTGCTGGGAAGTTTATTTGTAGTCTTTACTCAAAAGTGTCATAAAAAGAACTTCTGAAACAAAAAGTTAGTTATGGAATTCTAGGACAAATTTGGATTTGACAAGCATGGTTCAATTCAAATGAACAAGTAATAGTAGACAGTGGTAACAGGAGAACAAATTACTGTAACAAAACAGAAAATTGAGTTTAGGGATGAAGAATAAGTATTAAAACTGGCAAAAAGAGAGAGAAGTAGTCTTCTAGGAAATATGCTTGAGCTACTGTTATTCATTATTTACATCAATAATTTCACCATTAGCTGCATAGACTGGTGTAAGGCAAGGAATACCACTTCACTTTTACCAGAATGAATACTTATCCTTTATCCCTGAAATCTCTTTTCTGTTTGGAAACAACACAATTTGTTCTCTGTCTGTTGATTCCAAATTATACATGAAAATCTGAAATGATAACTTATTGAATCATTTCAAAAACCCAATATACTACATCTGCTATGTTGCCATTGTCTACTGTTACTCCTTCATTGATTTGAATTGAATCATGCTTGTCAAGTGTGATTTTTCCTTCATAAAGCCCAAAAGCTGGATTTTATTTATTTTTTCCCTGGAAAACTTATGACACCTTTTGAGTTGAGACACAATTACATTTCCTCAGATTGATGGAAAAGGTGGGGATAATCTTTCTTTGTCCATCAGTAATGTCCAACAATTAAAAGTTATACTCGCTTTAAACCTGCTCACCAGCCTCTTAAACACTTTGTCCCCCGCCCCCCCACTACCGTAAACCCTTTTCACTACTGTCTCTGGACCTATCTGCCAAACCCCAGATATCCCTTCATTCCAACATTCATTACCTTCACTATCTACTGGTGTATTTGTATAACTCACAATTCATGAAATAAAAACAGTATTTTATTATTAAAAAAAAGACTGCATGGAACTGTTAATAATATATGGTAAACACTTTACCTCAAAAAACTGATATTAACAACAAAACATTCTCACTGTATATCACAAATATTATGGGAAAGCTGCTTAAAACAAAAGTTGCAGGTTTATGTAAAAGTCCATTGGAATCCTTCAAATTCACTATCCTCATCAGATGCACCACTGAATAATTGATTCCAGCTGTCTGGGTCAAGTATATCATTGTATGGATCATCTTCAAATGCACTCTCAAGGGGATCATGAATTGATTTATCACCACTTCCATCTGACCATAAACACAGTCATCCTCTGTACCACCTAAAGCATTAGAAATTTCACATTTTTGAAGGCTTTCACAATATATCAATTTTCATCTCCTTCCAGGACTCAACAATTCACTCACCTACAGTTGCAAGTAATGGAGCACACATGTTGCCACCCTTTGCGAAACTTTTTTCCCCTTCTTGCATCCAAGTGTCCCATTTCTTCCGTACTAAGTCCTTAAAAGGTTTATTGATGCTAACATCCAGTGGCTGTACCATGTTCGTAAGGCCTCAAGGAATCATTGCAATGTCGATATTGTTAGCTCAAAGTTCACCGATAACACATTTCACTGTGTGATCTGAACATATCCCAAACCAGTAAGCTTTTTTCCCTTTCTAAGTCCACCTGGTTACATATTCCAGACCTCCCTAATCCAAGTCTTGCAGCCACCTACCTTCATTCACCCTTTTTCATGGATGAGGACAACATTACCTTTCAGAAATTTCTGTTTGCAGAGTTTTCTGTTTAAAAATCACCATAGACTTTAACTTTGTTCCATCTGCCATGCAACCTAGTACCACAGTGAATCGACTCCTTTCATGGCCAGTAGTCTGAACCAAATATGTTTTTGCCCCAATCTTGTCCACAATTCTGTTCCCTGGCATATCAAAATTCAAACTTCCGCCATGAACCATGATGTCACTTCCGCCCCCACCGACCTTGCAGCCTCTACGATCGCCAGGAAGACCATCGCCGACAGATTCGCGGCCTCCACGGCTATCGGGAACAACACCGTTTCTGCCGTCGCCACAGCCACTTCTGCCCCCTGGGTTGGCGTCGCCGCAGCTACTTCCATCCCCAGTGACATCACTCACCTGCACAACGAACACACCGCATGCATTTCCGCCCCCACGCCAATCTCTGTCACCACGCCTAACCCCGCCCTCACGATCTCCATCCGCACGTCTAACCCCGCCCCCCACGCCGATCTCAGTCCCCATGCCTAACCCCACCCCCACTCCCAGCTCCAGCCCCACACCAGGTCCCAGGTCCTAGCTCCCAGCCCTGCCATGTTTTCACCACCCCTCTAGAACTACCCCTCCCTGAGGATCAAAGATCAGTCCTCAGCAGAGGCCTCACCTTCATTCCCCTACGCTCTCGGATTAACGAGTTCAACACGCGGCAAGACATCGAACAATTCTTCCGCCGCCTTCGCCTCCGTGCCTACTTCTTCAACTAGGATTCTCGCCCACCCTCTGACGATCCCTTCTCCCACCTCCAACACACCCCATCCACCTGGACACCCCGTGCTTGCCTCTTACCTGCCCTCGATCTCTTCATAGCCAACTGCCGCCGCGACTTTAACCGCCTCAATCTCTCCACCCCTGCACCCACTCCAACCTCTCACCCTTGCAACGTGCAGCCCTCCACTCCCACCGCTCCAACTCCAACCTCACTATCAAACCAGCAGACAAGGGAGGCGTGGTAGTAGTTTGGTGCACCGACCTTTACACCGCTGAGGCTAAATGCCAGCTCGCGGACACCTCCTCCTACTGCTCCCTCGACCATGACCCCACCTCCCACCACCAAATCATCATCTCCCAGACCATCCATAACCTCATCTCCTCAGGGGATGTCCCATCCACTGCCTCCAACCTCAGTTCCACAACCCCGCACCGCCCGTTTCTACCTCTTGCCCAAAATCCACAAACCTGACTGCCCCGGCCGACCCATTGTCTCAGCCTGCTCCTGCCCCACCGAACTCATCTCTGCATACCTCGACACGATCCTGGCCCCCTTAGTCCAAGAACTCCCTACCTACGTTTGGGACACCACCCATGCCCTCCAACTCCTCCATGATTTTCACTTCCCCGGTTCCCAACGCCTTATCGTCACCATGGACATCCAGTCCCTTTACACCTCCAACCCCATCACGAAGGACTCAAAGCCCTGCGCTTCTTCCTTTCCCGCCGTACCAACCAGTACCCCTGCACTGACACCCTCCTTTGACTGACTGAACTGGTCCTCACCCTGAACAACTTCTCTTTCCAATCCCCCCACTTCCTCCAAACCAAAGGAGTAGCCATGGGCACCCGCATGGGCCCCAGCTAGGCCTGCCTCTTCGTAGGATATGTGGAACAGTCCATCTTCCGCAGCTACACTGGCACCACCCCCCACCTTTGCCTCCGCTACATCGATGACTGTATCAGCGCTGCCTCATGCTCCCACGGGGCGGTTGAACAGTTCATCCACTTTACCAACAACTTCCACCCAGACCTCAAAATTTACCTGAACCGTCTCAGACTCCTCCCTCCCCTTCCTAGACATCTCCAGTTCTATCTCAGGCGACCGAATCAACACGGACGTTTACTATAAACCGACGGACTCCCACAGCTACCTAGACTACACCTCCTCCCACCCTGCCCCCTGTAAAAACGCCATCCCATATTCTCAATTCCTTCGTCTCTGCCACATCTGCTCCCAGGAGGACCAGCTCCAATACTGTACAACCCAGATGGCCTCCTTCTTCAAAGACCGCAATTTCCCCCCCAGACGTAATCGACGATGCTCTCCACCGCATCTCCTCCACTTCTCGCTCCTCCGCCCTTGAGCCCCACCCCTCCAATCGCCACCAGTACAGAACCCCACTGGTCCTCACCTGCCACCTCAGCAACCTCCATATACATTGTATCATCCATCGTCATTCCCGCCACCTCCAGAGATATACTTCCCTCCCCATCAGTGTTCCGAAAAGATCACTCCCTCCATGACTCCCTTGTCAGGTCCACACCCCCCACCAACCCAACCTCCACTCCCGGCACCTTCCCCTGCAACCGCAAGAAATGCAAAACTTGCGTCCACACCTCCCCCTTACTTCCCTCCAATGCCCCAAGGGATCCTTCTATATCCACCACAAATTCACCTGCACCTCCACACACATCATTTACTGCATCCGCTGCACCTGAAATGGCTTCCTCTATATTGGGGAGACAGGCTGCCTACTTGCAGAATGTTTCAGAGAACACCTCTGGGACACCCGGACCAACCAACCCAACCACCCAGTAGCTCAACACTTCAACTCCCCCTCCCACTCCACCAAGGACATGCAGCTCCTTGGATGACTCCATCGCCAGACCATAGCAACACGACGGCTGGAGGAAGAGCACCTCATCTTCCGCCTAGGAACCCTCCAACCATAAGGGATGAACTTAGATTTCTCCAGTTTCCTTATTTCCTTCCCCCCCCACCACCTTGTCTCAGTCCCAACCCTCGAACTCAGCATCACCTTCCTAACCTGCAATCTTCTTCCTGACCTCTCCGTCCCCACCCCCACTCCGGCCTATCACCCTCACCTTAACCTCCTTCCACCTATCACATTTCCACGCCCCTCCCCCAAGTCCCTCTTCCCTACCTTTTATCTTAGCCTGCTGGGCACACTTTCCTCATTCCTGAAGAAGGGCTCATGCCCGAAACGTCGATTCTCTTGCTCCTTGGATGCTGCCTGACCTGCTGCGCTTTTCCAGCGACACATTTTCAGCTATTGTCCATATTTCCAATGCATGAGAGGCTCTACCAGTTTTTCTTTCAACTTCTGATTACAAAAGAGATGATGCCCTATTAACTTGTCATTTAGGTTCTGCTAGTAGACATTGGGCACTCTTGGTTTTCTGTCTAAGCACTAAATCATACCTTTTCATAAACCTACTGTACTGGCTTTGAAATCACCAAATCTATCATTTTTTTGCTTCATTTTTGATGCATATTCTTAAAACATTGTCGAGTCACTATGCTTCCCTTCTGATGACACTTAATTACCCAGTGAGCAATCTTTTCTTCTGGCTGTGGCCATTTACTCAGCTTTCCTAGGTTGGCATATCCTTTAACTGTGCAGCTTTTATCCTCCAATCTCAGAAATGCAGAACTCCCTTGCAGCTACACTATTGTTCTTCTCTGAAAATTCAATAACTTTTAGTTTAAGCTGTGCTGTACACTTGTTTCTTCATGATGCCATTTTGGGAGAAAAATTTGCGTGAGTTTTACATTAGGTTCAGAACACAACTGTACACAACACCTACTTCTAAGAAACTGAGGCAACAGCAGGAAGACAAGGTCGAGGGCTGCCATAAGATACCATAGATATTTGCATGCACAGGTCAAATATATGTAAATATCTCATCAATGTATGCAGTATATGTAAGATATATAGTATGTGTGTATATAATGTTCAATTCAACAATTTGAAAATTGCATTGTGCAAATATATACTTGTGTGTAACATAAGATGATGCATATATAGCATTTGAATCAAAAATGTGCAAATCAGGCCCTTTAAGACTGATTATACAGTCAGGAAGAGACCCCTGAAATACTAGGGTTGATTTATACATGAGGTATGTGAAAAATACCAGATATTTTGGCCAAAACAAGGTGTCAATTTATATATGAGATCAACCTATACACAAGTATATGTGGTAGGCAATACTTGTATGAATGCAAGTTAATATCTGGAATTCTTCAAGGATACATGTTCGTTTCCTCCTCATACCCTGGATGGAAATAGCCATAGGCACTAGTCTAATTTCTACTAAAATTTTAATTAATATAGCAGTAGTGTTCATTCTTTAAATATAAAGAATTGCTCATTTAAGGAAGTTTTTTTTCCCTCAGAGGGTTGAGAGTCTTTGAAATTATCTTCCTCAAGTGACAGTGGATGCAAAGTCTTCAAATATATTTAAGGCAGAGGTAGGTAGATTTTTAATTGGCAAAGGGATGAAAGACTATCAACGATATGCAGGAATGTAAATCGGAGTATAAAATCAGATCTATCATGATCACATTAAATAGCAGAGCAGGCTCAAAAGGGCCAAGTGGCCTACTCTTAGTCCTTGTTAGTATTTTGAATATTCATCTCTGCCACGCCACCACATCCCACAGTCACTTCCAGGATTGCCTGACCTTATGTTTTACATAATCCAATGTTCATTAGAATGTACCTGTTTTCATGTTTGCCTCTGTCAAGATCTCTGCACCTTTGCCATCAATTCCACCTCCTCCAAATCTGTTTAATTAAATTGAATATACAGTCAATATATAACTTGGCCTATTTACTGTTCAACTTAGAACAAAACTTCAGTTCTTATATTCTGTACTGTATCAAAATTAAATTATTTCATTGTTTTGCAATATTGCTTACCTTCACTCTACCATTACATCCTCTGATATATGTTCCCAACCTCCATAATTCAAATCTCTCAAAAGGTAATCAAATCTCTCAATAAGTCCTACTCTTACATTTTCCAAGTTCTTGATAACCTACATTAGTTTCTCATCCTCTCGTCGATTAAAATTTAAAGTTGTGATCCTCATCAAAAAAAGCACTGAGGCATCACCTTACCTATCTGCAATATTGTCTAACTACACGTCCACCTCTATACTCTGCTGTTTTCTTGCCAATACTTTGTGTATATGTGTTGCCCTGCTCTGGTGGTAAGGCTTCACCTCCTTTGTTGCTTCTTTTGTGAAAACTTTGCAAAGCATCTCCATCTACCTCCCCATCTTTCATTGCCATTACAAAACACAGGACTTTGAGTTATCACCCCTGACCTCACTATTACAATAGGTAGGCAGATCCTCCCCAAGTTAAATGTGGTGGGACAGTTTTTCATGATGTTGGCACTAAATAAATGTATGAATTTGTTTCTTCTAAAAAAAAGGATTGTATTTCCATATTTAATTAAAAACTTAAAATTATTTTCATTCATTGTTAGAATGTGGGCTTCATTGACTGCACGTCCTTATTTGTTTAGAGTTGCATGCTTGAACTGCTGCAGTCTATTAGTGTAGGTATACCAATGATGCTGTGGGGAGTTCCAGGATTTTGATCCAGTGACACTTAAAGGAATGTTGATATATTTCCAAGTCAGGATGGTGAGTGGCTTGGAGGGGAATTTGCAAGTTGTTGTATTCCGCAGTATGAGCTGCTCTTGTCCTTCTCAATGGTAGTGGTTGATATCTTGCAAGCTGCTATCAAAAAGCTATTGTAAATTTCTGCAGCATATCTTGTCGATGATACATTGTGCTGCTACTGCATGTCAGTGGTGGCTGGAATGAATGTTTATGGATGTGATGTCAGTCCAGCAGCCTGCTTTGACATGAATACTGCCAAGCTTCTGGAATGTTGTTGGAGCCAGACAGTGGGAACTATTCCATTGCATTCTCAACTTCTGCCTTGTAGATGGTACACAGGCACTGCGGAGTCAGATGGTGAGTTGTTGGAAGATGCCCATACTCCAGGGCATTGTGGGTCAACCTGCAGCAGGTGGACTGCAGTGGTTCAAGGCAGTAGCTCACCACCACCACCTTAAGGGCAACCAGAGAGAGACAATAAATGCTGGCAACCAGCAATGTCCATGTCCCACAAGTGAATTCTTAATTCCTCTTATAGCCACAGGATTTATCTGGCTAGGCCAGGGCAATTTCTGGTCAATGGTAATCTGCAGGATGTTGACAGTGGGGTATTCAGTGGCGGTGTTGCCACTGAATATTGATTGTCAATGATCAAACTCCCTTTTGTTGGATATGATCATTGCCTAATGTGAACGCAATTTGCCATTTATCAGTCTGAACCTGGATGTTGTGCAGACCTTGCATTTGGTCATGGGTTATTTCACTCTCCAAGAAGTTGCAAAGGCTGCTGATAATTGCATAGTCATCAGCAACTATTTCCACTTCTGCCCTTATGAATGGCTCGCTCCAAATAAAAAAAAAATTTCATTGGGAAATATATTTCCCGTAAAATCTCTTCAATGATCTATAGTCCTCAAATTAGGGTCATGCAGAGCAGAAGCAGACCCATCGGTCCAATTAGTCCATACTGACCAAGTTTCCCAAACTGAAGTAGTCCCACTTGCCTGAGTTTGGCCCATATTCCACAAAACCTTTCCTCTTCATGTACTTATCAAAGCATCTTTTAAATGATGTAACTGTGTTTGCATCGACCACTTTGCATTGCAGTTCATTCCACACATAAACTACCTTGTGTGTGGAAAAAGTGTCTTCTGGTCACTTGTAAATCTTTCTCCTCTCACCTTAAAAATATGCCTCCAGTTTTGAACACCCCACTCTAGAGAAAACACCTTTGCTATTCACCTTATCTGTGCTCCTCATGATTTTAAAAACTTCTATAAAAAGGTCCTATGCTCCAGTGAAAAATGCCCCCGCCTATCCTTCAAATTCAAACCATCCAGTCCTAGCATCACGCTGGTAAACCTTTTCCGAGCTCTCTCAAATTTAATAATATCCTTCCTAAAGCAGGGTGACCAAAACTGTACACATTCTCCAAAAAATGGCCTCACCAATGTCTTGTACAACCTCAACATGATGTCCCAACTCCTGTACTCAGTGGTCTGAGCAATGAAGGCAAGCATGCTAAATGTCTTCATAACCTGTCCACCTGTGATGCAACTTTCAGAGAACTATGTACATGAACCCATAGGTCTCCCCATTTGACAACACTACTCGGGGCCTTACCATTAACTGTATAAGTTATGCATCCATTGATGATAATTGATGGAATGAGTATCGTTTCCTGCTTAGGAGCTAAAACAATAAAATTAGAGTCTTATCTGTGATAACTGAGTAACTTATACCCTCCTGCTAACTAATGCATATTCGGACTATGAATGATTTGACACTGATCATAGATTTTGCTTCATTTCCACCTAACATGACAGCTGGCCTGGTTTTTACAAAGTACATTTAGTATCATGCGTAAAATGTTACAAAAATGTAAAATTAATCCATAAAGGAATTTTAATTAACACTCAAGGCTGTTTGACATTTTTTGATTTTATATAGCTTGTGCCTTTTTTTTTAAAAAAACTGAAGGATACCGTAGGGGCATTCTTCTTCTCTTTAAAAAGGTCTAGGTTGTTATCAACCACTTGCAGATGCAGTATAGTATTAGTCAAAAACATAAAACCACACTAGAACTCCAACAAATCTCAGAAAAAAACACTCCTACACCAGTAGTAATTATATTTCCCACACTATTGAGTCGGATTGTCTCAGATTGGCAGTTTTATATTGTATATTGAGGTTTGTCAATCCAAACCTCACTTTTCGCCAAACCCATTTTAAATCAACAGTTAGTGCTTTCAAGTGAAGAGAATTTCATCCCATCAGACTCTGCTAGATTCACACTCTACTCAGGATTAATGAAAAGATGGCATCACCAACAGCATAAGACATATATTCTCTCATCTTCTTTGGCAATCACAAAGTGGGTGGGGTGACAGCTAGCTTCTACATTGTACAGCAGCTAAGATAATCAAGAAAGAGCTGATTCAAGAAGAAGCCTTCCCTTACTTGAACCATTGCAATTCCTTAAAGCCGTCAAACTAAAATGCTTCCTTCCCCATCCATCTGTGGTATGCTTTAAACCATAGATAAATCTAGCAGAACAAAAGAAAAATTTGGAGACTAGGGAATTCAGACTTCACTATTACCCCCAGTAAAAGAATTTTGCTTTAGGGAGGTAGGTAGTTGTAAACTTGCTTTAGCATGAGACTGCTTCTCTTTAGACAAAGTGCAGCTCCAGAATCCTATCAAAAGTTAGAAAATTACCAACAAAATAAACTTCTCGACCAGGATCCATTTGAATTTCTTGGATAATACTGACGTCCATGGACTGGTTGTAAAATTGGATAACAGTAGGACATTCAAGATTCATTGCTTGCCTATTTATCTTCATCTCAACAAAATGTGCAAACTGGCCAGATGTTAACAGATTATTTTCTGTAATTCCATTTCCATTGATTTCTAACCCTTGCTTCAAAAAAAATGATTAGCATTTTTCAGATGATTTATTTTATTAACAAGGATTTGTTCCATGGTAGTCTTCTGTGAACTTGAATGGAGATTTATGTTCTTCCTTACAGAGAGAACTTTTCAAATGCCAGATCATTTTGCTTAGATTATGGCAGAATTATTTCTTCAACTAAAAATTCAATGATCTTCAATTTCTGAATATTTTAGTAGAAGGAAGACATGGTCTGTCATCAAGGTATCCCTATGTTGTGCTAAGTGCTTGGAAACATTTTCTATCTTAATGTAGGACTTGCAGAAACTTTCTATAATCTTTTCTTTTTCAGTATCCAAGTCTTGATAGTTTTTGTGACTGCTCATTGCAGAGATCTTGCAACAGTAGTCTTTTTCAAGTGTTTAGACTTTTCCAACTCTTATTTAATCTTGATATGCTGGAGTTCCTCTTTGTACCTGATCTTGTGCTTCTCCGAGCTACTCTATCTCTAGGCAGACCATATGGTCTGATGAGGTCCAATTTAGACTCACGCATACCTTTCCCTGGATTGCTTTTTGTTAGCTGTTTGCAGTTTTTGAACAACTACTTGAGATGCTGTTCTTGATGTCTGAAGTTTCTCCTGACTACCTCAGTCTTAGGTGGAGGATCTTTGCACAGGATTGTAAAGAGATTGTCATACTAACCAGGCTGCCTAAAGTTTTAATGCTAAGGAATCTATCAGATTTCTTCCACACATGATTGAAAATCCCTTTCTAATTCCTTTATCAAAGAATTCTCAGATAATGTTGTCATTCTTGTAGAAAATTTGAAGTCTCCTTTGTATTAATTTGTAGTCAAAACTCTTCTTAGGTTGATCTTTTAAGTGGTAGAGCATCTATTACATTGTCTATATATTGCACTTCACCTGCAACACTGGCAGGTCTTCCATCTTGAGCTGTGTTTGCTACAACTCCCCCAATCACCTGTTGATCACTATTGTAGATGGCATCAGAGGCTTCAGAACTTACTCTTTCTGCTGCCTTGTAGTGCTCAGTCCTTCATCACAGGAATGTGTTTTTTTACAACTGTATTAAT
Source organism: Chiloscyllium plagiosum (assembly GCF_037043375.1). NCBI lineage: Eukaryota > Metazoa > Chordata > Chondrichthyes > Orectolobiformes > Hemiscylliidae > Chiloscyllium > Chiloscyllium plagiosum. The sequence continues at coordinate 61,176,058 of NW_028270150.1, forward strand.
TTACAACTTTTAGACAGATTCAGCTCTTTATTAGCTTCTTGAATAAAAGGATTAGTCTTTGCATAACCAAGAAAGCAGTATAACAGCCATTTCAGGAGTAATATTAACCAACTTGGAGAGAATAGGACAATCTAGACCTTCTGTTTTCACCAGATCATTCTGTCTCTGTGGCCTGAAAGAACAAACTATGGTCTAGAATGCCTTCTTTTGATTATTCACCTGTCCTCTTGGATTCTGGATTAGTGGTGCTGGAAGAGCACAGCAGTTCAGGCAGCATCCGAGGAGCAGTAAAAATGACGTTTCAGGCTAAAGCCCTTCATCAGGAATAAAGGCAGAGAGCCTGAACGGTGAAGAGATAAGCTAGAGGAGGGTGGGGGTGGGGAGAAAGTAGCATAGAGTACAATAGGTGAGTGGATGAAGGTGATAGGTCAAGGAGGAGGGTGGAGTGGATAGGTGGAAAAGAAGATAGGCAGGTAGGACAAGTCATGGGGACAGTACGGAGCTGGAAGTTTGGAACTAGGGTGAGGTGGGGGAAGGGGAAAGATGGAAACTGTTGAAGTCCACATTGATGCCCTGGGGTTTAGGTGTTCCAAGGTGGAAGATGAGGCGTTCTTCCTCCAGGCGTCTGGTGGTGAGGGAGCAGTGGTGAAGGAGGCCCAGGACCTCCATGTCCTCGGCAGAATGGGAGGGGGAGTTGAAATGTTGGGCCACAGGGCGGTGTGGTTGATTGGTGCGGGTGTCCCAGAGATGTTCCCTAAAGTGCTCTGCTAGGAGGCATCCAGACTCCCCAATGTAGAGGGGACCTCATCGGGAGCAACGGATACAATAAATGATATTGGTGGATGTGCAGGTAAAACTTTGATGGATGTGGAAGGCTCCTTTTAGACCTTGGATAGAGGTGAGGGAGGAGGTGTGGGTGCAGGTTTTGCAATCCCTGAGGTGGCAGGGGATGGTGCTAGACTGGGAGGGTAGGTTGTGGGGGAGGCGGGGGGGCGGGGGAGGGGTGTGGACCTGACCAGGTAGTCACAGAGGGAACGGTCTTTGCGGAAGGCGGAAAGGGGTGGGGAGGGAAATATGTCCCTGTTGGTGGGGTCTGTTTGGAGGTGGCGGAAATGTCAGCAGATGATTTGGTTTATGCGAAGGTTGGTAGGGTGGAAGGTGAGCACCAGGGCCGTTCTGTCCTTTTTACGGTTGGAGGGGTGGGGTCTGAGGGCGGAGGAGCGGGATGTGGACGAGATGCGTTGGAGGGCATCTTTAACCACATGGGAAGGGAAATTGCGGTCTCTAAAGAAGGAGGCCATCTGGTGTGTTCTGTGGTGGAACTGGTCCTCCTGGGAGCAGATACGGCAGAGGCATAGGAATTGGGAATACGGGATAGCATTTTTGCAAGAGGTAGGGAGGGAAGAGGTGTAATCCAGGTAACTGTGGGAGTCGGTGGGTTTGTAAAAAATGTCAGTGTCAAGTCGGTCATCATTAATGGAGATGGAGAGGTCCAGGAAGGGGAGGGAGGTGTCAGAGATTTCATGTAAATTTAAAGGTCAAGGTGGAATGTGTTGGTGAAATTGATGAATTGCTCAATCTCCTCGCGGGAGCACGAGGTGGCGCCAATACAGTCATCAATGTAGCGGAGGAAGAGGTGGGGAGTGGTGCCGGTGTAATTACGGAAGATTGACTGTTCTATGGAGCCAACAAAGAGACAGGCATAGCTTTTGCTTGCTGTTTTAAGTCTTTCTTTTGTGAAAGATGAAGGATCGGTTATGGTTTTTTAATACAAGAGGTGGAGTTTCAATATGGGACGGTAATTCGTTGCCACCCAGGTAAATAGTGCGGTGAGGAAGGCATATGGCGTACTGGCTTTTATTGGTAGAGGAATTGAGTTCCGGAGTCCTGAGGTCATGATGCAGTTGTATAAGACTCTGGTACGGCCGCATCTGGAATATTGTGTGCAGTTTTGGTCGCCATACTATAGGAAGGATGTGGAGGCATTGGAACGGGTGCAGAGGAGGTTTACCAGGATGTTGCCTGGTATGAAAGGAAAATCGTATGAGGAAAGACTGAGGCACTTGGGGCTGTTTTCACTAGAGAAAAGAAGGTTTAGGGGTGACTTGATTGAGGTGTACAAGATGATTAGGGGGTTAGATAGGGTCGACAGTATGAACCTTTTCCCGCGTATTGAGTCGGGTATTACAAGGGGGCATAGCTTTAAATTAAGGGGGGGTAGATATAGGACTGATGTTAGGGGTAGGTTCTTCACTCAGCGAGTCGTTAGTTCATGGAATGCCCTGCCAGTAACAGTGGTGGACTCTCCCTCTTTATGGGCATTTAAGAGGGCATTGGATAGGTATATGGAGGATAGTGGGTTAGTGTAGTTTAGGTGGGCTTGGATCGGCGCAACATCGAGGGCCCAAGGGCCTGTACTGCGCTGTATTCTTCTATGTTCTATGTTCTATGTTCTATGTTCTATGTTCTATGTTCTATGTTCTACTACATCAACTTTATTGTCATCTTTGAATATTCTGCATTCAGCAGTCAGAGCCACAGAAGCATCATCACTTAAAAGAGTAATGATTAGTGATTACTCAAGGTTCATTTGATCACTTTTCCATTAGAATGAAATACAACTGGCATCTGCCCTCTCACAAAGATTTTAATAATTCCTGTGCCTCAGAGTTCATTAAAAGAGTTTTTTTAGCTTCAACTATGGCTTTGCATCCACAGCATTAGATGTATATGCTTTTTAAAGGTATCAGAAACAAAAGATAATTTAAATTATGTCTACACATCAGAATTTGTTAACTCTGAAAAATTAGGGGAGCTAAAAGTCTGTCCTTTTCTCTCCCCCAAATATAATTTATCTTGTTCCCCAGTATCCTGAGACTGTTACAGGCTGTTTTTAAGTTTCTGTTCTGCTGATTCAACTCGGAAATTATCTTTCGCTTGGTAATCATGACCCAGTGGTAGGGTCTTATAGTAGTGTGCTCTGTTTCATTCTAGCTTTCTGCTGGTGGACACAGAGTGCTCTTTTCTTCCCCAACTCTGTAAAGCTTCAAATTTACAGTAATATTTTAACTCTCTGCAGTCATTTTTTGTGTGGCTTGCTGTGTCCCCTGCTGTCGGGTTTTATTCACTCCTTGCCAGCAATGTGTGGGTTTTCCCTGTATATTGTCTGGCACCTAGGTGGGTCGTGAAGTCCATGTGCAGACTTCCCATCATTGCTGAGGTCTTTTTCAGGTTATCCCTCCCCCCACTCCCAACACTTCATGTTTGATGAGCTGCCACCTGAGGCATTGTATGTTGTTGGGCTTTACTTCATGTGCTCATTGCCACTTACCTCTGTTTCTGGGGATCTGGTCACCATTGCTACAATGCATTAAATAAAAGCTGAAAGAAATGCAGATGCTGTTAATCAGAAACAAAAGCAAAGGTTACTGGGAAAGCTCAGCAGGTCAGGCAGCGTCTGAGAAGAGAAATCAGAGTTAACCTTTTGGATCCAGTGACCATTCCTCAAAACTTTGGAGTCACTAGACCCAAAACATCAACTCTGATTTCTCTACACAGATACTGCCAGACCTGCTGAGCTTTTCCAGCAACCTTTGATTTTATCTACAATGCATTAAGATTAATCTACACTCAGGTGAATGAACATTGAACAAGCTTTATTGAATACAATCCCATATAAGCAAATGTAGGAGAAAATATCTTCTCAGACTGCTACAAATACAGGTTCTAGTTTCATGTTGTCTGGTGTCATTATGACATAGCTCCTATGTGCACACTCAGTAGCAATTCTCAGATTAAAAACATAATTAATCCTTTACTCCACATGTACCACTCAATTCCATTAGCATTCCATTATTTTCAAAATAAACTATGGGAGCAATCCCAGAATCCTGAAATGTGAGTCCCACATAGTTATCTCCAAACCACATATAAAACATGCAGTAATCTCCAAATTAGGAGTAAAATTCTTCTATTATAAACAGTGTTTGATCTACTGAAACATGTAATGAAATGGCTGCGTGAGGCCGTTAACAGGATGACAACTGCCCAAAGCACATCAGATACCCGCTTTGCGGGAAATTGGGCATGGAAACCTAATGGCTTCAGCAAGGCTTGAAGCATTCATCATGCTTCAATGAAAGCAGTAAACGTAGACATCTGAGAATTTGCACACCAGTTGTACACAGGCTCATTAGGCAGTCAGTAGCCCTTGACTGTCTGTTAGGATCCAAAATGATGCCTTAGTTCATAAAAGACATGCACAGGAATTTCCCAAATCAGTGAATTCAGAGAATAAAAGAAATGTAAAGGCAGCAGATTTAAGCAGCCAAAACAACAAAACTGCTGAAGTTTTCTCTGCTATCAGCTATATCTGCAAAAAATATTTATTTTGCAAAAATAATGTTACTCAGAAAGAGAAGGATGCTCAGAGTATTGATCAGCTTAGTGAACTCCAAATCATGCTAATAATTGGTAGCTTTTAATTTGTTGAAAACAAAAAACTGTCTGTGTTTTTTTTGCCATGAAAGATGCAACAATATTACTTTAATTGACTTAATTGATGTAGGAAAGTATGCGAGAAGAATAACATTACATATTTTAAAAGTGGTTTAGCATTTGGGAGATTCCTCAGAATCTGTGTAGGCCATTCAGATTACCTTTGTTAGTGACCGAAACAGCAAAAATTTCACAGAGGGAAGTGGGCATCACATAAAATGTCATAGGAAGGGTATTTTAATGGTCATTAAGCTTGATAATGTTATATATTTCACTGCTTTGCTTTGTGTTTCAGAAAAAGGTGTTTTTTGAATTAGAAATAACTTTCATTTGTTTTTAAAAATGACTGAACATAGTTTAACATTAGGATTGTGCTGATATTGATAGATTTTAAATTTGACAAAAGTTGTATTTTCTACTTGTACTGTAAGTAAATTTCTGCTTTTACAAAAAGATCTATCAGAACATGCAGGCCAAATATAAATTGCAAATGGAGATCTTTATAAAATTGCAAGAAATGTACTTCATGATCACAAGAAAAATGGAGCAGTAATCTATCATATTCCACTAAAATGCAGTTTTTGTAAAGAATTATATGACTGACTCAAAGCCAATATTTTGATTAATATAGTTTCACAATGTGACCATACTATTGATATGGGAAGTACACGTGTTTTGAATCATTGTGAATAGACAATGTAAAACTGAGAGGATCAATTTTGTGGCTCTAGGCACGAGGCATCATTTGACAAGAGTTGAGAGTCAAGCATAAAGAGAAAACTGTGTCAGATTGGTAGTGCTCTAGATTTTCCAGTCATGAAAATTAATTGCTGGAAACTTCAGAAACAGTTAATACTGTACATATTGCTGTTTGTCCTTGATTGTCTAGACTGTGGTCACATCAAGAAAGACTTTAAGCTAGGAGCAGATGTTCACAAAATGTATTTATGGTTTTCACTCCTGACTTATCAGGCAAAACACTCACATGTAACCTATAAAGCATTTTGTTATTATTTTGGACCTGAAATTATATTATTATTAACAGACAAAGGTTTTTGTGTATTCACTGCTTTCATGTGATACTAACCGACCAAGTATGTTCATACATTTGCTATAACAGCAGAGAAAAATTAACTGGAAAATATTAAATATTGAAGGTAACACTAAAAAATATGTGCTTGTTTGAATGAGACAGAAACATACATTTAGGAAAAGATATTCTCATAGGACAGCTAACTTTCATTTTTGCGCTGTGATAACTGAATTTAACAGGGTATTGCATTATGTAATCAAACAATACAGGTATTCCAATAAAATGGCACCATTGCAAAATGGAAAAGCACAGGTGGTCAGGCAGCATCCAAGGAGCAGGAGAACTGATGTTTCGGGCGTAAGCCCAGTATCAGGAATACTGTGCTTTTCCAGCACCACACCCATGACTCTGATCTCCAGCACCTGCAGTCTTCACTTTCTCCCACCATTATGATATGCAAAGCAACTTTGTTTCCCAAAAACTAACTTATGCAAGAGTCATACTGACCTAGTAATTGTATTACATTTTTAATCATCAATATATATTACAAAACTGCTTGAAATTGTTCTCCTGTGCTGAATCCTTGTCCAGTTGCTATAGAAATTACTTCTGTCTATTTCATGGGGTGCTTACAGTATTCCAGGGTGAAGAAGTAGCTGAAAATGTGCACAGTATTACCAATTTTTGATGTTATTTGCTCATTTCTTGAGTTTGTTTTCCAGTGGATGAGAGAACTCCATTATGAGCACTGACAGATAGTTTTGAGTGAATGAGCATTTTAGTTGGCTATATCTGTATGAAGGGAGAAAGTGAGGACTGCAGATGCTGGAAATCAGAGCTGAAAACATGTTGCTGGAAAAGCACAGCAGGTCAGGCAGCATCCAAGGAGGAGGAGAATCGACGATTCGGACATAAGCCCTTCTTCAGCAATGAGGAAATGGTGCCAAGCAGGCTAAGATAAAAAAGGTAGGGAGGAGGGACTTGGGGGAGGGGCATTGGAAATGCGATAGGTGGAAGGAGGTTAAGGCGAGGGTGATAAGGCGAGGGTGATAAGGCGAGGGTGATAAGGCGAGGGTGATAAGGCGAGGGTGATAAGGCGAGGGTGATAAGGCGAGGGTGATAAGGCGAGGGTGATAAGGCGAGGGTGATAGGCCGGAGTGGGTGATAAGGTGAGGGTGATAAGGCGAGGGTGATAAGGCGAGGGTGATAAGGCGAGGGTGATAAGGCGAGGGTGATAAGGCGAGGGTGATAGGCCGGAGTGGGTGATAAGGTGAGGGTGATAAGGTGAGGGTGATAAGGTGAGGGTGATAAGGTGAGGGTGATAAGGTGAGGGTGATAGGTCGGAGTGGGGATGGGGGCAGAAAGGTCAGGAAGAAGATTGCAGGTTAGGAAGGTGGTGCTGAGTTCGAGGGTTGGGAGTGAGACAAGGTGGGGAGAGGGGAAAATGAGGAAACTGGAGAAATTGGAGTTCATCCCTTGTGGTTGGAGGGTTCCTAGGCGGAAGATGAGGCGCTTTTCCTCCAACCGTCGTGTTGCTATGGTCTGGCAATGGAGGAGTCCAAGGAGCTGCATGTCCTTGGTGGAGTGGGAAGGGGAGTTGAAGTGTTGAGCTACTGGGTGGCTGGGTTGGTTGGTTGGTTGGTCCGGGTGTCCCAGAGGTGTTCTCTGAAATGCTCCGCAAGTAGGTGGCCTGTCTCCCCAATATAGAGGAGGCCACATCAGGTGCAGTAAATGATGTGTGTGGAGGTGCAGGTGAATTTGTGGTGGATATGGAAGGATCCCTTGGGGCCTTGAAGGGAGGTAAGGAGGGGGGTGGGGGTGAGGGGGAGATGTGGGTGCAAGTTTTGTATTTCTTCTTGCGGTTGCCGGGAGTGGAGGTTGGGTTGGTGGGGGGTATGGACCTTACGAGGGAGTCACAGAGGCAGTGCTCTTTTCGGAACACTGATGGGGAGGGAAATATATCTCTGGTGGTGGGGTCCGTTTGGAGGTGGCGGAAATGACGACGGATGATACAATGTATATGAAGGTTGGTGGGGTGGCAGGTGAGGACCAGTGGGGTTCTGTCCTGGTGGAAATTGGAGGGGCAGGGCTCAAGGGCGGAAGAGATGCGGTGGAGAGCATCGTTGACCACATCTGGGGGGAAATTGCGGTCTTTGAAGAAGGAGGCCAGTTGGGTTGTTCGGTATTGGAACTGGTCCTCCTGGGAGCAGATGTGGCGGAGACAAAGGAATTGGGAATTTGGGATAGCATTTTACAGGGGGAAGGGTGGGAGGAGGTGTAGTCTAGGTAGCTGTGGGAGTCGGTCGGTTTATAGTAAAAGTCCGTGTTGATTCCGTCACCCAAGATAGAAATGGAGAGGTCTAGGGAGGGGAGGGAGGAGTCTGAGATGGTCCAGGTAAATTTGAGGTCAGGGTGGAAGGTGTTGGTAAAGTGGATGAACTGTTCAACCTCCTCGTGGGAGCACGAGGCAGTACCGATACAGTCATCGATGTAGCGGAGGAAAAGGTGGGGGGTGGTGCCAGTGTAGCTGTGGAAGATGGATTGTTCCACATATCCTACGAAGAGGCAGGCATAGCTGGGGCCCGTGGCTTCTCCTTTGGTTTGGAGGAAGTGGGAGGATTGGAAAGAGAAGTTGTTCAGAGTGAGGACCAGTTCAGTCAGTCAAAGGAGGGTGTCAGTGGAAGGGTGTCAGTGGTTGGTACCCAGGAAAGGAAGAAGTGGAGGGCTTTGAGTCCTTCGTGATGGGAGATGGAGGTGTACAGGGACTGGATGTCCATGGTGAAGGCGTTGGGGACCGGGGAAGCGAAAATCATGGAGGAGTTGGAGGGCGTGGGTGGTGTCCCGAACGTAGGTGGGGAGTTCTTGGACTACGGGGGACAGGACCATGTTGAGGTATGCAGAGATGAGTTCGGTGGGGCAGGAGCAGGCTGAGACAATGGGTCGGCCGGGGCAGTCAGGTTTGTGGATTTTGGGCAGGAGGTAGAAACGGGCGGTGCGGGGTTGTGGGACTATGAGGTTGGAGGCAGTGGATGGGTGATCCCCTGAGGAGATGTGGTTATGGATGGTCTGGGAGATGATGGTTTGGTGGTGGGAGGTGGGGTCATGGTCAAGGGGGCAGTAGAAGGTGTCCGCGAGCTGGCTCTGTATGACTGTATGACTTTGTATCTGTATGACTTTGGTATGTATGCATGTATTAGAAGCAATGTTAGAAGTAACACTATTCCATTTAAATTGTTATTTGTAATAAAAATCCTAATACCATTGGTTTTTGCCCATTAAAAAGGAGATATCATATTCTACTTTTATCATTATAAACAAATTAAAAGCAGCATTAACTAACTGATTTATTGGACAAAATAAAACGTGCACAAACTTGAGATTTTCAATTCAAGAATGAGCTCACACTAATCCCACTGGTGAACAATATAGCATGACTATCTCGTTCATTCTCTTATTCTCTCTTCTCCCACCCCTCCCCCCCCCCGCAAAGATCATTTGTCTCTATGATTTGCAGAGATGTCATCAAATAACTCTAACACAAGATAAAATTGGTTTACTATGAACTCTCAAACCATCTCTGTGGCAACACTAATTACATGGACCTTGTATCTCAGTAGAAATGTTAAGTAGGTATTCTCTAGATCTCCCACTTCATTCTATCTTGAAAATAAATAAATCATTTATGTTTAAATTGTCTATGTATTTGTAACACATCCTTCTGAGACTTGGAAACCATTTGTCTATCCATAATCATCAAGGAGGTTCTTGTTGCATAATTATATGAGTAGTTGAGAGGCGATCTGATAGAAGTTTATAAAGTAATGAGTGGTATAGATAGAGTTAATGGCAGATGTGTTTTCCCTAGGATGCTGAATTTCAGGACTCGGGGATACATTTTCAAAGTGAGAGGAGAGAAATTAAAAAAAGACATAAAAGGCAATTTTTTTTATACAGAGGATAGTTCGCATATGGAATGAACTTCCGAAGAAAGTGGTGGACGCATGTACAATTACAAAGGTTAAAACATGTTTGGATAGATAACTAAATAGGAAATGTTTGGAAGAATATGGGCCAGGAGTAGGCAGGTGAGACTCGCTTAGTTCGGGATCATGTTCAGTATGGACTGTTTGGACCGAAGAGTCATAAGGTTATACAGCACAGAAACAGACAAGTGTGAACATCCTGCTGCATTTTCCCAGAAACAACAACTCTGGCGTCCATTAATCTTTGAGGAGAAAGTGAGGTCTGCAGATGCTGGAGATCAGAGCTGGAAATGTGTTGCTGGAAAAGCGCAGCAGGTCAGGCAGCATCCAGGGAACAGGAGAATCGACGTTTTGGGCATAAGCCCTTCTTCAGGAAATGAGGAAAGTTTGTCCAGCAGGCTAAGATAAAAGGTAGGGAGGAGGGACTTGGGGGAGGGGCGTCGGAAATGTGATAGGTGGAAAGAGGTCAAGGTGAGGGTGATAGGTCAGACTGGGGTGGGGGCGGAGAGGTCGGGAAGAAGATTGCAGGTTAGGAAGGCGGTGCTGAATTCGATGGATTTGATTGAGACAGGGTGGGGGGAGGGGAAATGAGGAAACTGGTGAAATCCGAGTTCATCCCTTGTGGTTGGAGGGTTCCTAGGCGGAAGATGAGGCGTTCTTCCTCCAACCGTCGTTTTGTTGTGGTCTGACGATGGAGGAGTCCAAAGACCTGCATATCCTTGGTGGAGTGGGGGGGGGGGAATTGAAATGTTGAGCTACAGGGTGGTTGGGTTGGTTGGTCTGGGTGTCCCAGAGGTGTTCTCTGAAACGCTCTGCAAGTAGCCGGCCAGTATCCCCAATATAGAGGAGGCTACATCGGGTGCAGAGGATGCAATAGATGATGTGTGTGGAGGTGCAGGTGAATCTGTGGCGGATATGGAAGTTTCCTTTGGGGCCTTGGAGGGAGGTGAGGGGGGAGGTGTGGGCGCAAGTCTTGCACCTCCTGCGGTTGCAGGGGAAGGTGCCGGGAGTGGAGGTTGGGTTGGTGGGGGGGTGTGGATCTGACGAGGGAGTCACGGAGGGAGTGGTCTTTACGGAATGCTGATAGGGGAGGGGAGGGAAATATATTCTTGGTGGTGGGGTCTGTTTGGAGGTAGCGGAAATGACGGCGGATGATGCGCTGTACATGGAGATTGGTGGGGTGGTAGGTGAGGACCAGTGGGGTTCTGTCCTGGTGGCGGTTGGAGGGGCGGGGCTCAAGGGCGGAGGAGTGGGAAGTGGAAGAGATGCGGTGGAGGGCATCGTCAACCACGTCGGGGGGGAAATTGCGGTCCTTGAAGAAGGAGGCCATCTGGGTTGTGCGGTTTTGGAACTGGTCCTCCTGGGAGCATTTGCGGCGGAGTCGAAGTAATTGGGAGAATGGGATGGCGTTTTTACAGGGGGCAGGATGGGAGGAGGTGTAGTCCAGGTAGCTATGGGAGTCGGTCGGTTTGTAGTAGATGTCAATGTTGATTCGGTCGCCTGAGATAGAAATAGAAAGGTCGAGGAAGGGGAGGGAGGAATCTGAGACTGTCCAGGTGAATTTGAGGTCGGGGTGGAAGGTGTTGGTGAAGTGGATGAACTGTTCAACCTCCTCGTGGGAGCACGAGGCAGCGCGATACAGTCATCGATGTAGCGGAGGAAAAGGTGGGGGGTGGGGCCAGTGTAGTTGCGGAAGATGGATTGTTCCACATATCCTACGAAGAGGCAGGCATAGCTGGGGCCCATGCGGGTGCCCATGGCTACTCCTTTCGTTTGGAGGAAGTGGGAGGATTGGAAAGAGAAGTTGTTCAGGGTGAGGACCAGTTCAGTCAGTCGAAGGAGGGTGTCAGTGGAAGGGTACTGGTCGGTTCACCGCTGAGGCCAAACGCTAGCTCGCAGATACCTCCTCCTACTGCCCCCTTGACCATGACTCCACCCCCCACCACCAAACCATCATCTCCCAGACCGTCCATAACCTCATCACCTCGGGGGATCTCCCATCCACCGCCTCCAACCTCATAGTCCCACAACCCCGCACCTCCCGCTTCTACCTCCTGCCCAAAATCCACAAACCTGACTGCCCCGGCCGACCCATTGTCTCCGCCTGCTCCTGCCCCACCGAACTCATCTCCGCATACCTTGACACCGTCCTGTCCCCCGTAGTCCAAGAACTCCCCACCTACGTTCAGGACACCACCCATGCCCTCCACCTGCTCCATGATTTTCGCTTCCCTGGTCCCCAACACCTTATTTTCACCATGGACATCCAGTCCCTGTACACCTCCATCCCCCATCACGAAGGACTCAAAGCCCTCCGCTTCTTTCTTTCCCGCAGTACCGACCAGTACCCTTCCACTGACACCCTCCTTCGACTGACTGAACTGGTCCTCACCCTGAACAACTTCTCTTTCCAATCCTCCCACTTCCTCCAAACGAAAGGAGTAGCCATGGGCACCCGCATGGGCCCCAGCTATGCCTGCCTCTTCGTACGATATGTGGAACAATCCATCTTCCGCAACTACACTGGCC